>NC_134865.1:31552142-31871785 GCF_049852395.1 Peromyscus maniculatus bairdii
TCTTCTTGTCCCTCCATATCTACTCCTCCCTCTTGTAGTGTCCCTCCCAAAGAAAAGCTAAAAAAGAATAAAAATAGCATAAACAATAATAATAATCAAAACCACTTCGCTCTTCCATCTTTCCTCATCTCCATCACCTCTTCATTCATCTTAGTGGCACTGGGACTTGCTGTGTATCATGCAATATACCCTTTTGTCTAAAGAGCTTTCCTTGGAGATGTTCATTGTGTAAGGAGTTGTTGGTCAGGTTCAAAGCCTCTGGCTTTGGTACACCATCAGGACTGGACCCCTCCACCATTCTTCTCTGATATGTTCTCTTGCCCCAAGTTACAGAGATCCTGCAGCCATGGTTACATAGGATCGGTCTCTTCAAATACTCCAGGAGGTCATAGATGGGGTGGATATTGGGGTGTACCTACTGCAAACCCTGAATGTGTGCCTGCATGGCAGCTGTGTTGGTCAGTCCAGGCTGCTGAGGGCACTCCCCTCCTGTGATGGTCAGAGCCAACTCTCCCAGGCTCATAGTGAGAGGTAGGGCAAGCTTTCCCAAGTATGTGTGGGCAGTTGTCCTATCCGGCAGCAGGGCCAGGTTTGCTGGGCTGGGGTCATAGTTACCCATTAGATCCCAGGGCCAAAGTGGTTCAGGGTCGGCTCTCCAGTGAGGGGGAGGCAGGTCACTCCAAACTAGTGAGGGTTGGGATCAGCTCAGCAGGGCCCTCATATTTCAACAGATAGTTCAACACATGGTTTGCACTGGCCCCTGTTATAATACAGGCAATAGGTATCCACACAGACCCCAGCTACTGCAGGACCAGGGACTCAGATGTAGTCATCACAGCTTCTTAGGACCGGTTGTCACCATGGCCTGGGTAGCAGTGTGGGCCTCTTAGATCCAGATGGTCCCAGCAGCAGTGTGGTCCCTGGGCTCCAAGCTACCTGGATTTGGCAGTTCAGATTCTGGACAGTCACATGACCCTTGATTACAACAGGAGCTTTGGAGCTCAACATGGATTTTGTCTGTGGCAGAGCCATGGACCCAGAAATGGCCCCCAGCCACAGCTCAGCCAAGGCAAGAATATAGCTCCAATATAGGTGTGTCAGTGAAGGCCACCCTAATCTGTAAGGTCCTGGTTGCAGCATGACCTTTGGGCCCCAACCTGGCCTCAGGTGTTGGCCCATACCCTGGGCACCTAAACTACCTTCAGTTGCAACCATGTCCTCAGATATTGACACAAAAAATGACTGTAGTGAGGTCACAGACCCAGAAATGGCCTTTGATAGCACTTTGGTGTCTGATGACACCATGGCCAGAGGTGGTAGGCAGCACAGGCCACTGAGGTTGGCATGGTCTCGGCAGCAACATGTCTCTCAGACTCCAACATGGCCACAGGTGGTAGATAGTGTGACCCTCGGGCACCAGTATGGCCTCAGGTATTAACCCATAACCTGGTCATCCTCCTAGCCTTCAGCTGTAATAGGAACCATAGACATCAACACAGATCCCAACTGTGGTAGGGCCATGGACCCAGACATGGCCCCTGGCAGAAGCTGGGGCCTGGTTGACACCATGGTCACTGGTGGCAGTCTAGATCACCCAGATTGTCATAGTCCCAGCTGCAACATGTCCCTTGATCTCCAACATAGCCACATGTGGTAACCCATAGCCCAGGCATCCATGTAGACCTTGGTGGTGACACAGGCCATGGGCATAGTCATGGACCTAGCTGCTATAGGACATCGGGCTCAGACATGGCCTTTGGACTCAGCTCAAGCCCCCAAGACAACTCCATTGCCCTGGGAAGCAGCCCAGGCTGATCAGTTCTGAATGGTCCCTGCAGGGGTGTAGTTCTTGAGCATTTACATGGCATATGTGGAGGCCATGACCCCAGGAATCCTCATGGCCCTTGGTGATAACAGGGTCATGGACATCGACATGGATGGGGCTATGAACCCAGACATGGCCCTTGGGCCCAGCCCAGGACCAGAGGACATCATGTTCCTGGCTGGCAAACAGGCCTTCCACATCAGCCTGTTCTTCACAGCCTTCTCCTCTTCAGAGTCACCTCACTCTAAAGACAATGAACCTTTCTCTCCCTCCTATACCCCACCATACATATGCTCACCATAATGGTGCCCAACCAGCAGGTGCCATAAGGCTTCAGGCAGGCCTATGGCTTCTTCTTACCTACCCAGAGCAAACTTCTCTAGGGGCCATGTGCATGTCTATCTCTAGTACTCATTTATCATTATTATTATTATTATTATTATTAGTTTTTACTTATTTTTACATACCAACCACAGTTTCCTCTCCTTCCTCTCCTCCCATTCCCTCTCCACAACTCTTCTTTACTTCCCCCCTTCCTCCACTCCTCAAAAAAGGTATAGCCTCCCATGGAAGTCAACAAAGCATGGCATATCAAGTTGAGGCAGGACCAAGCTCCTCCCCCGCCCCCTGCATCAAGGCTCAGAAAGGCATCCTAAAATAGGAAATAGGTTCCAAAAAGCCAACTCATGAGCCAGGGACAGACGCTGGCCCCACTACTAGGGGTCCTACAAGCACACCAAGCTACACAACTGTCACCCACATGCAGAGAACCTAGGGCGGGCTTATGCAGGCTCCCTAGCTGTGGGTCTAGAGTCTAAGAGCTCCCATGAGTTCGGGTCAGCTGTCTTTGTGGGTTTCTTCATCAAGATCTCAACCCACCCTTGCTCATATAATCCTTTCTCCCTCCCTTCAGCTGGTCTCCCAGAACTCCACTGAGTTCTTGGCTGTGGATCTCTTCATCTGCTTCCCTCAGTTACTGGATGAAGGTTCTATAATGACAATTAGGGTAGTCACCAATCTGATTTCAGGAGAAGGCTAGTTCAGGCACCCTCTCCACTATTGCTATGAGTCTTAGCTGGGGTCATCTTTGTGGATTCCTGGGAGTTTCCCTGGCACCAAGTTTTCCCCTAACCTCTCTATCAAGACATCTCTTTCATTGCTCTCCTTCTTCATCCCTCTCCCAACTCAGCCATCCTATTCCCTCATGTTCTCATCCCTCATCCCCTCCCCTCTATGCACCCCCACTCCCAGTTTATCCAAGATATCTCATCTATTTCCCTTTCCCAGGGCAATCCATGTATCTCTCTCAGGGTCTTCCTTGTTACCTAGCTTCTCTGGGCCTGTGGATTATAGCCAGGGTATCCTTCCCTTTGTGTCCTGATGGGTGATATTGCTCTGTATGCTGTGAATGTGTTGCTCTGATTAGTTGATAAATTAAATGCTGATGGGCCAGTAGCCAGACAGGAAGTATAGGTGGGATAAACAGACAAGGAGAATTCTGGGAAGAGGAAGGCTGAGTGAGAGATGCCAGCCAGCCACCCAAGGAACAACATGTAATGGCACACAGGTAAAGCCACGGAACATGTGGTGATATATAGATTAATAGTTATGGGCTAACTTAAGATATAAAAGCTAGCTAGCAAGAAGCTTGAGCCATAGGCTATCCAGTTTATAATTAATATAAGCCTCTGTGTGTTTACTTAGAGTCCACGAGTGAGAGAGATTTGTCCCAACTGCCAGCTGGCTGGGACATAGGAAAACTTACAGCTACAATGTCTACCATCCACTTATGAGTGAGTACACACTGTGTTTGTCTTTCTGGGTCTGAGTTACCTCACTCAAGGTGATTTTTTTCTAGTTCCATCCATTTGTCTGTAAATTTCATGATGTCATTGTTATTTACTGCTGCTGAGTAATACTCCATTGTATACATGCACCACATTTTTTTTATCCATCCATTCTTCAGTTGAGGGGCATCTAGGATTTTTCCAGGTTCTGGCTATTATGAATAATACTAATATGAACATATATGAGCAAGTCTCCTTGTGGTATGATTGAACATCCTTTGGGTATATGCTCAAGATTGGTATAACTGAGTCTTGAGGTAGATTGATTCCCAATTTTCTGAGAAATTGCCATAATGCTTTCCAAACTGCCTGTACAAGGTTGCACTCCCACCAACTGTGGAGGAGTGTTCCCCTTACTCCACATCCTCTCCAACATAAGCTGTCATTAGCCTTTTTGATCTTAGTCTTTTTGACAGGCGAAGAAACATGGTTCTCAGAGTCATTTTGATTTGCATTTCCCTGATGACTAAGGATGCTGAGCAATTCTCAAATGTCTTTCGGCTATTTGAGATTCTACTGTTGAGAATTCTCTGTTTAGATCTATATCCCATTTTTAATTGGATTATTTGGTATTTTGATGACTAGGTTCTTAAGTTCTTTATATATTTTGGAGATCAGCCCTCTGCCAGAGGTGGGATTTGTGAAGATCTTTTCTCATTCTGTGGGCTGCCATTTTGTCTTACTGAAGTTTTGCCTTACAGAAGTTTTTCAGTTTCAGAAAGTCCCATTTATTAATTGCTGATCTTGGTGTCTGTGCTACTGGTGTTATATTCAGAAAGTCATCTCCTGTGCCCATGCATTCAAGGCTTCTTCCCATTTTCTCTACTATCAAGTTCAGTGTAACTAGAGTCTTTGATCCATGTAGTCAGAAGTTTTCTCTGGTCCTGCAGAATCTCTCCCACCAATGTCCGGCAGTTGCTTGGTCCCAAATAAACACACAGAGGTTTATTTTATTTTTAAACTATGACCATAGCAGGCCTCTTGCTAGCCAGCTCTTATATCTTAAATTAACCCATTTTTATAAATCTGTACTTTGTCACATGGCTTGTGGCTTACCAGTAATTTATATCAGATCTACTTGGACTTGAGTTTTGTGCATGGCAATAGATATGGATCTATTTGCATTCTTCTACATATCAACATCCAGTATGCTAGCACCATTTGTTGAAGATGCTTTCTCTTTCCCACTGTACAATTTTAGCTTCTTTGTCAAAAATTAGGTATTCATAAGTGTGTGGATTTATTTTAGGGTCTTCAATTTGATTCCATTGATCCACATGTCTGTTTTTATGCCAATACCAAGGTGTTGTTACTGCTATAGCTCTATGGTAAAGCTTGAAGTCAGGTATGGTAATGCCTCAGAAGCTCCTTTATTGTTCGGGATTGTTTTAGCTATCTTGAGATTTTTTGTTTGTTTGTTTGTTTTTCCATATGAAGTTGAGTATTGTTTTACTGAGGTCTGTGAAGAATTGTGTTGGGATTTTGATGAGGATTGCATTGAATCTGTAGATTGCTTTTGGTAAGATTGCCATTTTTACCTGTTAATCCTACCTATATAAGAGCATAGAAAATCTTTCCATTTTCTGATATCTTCTTCAATTTCTTTCTTCAAAGACTTAAATTTCTTACCATACAGGTCTTTTACTTGTTTGGTTAGTTACCCTAAGTTATTTTATATTATTTATGGCTATTGCAAAGGGTGTAATTTCTCTGATTTTTTTTCTCAGCCCATTTATCACTTGCATATAGGAGGGCAACTTTTTTTTTTTTTAATCAATCTTGTATCCTGCCATATTACCTAAGGCGTTTATCAACTGTAAGAGTTCCCTGGTAGAATTTTTGGGTTACTTATGTGTACTATCTTAACATCTGAAAATAGCAAAAGTTTGACTTCTTCTGTTCCACCTTGTATCTCCTTGACCTCCTTCTTTTTTCTTATTGTTCTAGTTAGAACTTCAATTACTATGTTGACTAGATATGGAGAGAATGGACAGCCTTCTCTTGTTCCTGATTTTAGTGTAATCACTTTGAGTTTCTCTCCATTTAATTTGTTAGCTGTTGGTTTTTTGTATATTGCTTTTATTATTTTTAGTTATGTTCCTTGTATCCCTAATCTCTCTAAGACCTATGTCATTAAAGGGTGTTGGATTTCATCAAAGGCTTTTTCAGCATCTAACGAGATGATCATGCATTTTTTATCTTTCAGTTTGCTTATAAGGTGGATTGCACTGATAGATTTTTGTATATTAAACCTCCCCTGAATATCTGGGATAAAACCTACTTGATCATGGTAGATGATATTTTTGATGTGTTCTTGGATTCTGTTTGCTGATATTTTATCGAGTATTTTTGCACTAATGTCCATGAGGGTAATTATTCTGCAATTCTCTTTCTTTGTTGCATCTTTGTGTGGTTTGGGTATCAGGGTAATATAGACTCATATAAAAAGGTTTGGCAGTGTTCCTTCTGCTTTTATTGTGTGAAACAGTTTGAGGAGTATTAGTATTAGCTCTTCTTTGAAATTCTAGTAGAATTCAGCACTGACACCATCTGGCCCTGGGCTTTTTTTTTTAAAATTGGGAAACTTTTAATGACTGTCTCTATTTCATTAGGGTACTAGGTCTATTTAAATTGTTTATTCTGGTCTTGATTTAATTTTGGTGTGTGGTACCTATCCAGCAAATTGTCCATTTATTTTAGAATTTCCAATTTTGTGGAGTATAGGTTTTTGATATGACCTGATGATTCTCTGAATTTCCTCAATGTCTATTGTTATGTCCCCCTTTTCATTTCCGATTTTATTCATTTGGATTTTCTCTCTCTCTGCCTTTTGTTCAGTTTGGATAAGGGTTTGTCTATCTTGTTGATTTTCTCAAAGCCAACTCTTTGTTTCATTGATTCTTTGCTGTTCTATTTGTTCTATTTTTTGTTTTCTCTATTTGTTTTCTCTATTTCTTTGTATTGTTCTCTTTGTTTCTATTTCTATTGATTTCAGCCCTCAATTTGATTATTTTCTGTTGTCTACTCCTCCTGGGTGAGTTTGCTTTTTTTTTGTTTTGTTTTGTTTTAGAGCTTTCAGATGTGCTGTTAAGTTACTAGTGTGAGATTTCTCCAATGTAGGCACTTAGTGCTATAAACTTTCCTTTTAGCACTGCTTTCATTGTGTCCCATAAGTTTGGATGTGTTGGGCAATTATTTCCATTGAATTTTAGGAAGTCTTTAATGTCTTTCTTTATTTCTTTCTTGACCCAGTGGTGATTCAGTTGAGCATTGTTCAGTTTCCATGTGTTTGTAAGCTAACTGTAATTTGTGTTGTTATTTAATTCTAACTTTAAACCATGATGATCTGATAAGATACAGTGGGTTATTCCAATTTTTTGTCTGTTGAGATTTGCTTTGTGACCTAGTATGTGATCAACTTTATAGAAGGTTCCATGAGGTGCTGAGAAGAAGGCATATTCTTTTGTGTTTGGGTGAAATGTTCTATAGATATCTGTTAAGTCCATTTGAGTCATTACATCTGTTGGTTCCCTTATTTCTCTGTTAAGTTTCTGTCTGGCAGACTTGTCCATTGATGATAGTGGGGTGTTGAAGTTTCCTACTATAGTGTGTGAGGTTTGATGAGTGATGTAAGCTTTAGTAAAGTTTCTCTTACAAATGTGGATACCCTTGTATTTGGGGCATAAATGTTCAGAATTGAGGCTTCATCTTGATGGAGTTTTCCTGTGATGAATATGAAATGTCCTTCTCTATCTCTTTTGGTTAATTTTAGTTTGAAGTCTATTTTGTTAGATTAGGATAGCTACACCAGCTTTTTTCTTAGGTCCATTTGATTGTAAAGTCTTTTTCCAACCCTTTACTCCGAGGTAGTATCTGTCTTTGAAATTGTGGTGTGTTTCTTGTATGAAGCAGGATAGATTCTGTTTTCATATCCATTTGTTAGCCTGTGTCTTTTTATAGATGAGTTGAGTCTATTGACGTTAAGAGATATCAATAACCGGTTATTATTAATTACTGTTATCTTTTGGTTTTGGTGGTGGTGGTGGATGTGCATGTATGTTTCACTTCTTTGCAATTTGCTGGCATGAGATTGTCTCATGCCTGTAGTTTTGCACAGCTTAGTTCCTTGGATTGGATTTTTCTTCCAGCACTTTCTGTAGGGCTGGATTTGTGGATAGGTATTGTTTAAATCTGGTTTTGTCATGGGATATCTTGTTTTCTCCATCTATAGTGATTGAAAGTTTTGCTGGGTGTAGTAGTCTGGGCTGGCATACATGGTCTCTTATTGTCTTCAATATACCTGTCTAAGACCTTCTGACTTTCAGAGTCTCCATTGAGAAGTCAGATATAATTCTGACAGGTCTGCCTTTTTATGTTACTTGGTCTTTTTACTTTTCATTTCTTAATATTCTTTCTTTATTCTGTATGTTTAGTGTTTTGATTATTATATGGCATAGCAAGGGGACTTTATTTCTCAGTCCAGTCTATTTGGTGTTCTGTAAATTTCTTATATTTTCATAGGCATGTCCTCCTTTAGGTTGGGGAAGTTTTCTTCTATAATATAATATAATTTACTATAATTAAACTATAACATATATCTATAATAATAATATATATTATCTATAATATAATATAATATAATATAATAATATATAATTATATATAATATATAATTATGTATAATATATAATAATATAATAATATATATTATCTATAATATAATATAATTAAACTATAATATAATATAAACTATAATTATAGTTTTCTTCTATAATTTTGTTGAATATATTTTCTGTGCCTTTGGAATTATTTTTCTTCTATCCCTATTGTTCTTGGGATTGGTCTTTTCATGGTATCCCAGATTTCCTGGATGTTTTGTGTTAAGAATTTGTTGGATTTAACATTTGACCAAGGCCTCTATTTCCTCTATTGTATCTTCAATACAATATTCTGTCTTGCATCTCTTGTATTCTGTATTTCCTGTTTGTTTACCCAGGTTTTCCATTTCCCAAATTTTCTCAGTTTGTGTTTTCTTTATTGCTTCTATTTAAATTTTCAAGTGTTGAATTGTTTCTTACACCTGTTTGATTTTTTTCCTCTTGGCTTTCTTTAAGGGATTGATTAATTTCTTTCAAATTTTGTCTTTTCCTCACTTTCTTTACAGGAACTTTTCATTTCCTCTTTAATGGCCTCTATCATTTTCATAAAGTTATTTTTAAGGTTGTTTTCTTTTACTTCATCTACATTGAGATGTTCAGGTCTTGCTGTTGTAGAACCACTAGCTTTTGGTGGTGCCATATTGCTCTTTATGTTGCTGGATGTATTCTTTTTTTTTTTTTTTTTTTTTTTTTTTTGCTTATAAACTGTATGGCGATGGCAGGCTTCTTGCTAACTGTTCTTATAGCTTAAATTAATCCATTTCCATAAATCTATACCTTGCCACGTGGCTCGTGGCTTACTGGCATCTTCACATGCTACTTGTCATGGTGGCGGCTGGCAGTGACTCCATAGATGTATTCTTACACTGATGTTTACCCATCTGGGTTTGGGATAACTATAGGTACAGGCGTTGATTCTTCTGATGTCTTGGATGGCTGTTTTGTTCCTTTATTGTCTGTTTCCTTTATTGTCTTTGGCCTGAATGGCCAAGAGTTCTGGTGATTGGCTGGTTGTCAGGTTGAGTAGGGTTGTCTCAGCTGAGGTTTTTTGGGTTCAGATACCTAGATCCAGTGTGTTGTCCAGTTCTTCTGGGTGGTGTGGGCTTTGCTTGTGCCTATGAGATTTGTTCTTCCAAATGATGTAGGTTGTGCCTGAGCCTATGGAGTCTGTTTTTCCAACTGGTTTAGGTTTTGCTTGTGTCAAACTGACGTGGGTGACACTTGTGCCTATAGGGTCTGTTGATGTTTCTGGAATGGGCTGTTCACTGGGAGATTCCTCTTTTTCTAATTGTTGTAGGTGGTGCTTGTGCCTCTAGGGGATTATCTTCTAATTGGTGCAGGTGGTGCTTGTGCCTCTAGGTGCTGCTGATGTTTCAGAGGATGGTTGGCCAGGGAGAAGAGGATGGGTTTGGTGGGCTTGAGTAGGCTACAGTGTCCAGTGGGCGGTGGTGGTGGTGGAGTGGCCTGCTGGCAGGACTCTTACCTACTGGCCTACTGCTGGGGGTTGCCACTTGGTTTTTATGGCACCAAGCAGGTCCCTGTCTTCTTCTTGCTTGCCAGATCCTCCTTGTAGCTCTTAATATTCTTTCTTTGTTCTATACAGTTAATGTTTCTATTATTATGTTCTGAGGGGACTTTCTCTTCTGGCCCAGTCTGTTTGTTATTCTGTATGCTTCTTGTACCTTGATGTTCATCTCCTTCTTTAGGTTAGAAAATTTTTCTTCTATAATTTTGTTGAAAATATTTTCTGGGCCTTGACCAGGGTTTCTTCTCCTTTATTATTCCTATGTTCTTCGACTTGGTCTTTTCATAGTGTCCCTAATTTCCTGGATTTTTTGTGCTAGAATATCTTTGGATTTAACATTTTATTTAACCAAAGAGTCCTTCTTCTTTGTATTTTATTCTGTTCATGAGTTTTGCCTCTACTACTTGAGTTCCTAACATTTTCATTTCCAGATTTCCCTCAGTTTGAATTTTTTTTTTTGATTCTATTTCCACTTTCAGGTCTTGAACTGCTTTATTCGTATCCTCTCACTGCTTGTATTTTCATAAATTTCTTTGAGGGATTTATCCATTTCCTCTTTAAAGACTCCAATCATTCATTAAGGTTTAGCTATGTTGCAAACTCTCAAGGCCTACTGTGGTGGGGTTTCTGGGCTCTAATAGATACATATTAGCTTGGATGTTATTGATTGTGTTTTTATGCTAGGATCTAGGCAGCTGGGTTTGGGATAATTATAATTCTAGGTGCTGATATCTGGTCTTGTCCTTTTTAGGTGTATGCTTTTCTCCTTGTCTTCTGTTGTTCTCTTGGGTTCTTAGAAGAGTGTAGTGGTGTGTATTGCCTGGTAGGGAATTCCTCTGGGATCCTGCTAGGTGTGACCACTGTGAATTTTCAGTAAATTTTGTTTCTAGGTATTGGAGACTGACACTTAGGAATTAGGATACACCAAGAGTGGGGTGGAGGGGTTCCAGCATGGGGAGGAAAGTAGAGTGTTTTACCAGGGAATGGGGACACAGAGTGAGGAGAGGCCACAGCAGGTAGTCTTCTCCAGAGTTACTGATGAAACTGGAGCATTGGATATGGAGGAGAAGAGCCCTTGCTCATGGGTTCTGTAATTACAGTTCCAGAGGATCTACTGCTTTCTTCTGACCTCACAGGCCCTTCCTAAATGTGCTGCACATGTGTACACATGCAGGCAAGACAGACAGACATAAATTAAAAATAGTAAGTCTTTAAATACTTCTCAACTGATGGACATCTTTTACTGTATCTGTCACATTCTTTATGTTATATATGTATACATATCCATATGATATTTCTGTTTGAATATGAAGTAATTCAAATATGACAATAATTAGACACAGTGAATCAGTCAAATTTTACAATATAGGCAATGTTTGAAAGAAATATAATTCATTAGATATCAGAAATATAATTCATTATCTATCATTAGATGCTGAGTTAGATCTATTCTAAGGTAGACAGAGACATTGGCTGATGTATATGTCATCCCGTTGAATCTTCATACTAACTTTATAGGATAGGAATAATAACATTTATATGATTATGAAAGTCGGAAAATTTCTTATGAACTGTGAAGGTGACAAAGTGACATAGATTTAGACTCCTTTACTTAGAGAATTTTCCCGGAAATGTATATGATTTTCCTAATATTTTACAAGCCAGTTCCACTGACTTCCTGATGACTCTAGTTGTTCTGTTTCAATCTTGGTTGCAATGTTAATTATCATTCAAGTTAAGTAAGTATCATAAATGTTAAACATCAGAGCAGTTGCTCCATCAGGGAGATACTAGTTTCTTTGGCCACATGTGGGTCTTCTGTCCATGTTTGAAAATAGAAAATGGAAGGGGAAATATTAGTCAATCCAAACCATGGCAAATCAAAATGGGAATAGGGGTCTTCCTTACAGAAATTCTAGGAAGCAAGCAGATCAAAATAAAATTGCTTTTATTGCATTCTGCCCTTAGGGTGCTAGGATTCATTCATATTATACTCTAAAAATAAACACTCTGGCCTGGCTGAAATTACATAACACAACAAATCCCTACACAGCTCTGAAACCTATCACTTCATTTCATCAGGAGACAGCTCAAAATTATGTTAGCATATCCTGATACATTATAAACAAACCATAAAAATGGTTAGCTATACTCCAAGTCATTGCATATACTATGTCAGAAGGGAACATAATGCCCATCTGAAGAGAGTGACAAAGAGAAACAAAGAGTACAAACCTGTCTTAGTATTCATAAGTTACTCCAACAATATCAGGAACTTGGTTATTTTAAAAACAGCAGAAACTTACTTCTCACAACTATGAGGGATGAAAAGTCCAAGATTAAGGCAGCAACAGGTGAATCTTTTAGTTCGTATTTTACACTAAAAAAAATACAACTATAAATAAATAAGCAAAATTACCAATCGACAATTTAATCACCTCAGCCCTCTATCAGGATTAGATTTTGACATCTGAGTCTTCTAGGGTGACACAGGCCATCAGGTCATGACAGACTCAAAGCATCGGCTATAAACCCATGGGCCAGAGAACAATGACTTGTGGCATCAAAAATGAGTCAGTTGCTCTATTATTTAAATTCTTCAAAAATCTGTTCTTCGGTAGATCTATCTCTTGGTTTCTATTTCCATTAACTAAATATTAGTTGAGTACAGGAAAATTTCTTTCCTGATGCATAGAATGCTCCAAGAGCCCATATCAGCCCTATTTCCTAGCTCAAAGATGTGCTGGGCAGCTCAGCCAAGAGCTAAAACATTACATTTTAATGTGGACGTTTTGAGCTGGGATGTATTACCTTTTCTGACTACTACTTGCTATTATCAGCTGATTGCTTCCATAAATGTAGCCACTTTCCTTCCATATTTATTGCTCTCCTGTCTAGCTCTTTCAGACACTGTTACTGGTAAAACATTCTCTTCAGCATATTTTTAAGACCAGGTGCCCCACTGAGCTGTTAAAAATCACATCTTTAAAGAAGCAAATTACCAAATTTGAATTGGTAGCTTTTTGGCTACTGAAAGCTTCCAGAAGAGAGCCTATTGAAAAATAACAGTGAGAGAAAAAGGATTAGAAATACCTGTGAGTAAGAATTCATCAAGACAGACATCAAGGACTGAAAAAGGAGTAAAAATGTTCTGTGCAAAGTCCAATCTTTTTGAGGATAATTGTTATTATTTAAAAGCCAGGTACATTTATAAAATGGTTATCTTGTAGTTTGAAATCTGACTGTTTCTTTCCCTGCCTTTTGTTTTGTGCTTCAGTGATTATTCTAACATTGTAAGCTCTTAAAACTCTGTGACATATTAGTACACTGTGTGAGGTGTTTGAGTTATCCATACAGAAAACTGCTGCCCCCTGAGAGACCAGAGACCATGGTTCACAAGCATCATCTGCAGTCTAAAGCCATGTAAAAGCTGCTACTACATGTTTCCCAACAGCAGGATATGGTATGTAAAATGTTTTCATGTAAAGTTATTTCTCTCATATTGGGTTTTTCTGTACTAGTCAGTGAAACATCAGCTGTCTGCTCCCATTTGTCTTAAGCTTTTATTTCACCCAAGTTGTTCTGGCTTTCACTAAAATGCCCTGTTTACAGGAACACAGAGAGCTGTGCTCAAACAGAAAGGCAGCATTCAGGTCCCAAGTAGCACAAGGGTGCCACATCGCCTTCATTCCACAGACAAACTGCAAGCCAAGACTTCCTTTGCAAACTGGCAGCCTATCTCCTATCCTACCTCACTGGGCTAGATTTCCTTTGTACCACCAGCTGCTTTTCTGGCTGTATACATGAAGACTTGGGTTAAATTCTCCCTGCTAACACGGTGTCTGCATGCCAGACTGACACTCTGACCTGCCATCCACCAGTTAAGAAATGTATCTCCTGTAGAACAGTTTTAGCCATTTTCCATGTTGTTCCCTGAATTCTGGGCATGTGCATCATTCTTGTGAGCACTGTGTCAGATAAGAAGGCTGATTGCTGTTACCCACCGATGAATTTCACAGCTCTTCATGCAGAGGCTTGCTGTCTTTTTTTCATGACATTCCCCATAATGAGAATGATATAGTTCAGAGAATCACAAAGAAGAGAGAATTACTAGTTTCCACTCAAGGTGAGATAGAAGTCATTGCATGGTAGAGAATCTGTCTGTTTACAAATGAGTAATTCTGCATATGATTTTCAATCAGTCTGCAGTATAAATTGTGAGGTGTATAGTGAGGTTGCTTGCATTGTTTTGAGTGCACTCTATAATCCTGTTTACGAGATGTATGTCATGATGTTTACTTCTTGGTCTAACTTTGAAAACTTAGTCGTCTTCACTGTCCAGTGATCTTGAGATCAAGAGCAATAGTTGTCATCCATAGCCAAAGATGAACCACAGGAAAGGCTCTGGGGACATAGGGTCAGTGACTGCAAAGTGATCTATGCTCATCTGACAATGAGATGGAGAAAAAACACTAATGTCTGGAAGCCAACTACCACCTCACTAAGAATTCTCATTTTTAAGAGTGAAAAATCTCCAGCCAACTGACTCTATCCCAAAGAGAACATCTAGGCTTACATATGTGGATAGAGATAGAAGATAGGGCTTCCCATTTGGGTTGACTCAACATGCCAAGGCTATCATTTAGAGGTTTTCTTTTCTCCAATTCTATGGTGACTTCCTTAGGATCATCTCACTTTCAAATTCCTGAAATGGCTGCACAGTTCCAAGGGCTGTACTTATGCACCATCCAGGAAGACAGATATTGCTAATTTCAAGTGTCTCAAGATTGAGACCAGCCCAGGCTACATATTAGTGTGTGTGTGTGTGTGTGTGTGTGTGTGTGTGTGTGTGTGTGTGAGAGAGAGAGAGAGAGAGAGAGAGAGAGAGAGAGAGAGAGAGAGAGAGAGAGAGAGAGAGAATCAGAGTCCTCTTTTCCACAACTGTTCAATAACATCCATGTTTCTTGGGCTAGATTATAAATTCTTAAAGACCTTCTTTCATTTAGTACAGGGGAATATCATGAGAAGTGAGGTTTAAGGGGTATACTCTAATGGATAATCCGGGCATGTGTGTAAGTAAGATGAGATCAAAAGCCCATCCAGCCTATCCTTAACTCACTATACAAAGAGGATCAGTCAGAAGCAAATATAAGATCCTCATGACTTATACTCTTTCTTAACCTTTAAAATTTTTGTATGAATTTATCATCTAAACCACATTTCATATTCTTATATCACTAGGGTAGCTCTTGTTCCCTGAAAGTCTTTCTGAGAGATTAGAAACTCATGGGCCTAGAGATTTTATAATCTCCATCTTTAACAATAAGCTGTTTCAGGACTGAAGAAATTAATAGCACCTGAACTCAGAATACTTTGAAATGCCATTACAATGGTCTAAAATAGTATTTTTAATGTTCAAATCTTCTCAACAAATTTACAAGCTCAAAAATTTCCTTCTTGAGGAAGTACTGTGAATGATGATGACATGAAAGTCCACACAATAAAAGATAGCTATCACCTGTAGAAAAGCAAGCTGTACCCCTGTTCTGGACATTCACAGACCTGTGTCTGCATGAACACTTAATCATCATGAGAAATTGCTTTCCATGCATAGAGAAAATGGGGAAATAATTCTAAACTCCAGTCACATGATCCCCTATAAACTCCTACTCGAGCAGAAAAGTAAGCAGTCATTGCTATAAATGGAGTTTAGCCTACAGATATGTTCCTTTATATCTAGATAGGTTTTCCTCTCTCTAGCCAGAAGCTACAACACTATGTCTTAAATCAGTCCTAGTACACAAATTACCCCTAAGCAGCCTTTAAAGTTACTAGAAAACACCTAGGAATGGTGCCATCAAGACATGCATGTTATCTATCTTACCATGCTAAGTTATCAACTGGGTTACTCTTTGGGAAACACAAAACAAGGTACAGAGTGATATTTTCTTTCCAAAATGGGAATTTTCAAAATGAACCTTGCTGTCAAGATTTGTTTCTCAAGTTCACTCATAATAACATACCTTCCTTCCTTCCTTCCTTCCTTCCTTCCTTCCTTCCTTCCTTCCTTCCTTCCTTCCTTCCTTCCTTTCTTTCTTTCTTTCTTTCTTTTTTTTTTAACAGATGAGATTAATCAAAATTGAGTTTGTGAGCGCTTTGGCCACACCAGGGCACTCACTACACACTCTCTTAGCTGAAGTTTGCTACTGGTTGTTTGTAGACACTCCAGCCACATTATTATGTAGTGCAGCCATTTCGATAGCTGGCTATTGTTGCCTATTTTGTGACGATTGTGTCTCATTTCTCTCTCAGAGGGAAATCTTAATTCCAAGAGCCAACATTCCTAGGGTTTACCTCCTAGGTACTAACTACAATTTTCACTGTGGGTCTCAAAGTCAAGATTTTAAAAATATTGGTACACTATCACCACATGATATTAAATTGATATTGAATTCTTCTTGCTCTTTTAAATATTTTCCTACAGAGAGAGAGCCTGCTCTTGTGAGATTATGCTTTCTCTTTTGATGGAGTATGATAACACATTTTTAAAGCATGGAATTTCCATACATCATGCTCTGCCTGACAATCTTGACATTAAAACAACTGGTGTTAGGCGCATACCATGCTTGAAAATGACAGGTTATACCTCACTTGATGTACTAAGTAAAGGAGCTTGATAAATTGCAAAATACCATACACTTTCATGAATTAAATGGTGGCATAAAGGGTTGCAGGCCAAAGGGGTTTGACTATAGTCTCTTCAGGACATTGCCTTGTCCAGGATTTTATACCCCGTGCCTGGCATCTGTATGAGGCTGTGTAATCATTGGGAAAAAAATTAATTAAATGAAAGTTTAAAAGAATCTGGGAATAACTACATTTCTTTGGCCAATTGTTTGGGATGAAGGAAGATTTAATTTTCAAAAAATTCATCTTCTTGTAGAAGATATAGAAACCAACAAAATAATGAATTAAAAAGTACATCTCCTCAGAGCAAATTTGGTAAAAAATGACTATTGAATGAAAAATACTACTTTTCACACCTCACAAATATAAACACTAGTTTTCTATTATTTTTTTGAAAATAAATTTATAGAATTTTTAATGCAAATTGTTAGAATACTTCATGGATTTTGATATACAGTCATAAGAAATGAGGAAGTATTTGGGGGTGCAAATGCTATTTCTAAAATTAAAAATTTATATTGCAATCTCACAAAAAGTATTTGTGTAAAGCCTTCTGGTGTATTTTAAGTGTACTCAAATTCTTGGAGAAATTTAAAACCAATAGTCTTTTTTAGTAATCCCTTAGAAGAGTAATGTACAAATATACAAGCCAATATTTTTTACAACATGAGAGGTGACTCTTTCCTGGAGTTGTGAGTCAAGGGGACAGTTCTTAGACCTATCTAACCTCAGGACATATATGAGAGGCCAGCACAAATGCCACCTGTAACTTTTCTTGGCCTAAGCAATTTAGAATGCAACTTTCTTTTATTTATAATTCCAATTCAAATCAAAGCATCCACTACCCCAAGCATCAGTGCCCTTCAATATCTAATTTCACAGTTTTCTTAACACGTATCTCATGTTATTTATTATAGTCAGAGGCATCCCAACACCTTGTCTATCCCTGCTACCTTTTAAATGGTTTATCTGGCAAACCATCAATCACAAATCATGAAACATGTTTTAGCTTAAGTAAGATCAGCTAAGAAAGTAAACAAGGCTTGTGTGTCCTAATTGGAAACATTGCTCACATCAATAAGTGATAAATGGTTATTCTGTGATGGAATATTTATCCCTTAGATGCATCTGTAATGGAAAGTATGGACAAGATTAAAATCTCTCATCATTGGTTAACTTTGGGGCGATAAAGATGGTGATAAATATACAACCCAAATATTTTGTTTTCAAAGTAATTCAATTTGGTTTTAGAAATTTTTTTGGTATTGCTAAAAAGGTGTATATGTGTATTTTACTTATGCCATTCACTGATTAGGCAGAGATTGTGAACAACTTAAAAACAATGAAAATATCTCTGTAATTTCAAAAACTTTGGCTAGATTTAATAGTCCCTTAATATATATTTGTGTTGATCAAATAAAATTTTACTAAAGCATTTTTCCTTCAGTACTTTTCACTAATGTATACACTATATTCACTGTCTTCTGAAGGATATCTTAAACATGGGAATGGATGTATCTCCAATAGGAAAGGGTAGCTTCCTTCATAAAATTTAACTCAGAGAACAGAGATGTGCTCATTTGCTCCATGAAGTCAATGGTGCCAATCAACCACATTACCCAGGTGATGCTCCTTCCCTTTACAGGTAATTTATCACAACACAGCACTGTCTCAGGGATGGTTCACACAAATCATTTCGCTTAGGCAAACACCATTTTCCAGTAATGACAGAACAAAATAAACTTTCAGAGCATTTATGAACAGTGACATCGCTCTCTCAGTACACATTTGCCAACCTGTCTCTGTTGTTTGCAAAGGAATTAACTGTGGTAAGAAAATCATTAGAGCCATCTGCTTTCATGGTGAGAAAGCACATCTATGATTATTTTATTATAGGAGCAAAGATGAGGAAACTGTTTAGAATGTTTTGAACATCATTTACCCTAAATTTGACACTCTAGCTTTAAAAAAGATAACAGTATTGCCCATTTTTGCTGAGGCTTCTTATAAATTCATTTTATCAAAACCATATTGCTCAAGTAGAGATAGTGAGTGAGTATCGACTTCTCCTTCATTAAAACTGGTTGTTATGATAACCTAAATGTCTAAAGTGTTTTCACCCATTAAATAATAAATGAGGAAAGTTTTTTTTTGTTAAGTAACTTACCAAAATAGTTTCTTTGGTTGCTTTGAAAGAGTACATAAATCCAAAATCTACCTTTGTAGTTTTGTTTAGTTTACTTTCTTGTGTAAACAATTTAGATTTGTCATTTTCAATACTACTACTCTTCACATCTCAGAAAGTATCTATCTTGACTTTGTCATGACTACTTTATTCTGATACATATACCTGTCACATAATTGTACCTGATGGATACATTTTAAAAGAAGATAAAACATAACGTGTGCAAAGAAATATGCATGCACATAATGTGAGCCTATTATTCTGCGGGTGTTTCTCATGGGTGCACATATTTGAAAAAAAGGGGAGGGGAGGTGAAGAAGAAAAGGAAATGCAGAAAGTCCATTGATAACTAGGACTTTAAATGCTATTCGATTTCCTAATACTGAATGTATGCTTTGCTTCTTTGTCAGTGTGATCACACACCTGGTGACATCTTAAGTGAAGAAAGATACTTGGGGTCATTATTTCAGAGACGTTCAGGACATTGTGGCAGGGACACAGCAGAGAAGCTCAGTTCACAGCCACAGGCATGCACGATAGATGCTATTTGCATCATGCTAGGCCAGGAAGCAGAGGACATAATTGGAACTTTAAAGTCCAGCCCTTCGGAACTACTTCTGCCAACTAGGTTCTGTCTACAAAAAGTTCCAAAGTCTCCCCCCACCACACACACACACACACACACACACACACACACACACACACACACACACACATACACATATACATACACACACATACACATATACATACACACACACATACACACACACATACACACACACATATACATACACACATACATACACACAACTAGTACCACTACTTGAAAACCATGAATTGAAACCATGGTCCTGTTGGGAATATATCAGATTCAAACCATAGCATTTCAATGTATATTTGCTTTAGCATAAATATCTCTGTTCCTTCTTTCCCTTAGAATAGCAGTGTTGGAAGGACCCCCACAAAGCAGAACCTGTTCCCACACAAGTGAACTTAAGTCCAGTCGATGTTCAATAAATAAATATATATTGAAAAAAAAGAGAGAGAGAGATGGCTGAATAGGTAGAAAGACAAACTGTATCCTATGAAGCTCACTGAGAGGAAATAAGGTGGGTCTACTGAAGTAATAAGAATATTGCTCACAAATTTAGAAGTATCTTTTCTTGTCTGTGTTTTCAGTTCAGCATGAAGAAAGACGTAGGTGTATCCAAATGGCTGCATTAAAAATTTTAATCTGTGGGGTAAGAAATGTGTATTCTACTACATCTTCATCACAACTGCATGCAAATTTGTTTTTACCAGATACAAAATATGTGGGCAGGTCAATTATACAAGAGTTTCACATAATCGTAAATGAGAATGATAAAGCCACAGATATATTTACTTAAGACAATGAGCATATAAACTAAAGTCTTATGTCTGTGTATGCAAAATGGAATTTACAAAGTGGTGGGTTTTGTTTCATTGCTAAGAAAAACAGCTCTACACACTCATGGTGGTTTAAGTCAGTGAGGTCCAAAGTGGCCACAGACCAGCAGTACATGTCTGGCCTCCTGCATTTAGTCTTTTTATGAAATAATCTTAGAGATAACATTCTATCCTTTCTCTAATTTTCATCTAAAATAAGTTACCAGGTCCTGCCAGATTTGGGTAAAGAAAATTAAACAAGATATTAAATATCTAGAAATGGGGTTTTTAGGGGCTCACACCAGTGGTTGCCTGGCTTAAAATCCAGCAGGGTCCCCTTCTTCACTGATTCATTCCAAGGGATGATCCTGCTCTAAATTTCAGTAATTTCTTTTTAAATTCAATCATGACATCAATTAATTTATAGATAAATCATTCATTCTTCCTTTGTACTCATCTTGAAGAAAATTCTCCTCCCTACCCTAGAGAGTTATTGAAATTTTTTAACTATGGTTATGAACACCCAGCAGTTACCAGAGCACCTAGGATAAGACAATCATCCTTACAGGTGTCTTTATGATCAAATGTCCTATTTCTCAACGTCAGTTTCTACACCTCTGTTCTGTGTCCCTGAAGTCCTGTGTCACCAGCCACGCCTATGCTGTCTTTAAATCAGGTAAGACAACTTTAACTTGGTATCCGTATGTTTATTTATATGTCATATTGTCGCGGTTTCAAATACACTTTCTGATATCTTTCAATTCCTTTCCTACTTCCCGGTTTTATACCTGAGTTTCTTACATGTGAAGTGCCTGGTCCACTGTATGATCTCTCCATGACATCACTACACTTTGATCTCCCTCTTTCTTCAGCTTCTCTGGCAAAGATTGGTAGGGACACTCTGTCTGCCTGAATAGCATTTCCTCAAATGTCTTATCTGGGTCAACAGCCCAGGGAACCCCTTAGAAACACACACGGCTCTGTGAGACCCTACTACAGCCATACTGAAAAACTAGGACTCTGACTCAATCCCTATTTGAAGAAGCCCTGCAGGTCATTGAAGTACCTGAGATTTGAAAACTGTTGTTTAGACAATGATAGAAGAACTACGGCCTTAAGTAGCAGGCACCCTTCACTCTCCCTCTAACTTTCCTTCTGCTGCACTTCAAATTTGTGCCTTGAACATTTTATGGCATGTCCCAAAACATTCTCTAATAACACACTTCTGATTTTCTTTAACATTCTGTGCCCCATGGATGCTAAACTCGTCCTCAGCTTCCTTTTTTTAATCTGTATTTATGTTTTCCATACTATCTACCTGCTACATAAATTCATACATGGAGCCACTAATACTTGTGGCACATACCTTAGTCTACTTCTCTAGGTAAGACACACAATATCAACATTTGATCAGACTAGCAAAATTTAATGCATTTTGTAACTTGTAAATCAACCAGAGGCCATTTCCCAGCCCCTGGCTCCTGAATCTACTCCTTTTACATTTCTAGCAATCTTATAGAACAGATTATATTGGTTGAATTAAAGAAAAAACGTGCCTCATACTGCTACACTGTTAAGAATCAGGACAGCAGATAACAACTCTTCTAAGAAATGGAGACTCTTCTCCAGCATCACAGCAAAGTTTAATGAGCAACAGTGTCCTGGAAACAAGTTTAGGGAGGCGGGATCTCCGGAGATATCCTGACCCATGAGGGGATCAGTTGACAGAGGGAGGCCTTGGTGGCAGAGCTCAGCCTGGGAAGACTGCGCTGGTTTTAGCAGTAAAGGCTGACTGTGAAAGCAACAATACAACTGGAAAGGGTGCGTGAGGGCTGGAGCCCGTGTCGGCAGCGCCCTTTAAACTGTGGGCTAGGGTAGAGTGTGTAATTGGAAAAGTTCTAACCCTCCCTCGTTCCGATCACTCCAACACTGAATTTTTTTGTGTGCTTTTTTTGTTGTCGTTTTCAAAACAAAACAAACAAAAAACTCAAGAATATGGTTGAGCTCCTTTCTTGCATTCATGAAGGAAGTTATTTTTTCCATAGGTTTTTTAAATGGCCATTTTTTGGTATAAGGAAGAGAAAAGTAGAAATGGGTCTTCCTGAATATTACAGTCTGAGAATTAAAAATGTAGGATCTGGTGCACCTGAAAAGCCACTGTCTTCCTGGATTAGAACATCCATCTTAGTACTATTGGAGTAGCAATATGAATTCCTGCTGCAGGCTTTCTCCCCCACTCAGAGCTTGAGCAAGCTTCCCTAAACACCTTGAGAAAGGAACAGGTTAAATGTAGACACATCTGCTGAGAACTGAGAACACAAACATGCTTGTGTTGACTCTCATCTTTTCCTCGATCCTTCCCACTATGTCGGGATGAACCACATGCACAATAGCACCATGCCACATCACTATCCCCGACCCCCTTGGCTTCACACTCCCAAAGTGGAGGAGACAGCAGCAGGATGATGATGGTAATAGCTACAGCCTTCTGCTTTGGCTTTAAGAATGTGGAACTATTGTTGTCCAGTTTGGTAATGGAGAGATGGCTTTAACAGCAGTGTTTTTACTAGCATCATTCTATGACAGACTAGATATAGCCCCAGAAGAGTGATTCTCAACTTGTGGGTCATGACCTGTTTCGGCATCACCTAAGACCATGATAGCTACATGATACAGATACTTACATCCCCATTCATAGCAATAGCAACATTACACTTATGAAGTAGCAACAAAATACTTTTATGGTTGGAGATCACCACAACATGAAGAACTGTATCAAAGGGTCTCAGCATTAGGAAGATTAGGAAGATTGAGAAACACTGCCTAGAGGGTCTGCTGTACAAGTTGAAAGTCAGCATTCACACTATTCTAAGCCTGTCCCAGGACCAAGTGGAGCCAACCTGTTGGGAGGCAGCTGAGCTTCTCCTACCTCCTACAGACAGTGCTGCATATCATCTAGGTGATCATCAGCTACTTCCTCATACTTCATGGCCTACAATGGATACCTGTGCATCAAATTATCAGCAGAGGGGCTGAACAAGATGGTTTCTATCCATCTAGAAGATGGCATTGGTTGTGGACAGGGGAGATCATTGCCATCAATGTCAGACTCCATATGTGGCTTGATGCAGCAGGAAGCATCTAGGGACCCAGAGACAGTTTCTGTCTTCAATCATCCCTGCTCTTTCCTGTTTCTTTATACACACACATCTACTGAATAGAGGTTTAGTTGACAGTCTCTGAAGGGCGGTTTTTCTGAGAAGATGAGATTGACATTTCTCTTGAGAAGTCAACTGTGAGATGTCTTCTCCTTCATTATTCTGGTCTTCATCTGATCCAGGTAACTTCCTAGTTAATGATTTGATTATCTGTTTCTTTTTTACTGCTCTGGTTTGGGGAGTGCCAGAGAGGTTGTGCTTTTTTTTTTTTTCAAACAATGGGCAGGGTTCTGGGTCAGTAATAAAAAGCATTTTAGCTTCCATCAGGATTGGGACAGTTAGGGACATTCTCACTGAAATCAGGGCTTAAATTTCACACTAAAACATAAACTCCAGTCTTTACTCAGTGAGTGGGAAACACCTGGTGCCTTTTTTTAGACTTGATCTGTTACACTGAAATACTCTTAGTATCTGGAGAATGGTTAGAGGCTAAATACAGGCGTGGAGTTTACAAAGTCTATATTCTTGAGTTGCTCGCTCATCAACTTGTTCCTACTTAACATTTTGATCAGAATGAACTTGTCAATCAAAACAAAAACAGGACAATCAATTCAAGAGGATAGAAATAGAGATTGTTAAAACCATTGGCATCAACAAAACAAATTAGTTTAACATGTTATACGAGACCCAACATTTTGGTATATTTCACAATAAAATTCATGAGTGTGCTGTAGCTTTTGACTGTTGCCTCTTGTCCATGCAACAAAACCTGTCAGTAGTTTTCCTTAAAACAAGAAGTTCCAAGGTTATGCAAATTTGTCTACAACCCGAGCCTGAAAAGCCATAGTTTTTGTGAGTCAGCCATGGTAGTTAAGCCCATGATTCCTTAAAAATGTGGCTGGTTCTTCTCGCACTGAAGCAACCACACTAATACATTTCATTGGAACTGCTCTTATGTCTAGATTATTAGAAGCTGTTCAGTATGAATAGTTCACATGCCTTAACACAAACTAAGTAAAAAAAAAAAAAAAAAAAAGGCCAATATTTTTATGATTCCCTCTCTTATGGATGAAGGCCAACACTTTTGACGGCACATGGAAATTACTAGAACATTTGGTCCTGTCGCCTTTATTTCTATGAAGCACAAGGAAGAGCATCAGCCTTGAGTTGTGCATCATGAATGCAAATGTCAGCACAGAGAGAGAACAGATAACTCCTAGTCTTGCTATTCAAAGATCTATGATGTAACAGCACACACTCCCTCCCCCTGCCAAGGACCTCCATCATCCCTCTAAGGACTTCACAGAAAATGCTTTAAGAACAGGACCATGCTTGAGGAGCTTATGCTCCTAATTTTACACCACATCTTTCTCCCCAGTCAAGGACATTATTCAACTCTAGGAAATAAATGTTAGTTGTAATTATTATTACAGATAATGAAACTACAATGACTGCTAGACATTGGAATTGAATCACAGAGAATGCTTGCCAGCATGTATGAGGCTCTATTTTTAATCCCTGGTTGTGGCAAAAATAAAAATAAAATGAGGAGCAAACTACAGTAAAGTTACTGTTTTTTAATCCATGTTTGCTGAATTCCATGTCAAAAATCTTACATTCCTTAAATGTCATTGACAATGCCCATAATCTAACTCTTTTTTTCTAGCCTATCTCCAATATCCCACTTCACTCTAGTCCCTAGAAGGCATATGCCAGGAGCCCCAACAGTAAACTGCATCTAGTCTTGAAGTGTATAAACACATAAAGTTTCACATGTACTTGGCCTAGGCACAAAATCTTGGTGATTTCTCTATCTCTTTTGCAAACCTGGTCCTGGAGGCCTACATATTTTTATATGAATGTCAGTACATGTCATTCTTCTCACTAGCTATAGAACTTTCTTTCTGGTGTGTAGGCAAACATCTCTAATTTAATGCTGGAATGGGTAAAATAACATTCCTTTTCATCTTTCAAAGATTTTCAAAAACAACATAGGTCTCATTTAGAAAAACAAAGAAATAAGGTTAGAACCTCCATTTAAAAAAGGAGACTTTCTAAAGAAATTATTTAAAAAAAATGTTTCTGCAAAGGACTGGAAATTTCTTTTCTCTAGAGAATCAAAAAATATATATTTAGGGCTGACAAGATGGCTTCACAGGTAAAGGTGCTTGCTCTAAAGCCTGAACACTCACATTAAATTCCTGGAATCCACAGAAGGAGAGACCTGACTTCCACAAGTTGTCCTCTGAGCTCACATGCCATGCCATATGAACTCCTGTATGTACATACACATATATGCACATACAAACACACACAGGAAGGCACCCTGACAGCTCACAAATAATGACGTGAAGACTTCTTGCTAATTATAAAAGCTTGGCCTTTAGCTTAGGCTTGTTTCCAACTAGCTCTTGTAATTAATTAACCCATATTTTTAAATCTACATTCTGCCACATGGCTTTTTACTTTTCCTTAGTACGGCATGTCCAACTTGCTCTGATTCTGCTGGCAAAATCCGCACACCTAGATTTCTCCTCCTAGTTCTCCTAGTTCCTCTTTCTGCCTGGAAGTCCCACATATCCTCTCCTGCCTAGCGATTGACTATTCATCTTTTTAATAAACCAATCAGAAGGCACCTTAGGCAGAGACACATCTTTATAGTGTACAAAAAGATTATCCCACAACATGCACGAATGCCTGTAAATTTAAAAAAAAGACTTAATGTTAATCTGATGAAATTAATATATGTTAAGACAACAAAAAATAAATATAACTACTAGACTCAAATAAAAATGCAGCTGATCTGGAAGGGGGTGGGGAGGTAGAGGGAGGCCTTCACTAAAGGATGACACCTATGTAGAGAAGACTGGTATCCCATAACTGGTGAAGGGGATACATCAAAACTGCACTGTTTTTTATTTGCATTACTCAATAGGCTTGTGTGATATTTTTTCCAATGAATTTTTCTTTTGGTCCAAATTTTCTATATAAAAAAATGTCATGAATACACAATTTGGTAAATGCTCTTTTGAAAAATAATTGGGGAAAAAAACAGAGGTATCTAATCAATAGCAACTTTAAAAGCCTTTCTGAAGTCATTTGTTTTAAGCAATGGCTTAACAATTATTTTAAGCACCAAAACATCGATCTGAAGTAATGGAGGAAATTGTGTTACCATTGATAGAATTCATGTGGTGCTGTCCCAAAATATGGCACAGTGGCATTTGACAAAATAGCTGAAGCTCCGAGGTCGCTGTCTCCTTCTCCCACCACTGACACTTAGAGTTCGCCTTAGAGATACTGTGACCTTCACCTAAAGCATGTGGTGGAACTTACTGCAGAGATGTTCTCCTTTATGCCCTAAAAGTCACAGGGGGTTCAAAGAAGACTTCAAGCAGATCCAGCCACACGCCCCATGAATCAGCAGTAAGCCGCTCTTCTTTTTTCAGTCATGTACCTGCAGGCAGTGCACTCCTTATCAACCCTAAGCATAAAAATGGAGAATTTAGCTGAGCATTTTGGTGATAGTCCCAGCACTTTGGAGGTTGAGGCAAGAGCATCATTTGAGCCCTTGAGTAACAGGCCAGCATAGATAAATAATGAGATTCTGTTTATAAAAAGATACAAAACAAAACAGATTTCCTGTTTCTTTTGTTCTACATTTACAAAGGCTCTCAGATTGTGTAAAACTTACGTTGAGAAAATCTGCATGTCTTTCTCTTGTTAATCTGTCTGTTTTTAAATAGCTGTCTCGGCTGTGAACCTAGGAGTGAGGCAAATATATTTCTTAGTTCTGATATTCAACAAATCTGTTCTCCTTCTCTCTCTCTCTCTCTCTCTCTCTCTCTCTCTCTCTCTCTCTCTCTCCTCTCTTTCTCTCTCTTTCTCTCTCTCACACACATATACAGAGACAAGCACTTCTCTGTAATCTTTCATGTAGTATTCATCAAGCAAGTCACAAAATGTCTTTAAAATCACAATCATGCCTGGCCTCTGTGCTGTCTACTGCCCGTAGTTCTGAAGTACCACACATGGGTTATAGGGAAACAAGGTTAAAATGTATATCTGCACTTGCATTTTTCTCATTAGCAAAGTGGGATTAATGTCTATTTCTTCTCTAGAATGTTATTTCAAATGCTGTAAACTAACGTATGCACATTAAAACAAAAAGAAAAGAAAAGAAAAAAAAAGTCACTGGACCATTTGTGAAAAAACTTCTTGAACAGTGTCTTAGGGTTTCTATTATTGTGAAAAGACACCATGACCAAGGCAACTCTTATAAAGGAAAAATGTTTAACTGGAGTGGCTTCCATTTTCAGAGGGTTAGTCCATTATCATCCTGGTGCAACATGGTGTGATGCAGGCAGACATGGTGCTTGAGAAGGAGCTGAGAGTCCTACATCTTGACCCACAGGCAACAGGAAGTGAACTGAGCGTCATAATGAGCAAAGCTTGAGCAAAGGAGACCTCAAAGCCCACCCCCACAGTGACATGCTTTCTCCAACAAGGCCACACCTACTCCAACAAAGCCACGCCTCCTAGTAATGTCATGCTCTATGAGCTTATAGCAGCCAATTACATTCAAACTACCACAATCAATAACTGGTAGCAATTATCACTAAATGACATTGGGTTTTTAATTCGTTACAAGTTAAGCTTTATCTACATTTACAATATTTGACGACAGTGATAATGTCAGGAAATTGCACATATTTTGGATGTTCTTATTCAGAAATATGTACTGATCCACTTCACAATCAAGTTTCTGGAGGCCATTTATATAGAGAAAAAAACTTTAAAAAGAATAACGTATAGCATTGAGACCAGTGTGTGTCTCCGTTCAGCCGTATCAGTATTCATGGCCTCTATCAAAGCCTCTATCTTTCTAAGCAGGTCTCCTGCCTGGAAATCTCTCTCACTTCCTCTCCTCAGCTGAGTGAGTCACCCCACCCTCAGGGAAACCATCTGCAGACCTCCCCAGATCCACAGCCATAGCTCCCACTTCCCTCCTCTCATAGAAGCTGCAACTGTGGTTCATAATGACTATTCCAGTGTGTTATAACTGATTACGAATTTGGTGCTGTGCGCGCGCGCGCGCTGCGCACACACACACACACACACACACACACACACACACACGAAAGCCTCTCTATCTCTCTGGTGACTAACAGGAAGCTGGCAGATAAGAAGTAAAGAACTCGCTCTCTGCATCTATCGAAAAATAGAACAATTTCTTTTCCTTGTGGATAGTAGAGAAAAAACAAAATCTACATATATATATATATATACATATATATATATATATATATATATATATATATATAGTGTGTGTGTGTGTGTGTGTGTGTGTGTGTATGTGCGTGTGCGTGTGCGTGTGCTTATAGGTATCAAATACAAATCCCTTCTTCCCGAGTTACTAATCAAACCGGAATCTGAACCCACAAGAGCGTGGCCCTGACTGTAACAACTGTGGATGTTCTGCACTCTTCCACCTAACTCCATGTTTGACAAAGACATTCAAAATCTTAATGCGGAGGAGACCGCATGGCGCACAAGAGGAAGGCTGATGGAAAAGCACACCTACCATATCGGCTCTTCCTGACATGCATATCTTCTCATTCCCCCTGTACACTATCTATAAATTAAATTTATGTTTAATTAATAACTTGGTTTTGGCTTTTGTGCTCGGTAATAGAAAAGTCGTAGACACTCTCGTCAGTCACTGTTTCTCCGCACATGGTAGATATCATCGCTGAGGAGCCCCTCCCCCAGTGCGGTCGCCCTTCTTCTATGATCAGGCTTGCGGCTTTTAGTGGTTTTTTTTTTTTTTTTTTTTTTTTTTTTTTTTTTGGTGTTTTGTTTTGTTTTGTTTTTTTAATTTTTCTTCACAGAAGGAGCTCCAGTCTGATAAGCGCCATCTCTTCCTCCAGTTTTTCTGATTCCCTTTCAACACCTGGGACGCAGTGCTGGCTGGCTAGGCGCTTGTTCCCTGAGTATTATTGAAATGGTTGGTACCACTTTCCTCCAAATGTAGCTGGTTTCAATGTGTACTGCGGTATACTTGAGAGCCCACGCTCGCTCCATCCACAGCGCATGCGCCCTTGCACCCTGCCAGGCTGTGCTCACCAGCCAATTTTCAGCTGCAAGCCCATAGTTTTTATTTTATTCTGGGAAGCTATAAAAATAACAATTCTACATCACTTTCTAATTCACAAAGTGACTTTAGTCTTTTGCTTTCTAATTCCTTTCTTTTCTCCTTTACCAGCCTGCCAAGGCTGGGGTCTTTGCTGCCCTTCCATTTTTAATCAGAGTAACCAATGCTGAGAATTTTACAAGAAATTAAATTTGATCTGTTTTGAAACATTTATTTATTCCATATGGCATTTAAAGCTACTGAATTATTTTTGGTCCTGATGTTGCAGAAACTAGATTAGAACTTTTGAGGGGAAAAATATACACAAAGCGGAAGCCCAGGAGCAGTTTCGTAGCAAAGAGCTTCTGTGAAACAGAAATGAACAGACAGTCTAAGAGAACTGGAGAAATTACAAGAAAATTTTGCTGAATTTTGAGTCATGAACACAAGGCTCAGTTCGGGAGCTAAATTAGATTTACTGTCGCTGCGGCCCTGCGTTTTTTTTTTTTTCCGTGTGTCTGTCATGTAAGAGCCATGCCATGGGACGGGACCCTGGGGCTGCGAGGAATGAGTTGAAGGGGTTAAGTGGCCTCGTCCAGTCTGTCCAGTCGGCCTGTACTTTGCCCAGACCCAAGAAAAGACTGGTTATTTATGACTATTGAAGAGACAGGCATGTGATGCAATGTTGTTCAATCTATAAAGTGTGATGTTTTTCTTCTGTAGCTGCATAAGTGCAGGAGCTAGAGATGGGCATTTTGGAATAGCTGAAGCCATTTCCCTATCACAAAACAAATGAGCCAACAGGCAAGGGGAGAAACGTTCACTAGACACAAAAGCTGAAGCCAGGTTATCAAACTTCACCTGAAGTCCACTAACACGTATGAGCGGAGTGGTTAAACCAATGTGAAGCATAATTTTTAGTGTAATTTTTGTTGGTTGATTGTTGACATTTTAAAAACAGGAAAAAAATTGTAAAACATAAGCAGGGGTGCTGAAAAATAAAAATAAAGTTCTGTGAGCATGCTTCCACTGGGGCCAGTAGGAACTATTACGTTCTGCTTGGCCCTCAACCACAGTCCCTAGAAAAGCCTGCGGGGAAGACCACCACTTGGAGCACATGTTACAAAGCTGTTGGGAACAGACGTTTTCAGCCGTCAGGAGCAGGGCTGCAGTTTTTTAGGCTCTCTGGGTTCCAGGCGTGAGTCATGCTTCCTGTTAAGCCCACAGACGGCCTCTGTTTGAGACTTCGTTATTCGGTAACAGAATGGAAGCAGAATGGTTCTGTGTCAGTGAGCTGGAAGCAATCAGCATTTGCTGGGCTTACACACATGAGAAATGCAAATAGGTTTCATTTACAGGGATATGGGTTGGTGGCTTGACTCAAACACTTCATGCTCTTAGGAAGAAGGAAGTTAAACCACAGGCTTAATCCTTGACTAAATCTTGAGGTATTTTGTACCACAAATTAGAAAATTGAAACCAAAACGTGTTCTGTCCTTCCAAAACCAAGGAGCTGGGCTCTTACTTCAGAGGCTGGCAAGGCCATCACTCTGGATCATTTCACTTGGTTCCCACCCACTGGTTTACTTTAATGGTCTGCCCCAAGCCTGGCTAGGGCAGAGCCAGCAAACCATGAGTGCCAGCTATGGGAACAGAGACTGGGTGGCGGTAAGGCTTGAAGAGACAGCAAGGAGTTTCCAAGGACATGAAGGATCAGTGCTTCATATCTGCAGGTTGTATTCCTGCAAGTATTCCTTGTTGAGCAACTGCCAACTGGAAACTAAAATGTATTTGTGTTGAACATGTACAGACTTTGTGTCTAAATTGTTCCCTATATAATACAGTGTAAAAACTACTTCCATAGCACCATCAATGTGTTAATTGTTCTAAGTCATCTAGAGGTGACTTGAAGTGAGTAGTGGGAACACATAGGTTGTGTGCAATGTTTTATCAGTGTATACAAGGGACTTCAGCATTGATGGGCTTGGATATTCACTGGGGTCCCAGAATTAATCTCTCCTGGATAGAGACAGACAATCGAATTGCTGAGTGTTTCCATATAAGTATGGGAGACCTTTTATTGTTTGGAAACAGCTCTTAATCTGAAAACTTACTGTCTTCACTGTTGTAGGAATCACTAATAACAAAGTTAAACATAGTGTTCCAGAAAGGCAGAACAAAAGTTGAGGAGAGGATCCATCGAAGCCATTTCCTACACAACGTTCTCTGCCAAGTACAGATGTTAGCCATGGTACCGGTCCTTCAGGTAGCAAGAGAAGGGCTGGGCTGTAGCTTAGTAGTAGAGCACTTGCTGAATGTCAGATACTAGGTCCCAAGTACCACCAAATAACACAGCAGACATGAAAGCAGGAGACGGAAGGATGCTTTAAACTGAGTGGACATGAGTGTTTTATTTTATTCCACCTATTTATTATCAAGGCAAAATGGTTTAAGAAAACTGCAACTGTTTTCAACTATTCTTCATATGAGAAAAATAGCCCAGAGGACAGAGGTTGTATATGGTTTAAGAAATAAGTGATTTGGAAATTAAGAAGTAGAGACGAATTCAATTAATTATGAGAATCTATAAGCGAAGAGTGACCTCACCAAACCTGATTATTTAATCCTCACAGTAAAGACAATACAATTCTTAATGACTCAGAAAGTCATTAAGTCTTAATTTCAGTCACAAAATATGTCCCTCTGTTTCTAAGGTTTTCAAATGAAAACCTTCTAAGGTTTAAATCAGGGAGTATCGATACTTTCACTAATTCAGTCAATAAACAGTGCTAACGCCTTCCTGAAATATATGGACTATTTTCTTAGACCATAAAAAGAATGGAATAGAGTAGCACGCTTTTGTGTTTCTGAAGCCCTTCGGCTAACAGAAGAAATACACAACGCTGGGTGCCTCTCTGCAGCAGTTGGGATACAAATGGTGTCAAATATTTGTTAAGTGGAATTTGACTTTATTTTGAACTAATAAGCCAGTCTGTTTTTTGCTTCATTGGTGATGGCAGAAGTCAGGAAAGTCGTGGTGAAGAGACAAAGGACATCATTAATCATGCATGGTGCAGCAAGAAGCATGAGCATGAACATGTTTGTGTCAGCCTCTCATGCTGCCTCCTCCCAGACTCATGGGGAGACAGGGAGTGCCCACACAGATGCCTGAAGCTCTGGGCTACACCAGAGAAATACTAAACATGGCCATGCTAGCTGCTGCTTGGCATGGAGGAAGACACTTCTTAATCCTCTAAAACCGGAGTCTGTGGACACTGCACTAGGAAAGAACTCCTTACAGTACTTTGCAACCTGGGCTTGTAAGTACGACACACAGACCATCCAGTATCCTGTGAAAGATATTTCCACAGTGTCAATCACAAGCTCAAATTCAGTGCTAGAAAGGTCATGTGTGGGCTGCAATCAGAAGTCCAGGCTATCTCCTTTCAAATTTCTGGCCATCTCCTTTAATAAGATCTAGAAGTTTCTATATCCTTACATGCGGATTGCTTTCCAGAGCCAGGGAAGAATCCAGCTAGCAACAGTCATATCTCAGGTCCCTGGCTGTGAAATGAGATTTTTAAGGCACAATGCAAGACACAATGTATCCATTTAAGGCACCTTCTGTTGTTCTCAGTGTCAACACACATTAGGGTCTGTGCAAGGAGAGCTCAGCCCAAGTGTCAAGTGTTCTCAGGGTTAAACTATTCTGAGTGTGTTATTTAGCAGTATAGATGATAACAACCTGTTTATTTGAGAATATTTATATTAAGTATGGGAATAGGTTGATAGGTCTGGAAATTAATAAAATGTAGAGTCAACACAACTGGTTACTTGAACAGAGTGTTCTCATTGCAAATTATTAAAGTTTGGTGTACGTATCAGAAGTCAGTTGAGAAAAACTAAAATCAAAAGAGTTTCAATATAGGAAATAAGAGGCTGGTGAATTAAGTCATGAAAATGACTCTCTTCAATCTAGCCTATGGTACCAAAGGGGAGCTTTGCAAAATCTTCCCAATATATGACTTCAAGAATCTCTATAATATTATAAGTCTATTATCTCAGCTATGAATCAATCAATTCATACTCCTAGTTCAAGGAGTTGAAATCTAATACTGTCCTGATAGTTTGGAGTCCCTGGTAGATAATTCGATGTAATGAAGTCAAGAGAGGGTGGTTCTCATGTTATAAATATTGTTCTTACATTTCTGCCATGTGAGAAGATAGCCATCTACAAGCCAGGAAAGAGGATCCTCAGCCAAGCCTGACCATGCTGAAGGCTGACCTGCAACCTTTTGACTTACAGAACTAAGAGAAAGAAGTATAAGTTATGTAGGATTCCCAGATTCCAGTATTTTGTATGGACAGTCTGAACCAAGAAGACAATCATCCAATACTTGCTTGTCTATCTTGAAAGCCCAGCTTCCTCCACCCCAGAGAAATAACAGGGAATCTCCTTCACAGTGAAAATCTCACGCAAGTGTTTCAGGTTGACCACTGTGGTTTTGAGCTTTGCAGAGAAACAATTACAGTATATGTGTAATTCTAACCTTTTCCTGGTAATACAGGAGCGCATGATGAGTCTGTATTACTAGCAGATAATCCAGTCAAGCAGGATGGCTAAACATGAAAGCAGGTGACAGTACATGCATGTGAATGTCATGAGATCAATAACATGCCATTGATAGTGATACAGTAGATCCATCCACTTTGCACTACCTCTTAGTGACGGAAATCTGTGATGTCCCAGGTCAGTGGACACAGCTCAGTGGAGGCTGGCACTGGCACACCTGCATAGCAAGTGACCTTGATGGAGCTATAGAGTTGCAAGAATTTGCAGGCAGCTCCTAAAAATATTAAGATGAAAAAAATTAGAAGAAAGAATTGAGGTTTGCAGATCAGACTCTTTCATTAGAAGTTGGTGATAAGTACTCCAAATATTCCCTCAAAGAAAAAAAATCCAATCAGATTTCATGATATGTCTTCTGGATTGTATCTATTCAAATGAATAAAATGAAAAGAAAAAGACTTACCTGGGAATGATAAGATAGGTAACTAGAAACGTGATTTGTCTAGTGAGTAGATTTAAAGGATCCATTAGCGTGTACATAAAGGAATGGCAAGATGGATCAGCAGGTATAGAGGCCTGCAGCCAACCCTAACAACTTAGGTTCAGTCCCCAAAACAGGCATGGGGGGAGGAGAGAGAGAACTTCTGCAGCAACTAGGTTGCCCTCTGACCTCTCTCTCTCTCTCTCTCTCTCTCTCTCTCTCTCTCTCTCTCTCTCTCTCTCTCTCTCTCACACACACACACACACACACACACACACACACACATGCATGTTCATACATACACACAAATACATACACAAGAAATAAAAGCAACTTTTTTAAATTAAAGTATTAGTTAAGGAAAATAAAGTTTCATCTGTAGGCCAACAGAGAACAAAAGAATGGCACAAAAAAGCAGTGTATGAAATGAATGAACGGGGAAAAATACTTGAGGCAGGGAAATGAACTGAAAATAAGGCCATTGTATTCTCTAAAGTGCATGGTGGCCTGTGTTTGATTGTAATGATGCCAAGAAAAGCAACGGAAAAGGACTCTTAGTCCATATCATGAATCAACAGAATTCAAAATATCGTTCACCGGCTTTTAGAGGGTTGAATTATGGAAGGCTGCCGGGTGCTTCTTGTACCCATCTCAGTAAACTCATTCTTGGCCTGATCTTGGCCGCGTGCCTTTAGTCCCAGCACTTGGGAGGTAGAGGCAGATGGATCTCGGTGAGTTTGATGCCAGTCTGGTCTACAAAGAGAGTTCCAGGACAGCCAAAGCTACCCTCAAAAAAAAAAAAAAAAAGAAAGAAAGAAAGAAAGAAAGAAAGGAAGAAAAGAAAAAGAAAACCCAAAAATCTTGGCCTTGGCTTCATTTCCTAACAAGATCTTCTTTAAACACAAGATAGAAAAAGAATCAGCTTTCAGCATTTCTTCATTCTTACTGTTACCCTCGATTGTATCTAGATAACAATGACAAATTCTTTCACATTTCTCTAACATTTTCCTCATTTTCTTGTTCACCCATTTTTTATTGTATTACTTTTATGTAGTAGGAAACACTAACAAAATCTACCCAGCTCATAGATGTTTACATGCACAGTGTAGTATTGTTTTCTATAGACACAGTGCTTCATAGACAGCCTCTAAAGCTTATGCACCTTGAATACTTCAGTGTTATCGGTTGATGGGCAACTCTTCATTTCCTTATCCTCCAACTCCTGGCAACCATCACACACTCTTTTATCTAATGCTTGGCTACTGTAGATACCTCACATAAATGGAATCACATGGTATTTGTCCTTCTGCGATGATCTTATTTAACAGAACGTTATGTCCTCACCAATTGCTGCATATTGCAAGATTTGTTTTTCTTCAAAGCTGAGAAATATTCTACTGCAAACATACAGCACCTATTCTTTCTTCTACTCATCCATCTGTCTGCAGACACTGTTGTTGTTTTTCTGATTTGGCTGTAGTTATTATTGCTGTTATGAATGAACATGGGTGTGCTAAGACTGTGATAACGTCCCAACTCTAGCCTTTTTGATACAGCAGAGAGATAGCTGACTGATATGGTACTTTGATTTTTTGACTTTTAAAATGTTTTATTATATGTTTAGTCATGTGTGTATATGTGTGTCCATGTTGGGTGTGTGCACATGCAAGTGAGGTGTGCACAGAGTCTAGAAGAGGGCATTGGACCCCCTGGAATTAGTGTTACCGGTGATTAGGAGGACTGAAAGTGGGTGCTGGGAACTGACCTTGGGTTTTCTATGCTTTTAATCCTTAAGCCATCTCTCTAGCCCTGGTTTTTAACTATCTAATGAGCCTCCCTGTTGTCTTCCACAGAAACAGCCACCTTGTACACCTCTGCGAATAATCTTCAAAAGTTCCAATCTCTACTCATTGTCACCAACTCTTATCTTTGAACTTTCATGATAACCATGCTAGTAGATGTAATACAATACCTTATAGTGGTTTTGATTTCCATTTCCGTGACAACTAGTGACATCTTTTCATGTACCTGCTGGTCACTTTTGTTATGCTAGCGACAAGTTTATTTTAATTTAATTATAATTTTTGATATTAAATTATGGTAGTTCATGATAGATTTTGAAGATTATCCCATTTTATAATATCTACCTTGTGAATATTTTCTTTTTTAAAAAATTAACTTTATCTATAAAACAAACATCACCCACCAAAGTTAACCAAGCCAAAAGTCTATACATCTTAATGAACTTCTATACAGTTAGAGTAGGCATCCTGAGTCTATGAAGCTTCACCTTGGATTTTACACTTCACAGCTGAATATATATTTATGTGCTTATTCACCACCAACACTCACCTGTGACAGTTCAAACTAGAGAAACAATTGGTCCATACCCTCTTTCACGATTTGTATCTATTTTATTCCTTTGTGAATCTCTCATATTTACTCCTTCTTCTTCTCTTTCTTCTTGTTACATTGTACCCACATGTACATATGTGTGTGTGTGCATATATTATTGGCTAGGTACTGAATATGAGAGCAATCATAACGTTTTTTTTTTCATTCTGAGATTGTGTGGCCTCACTTAATGCATTCTAATTCCATCCATTTCCTTGCAAATTTTGTGATTGCTTTTTTCTTTAGAGTGAATAGTAATCTGTTATATATAGTGTTTTCATTATTTATTCATTTGCTGATGGAAAACAAAGTTGATTCTAGTTATTTTTAACAGTAAACAAAGTCACAATAAACACAGGGTTGCGAATATTTCTATGGTAGGATATGGAATTCCATGGTATATGGCCAGGAGTGAAAGAGCCAGGACATATAGTGGCTCTAATTTTTAATTTTATGAGAAATCTCCACACTGATTTCAGCAATAGCTGTATTAATTTGCACCCACACCAACAGTAAGTAAAGGTTCCTTGCTCTCCATGTCCTCTAATATTTGATGTCAGATTTTTGAAGCAAGCTGTTCTGACACTACTGCAGAAGAAACAACCAGCAAAGCAAACAGATGACCCACAGAAAATCTTAAGTGTACCAGCTACACTTAAGACAAGGGACTAATCATCCAAACACCAAGGAGGTAAAAAGTGTCAGTCAACAAACAGGCAAATGAAGTGCGTAGGTAGTTTCCCAAAACAGAAACACAATTGACTAGTAACTACTTTAAAATATGTACAGTATTACTTGCCATCAGGGAAATGCAAATTATAATTACTTTGAGATACCACTTCGTCCCAGTCAGGAAGGCTGTCTCTCTTTTTGGTAGGTTGCTTTGCTACTCTGTTGATGGTACAGAAGGTCTTTAGTCTTTCCTCTGTAGTCCATTTGTCTATTTTTACTCTAGCTAGGTATGGGTCTGGTGTCCTAGCCACTAAGCTTAACATGTAGCTTCATGAGTCAGACAGTGTGCTAGATGTTACATATTTAAGCAGAAATCTTGCTCCAAGCACTCATGCTCTTCAGGCTGCCACACAGATCTCCAGACATTGTAGAAAGTAACAGTGAAAAGTATATTGCTGGACCAAGGGAGGGAATTGCAGCCCTGGGTCAAAAATAGGCACTTTGCAAGGTTTCACATGGGGAGGGATTATTTTTTTTTTATTAACATAATGTCTTTATTGAATCTTTGGGAAATTCACATCATGAACCCTGGTTCTGCTCACATCCCACTCCCTCCATATCATACTTTCTCCCCTGCAGTGACCCCCCCAAGTGAAAATTTAAAAAAATATCAAACGAATAAAAGCAAGAAGCAAGCAAACAAACAAGAAAAAAAAAACAAAAACAACAAAATCCTCTTCACTCCTCTGTCTTCCCTGCCTCTCCAACACCCCTTCGTTCATCCTGGTGGCATTTTGAGCTGCTGTGTGTCACACAGTGTACCCTTTTGTTCAAACAACTTTACTTGCAAGTGTTCATTGCAATGAGTCACTGGTCTGCTTCAAGGCCTCTGGTTTCTGGTACACCATCATCACTAGTTCCTCACCAAAACTCCTCTCCAATATCCCACAGCCACCGGAGTCATGGAGACCCTGCCGTTATCATTCTAGAGGACCAGTCCCTTCATAAGCTCCAGCAGCACCTTAGAAGGGGTAGATGCTAGGGTAGGCCAACCCCAGGCCTGGCTGTGGTCCTGTGGTAGTTGAGCTGGTCAGTCCAGGCCACTGGGGCCAAACCCCTCAGGCAAGAGGCAGATCCAGCTCCTCTATGGCCATGCCATCAGGATCAGCTCTTCCCCACCCGTGGTGAGGAGTGGTACCGTCTTTCCCGAGTGCAGCGGGTAGGGGCAGCTCTCCCATGAGGAGGGTCAGGGCCAGCTCTCTTGCTGCAGAGTCCAACGAGGGGCAGGACCAGATATCCCTGGGCCAGCAAAGGCCAGGGCTGGCTTAGCATGCATGGAAAGCATGCATGATTCCCATGGCCCCATGAGGCAACACGGGCCACAGACCCCATCTGCAGCAAGACCCCAGAACTAGACATGACCTTTTGCAGCAGCTTGGGACCGGATGACATCGTGGCTCTGGGTTGAAGTACAGGCCACTCAGATCAGGATGGCTGTGGTGGTGGCATACCTCCCAGACACCAGCAAGGCCATAGGCTAGGCGCAGACCCCAGGCTTCCGTGTAACCTTTGTTGGCAACACAGACACTCGCTGCAGTGGAACAGTGGACCCAGATATGGTCCTCGGCAGTATAGTGGTATTTGCTCCGCCCATGGCCTTGGGCTAAACAGCCCAAAGGAGGTAGTAGAGAAGGGTCACATGCCCCTTCTTCCTGATCCTGCTTGCCACATGGATTCGAATACTCCCGAACACAGAATGGAGTAGACAGCTGAAGTTAGCCTCTGATCTGATCCGGATTGAATCCACCTCACAAGCAGGGGCAGGGAGAAGGGGCAGTGAATCCACCTACAATGGCAGGAAGCACCACCTCCTTTGGGCCATTTGGCCCAAGGTCATGGGCGGAGCAAATACCACTATACCTCAGTATGGTTCTGGATGTCATCATTGCCCCAGGTGGCAGTGCAGACCACTCAGATCAACCCCAGCAGCAGCCTGGCCCTTGGACACTAATTTGGCCCCAGATCTTGGGCATCCACATGGCCTTTCATGGTAAAAGGAACCTTGGACATCAACTGACCCTGGCTGCAGTAGGACAACAGACCCAGACATAGCCCTCAGCTGCAGCTCTGTCCCAGATGTCACCATAGCATCAGGTAGCAGTTCAGGCCACTTAGATCTATCTGCATGGCCCCAGCTGCAGCATGTCCTTTGGCCACCAACATGGACTCAGGTGGCTGACCTGAGCCCAGGCATCCACACGGCCCTCACAGGCAACATAGGGAAGTGATTCTTAAACTCTGTCTTAAGGAAGGAATAAAATTTGTTAGAAATGCAAGATTGGAGGACAAGAAATCTAAGCAGCTGCAGAGGCCAAGAGAAGGGGGAAAGCGTGGCTTTAAATGCAGGCCATTCATTCTCACATCTGGGACTTTGCACGCCTCTTGAATGTACACTTCTAATTACCATAAGCAAATTGACCCTCTTGACATTAAATAAAATGACAAAAGCACGTCTTTGAGTATACTGTATTTCTAAGGCTCTTTGAAAGCACTTCCATCTAAGAATGTGCCTGTTCCTTGACTTGAAGCACCTGGGAGTCAGTAATAATTGGCTTAAGCCACTGAAGAGCAGGCGACCATGATGCCTCATTCCTGTATTGGAAAAAGATAGAGTTCACCTTAGGTAAATAATGATTGTAGGTTACCTCAATAGAAAGCAATTTTTGCTATTTTACATCTAGCAATTTATAGCTGATGGCCTACACGATCGCTTGAGCTTACTTTCTATCTTTTGTAAGCCACTTTCTACGGTGACACACAGGGCAACCATTTAACTTTAAACTTTATATCTAGTAGGGCTGGGTGTGATGGTGTTCACCTGTAATTCCAGTGTCTGAGAAGGAGAGGCAGGAGAACATGAGTTCAAGGCCAGTCTCAGCTCCATAGTGACTAGCCTGGGCTATATCACAGAATGCACACAAAAGATACCCAATTCTTATTTTGTTTCATTTGGGTTTTTATTTACCTGTAATATCTCATCCCAGGTCTCTAGCACCAAATCCCCAAATGGTAACCTTGTTATGATAAGTTTTCTATACTTATCTTTCTTTGTGCTGTGTCTCTTCTTTCTTACACATCTCATTGAAATCAGATATTATCAGATACATGATTTAGTAACTGTAGGGTTTTTGAATCATTTTATTTCAGTTAGAGTCTCACTGTATCACCCAGTCTGGCTTCCAGTGACTTGACTGAAGCCATCTCTCAACCTCAGTTTCCAGAACAGCTGGAACTTTGAGTACCCAACACCACATTTGGCTAGAACATTGCTTAGAGTCCCTGGTCCCTTCTGGCTTGTGCTCCATTCGAGACTCTCTAGCCCATGCATGATACTTCTTTTTTGTTATAGCTTCTCTATTGATATAGCCAGTATTAGCTTCCTGGGGATATTATCATAAAATACTACAAGACAGGTGGTTTTGAACAACAGAAATTTGTTGTCTTCACGATTTGAGGGGCCATGTCGGGGAGCCTCTGCAGCCCCTTTCCATCTACTGGATTGTTTACTAGCAATTTTCATATTGCAGTTGCTCAGCTGATGGCTCCACCAACCTGAGCTCCGCCTTGCTTTTTGCAGGCAATCTCCCTGAGTATCTCTGTCTTTACTAGAAGGCTAGAAGGACAGCTGCATTAGGAGCACACCCTGCTCTTCTAAGGCTACCGCCAAGTTAGCGATGTCTGCAACAACTCTCTCTCTCTAAATCAGGTCACAGTAAAATACCTTTTGTATGTTGCATCCAGTCAGCCCACAGCAATTACTCATGTTGAGAGATAATAATAGGTGATTCTCAAGCTCATGGACGGTAGACTAAGAGACCCTGAAAGGACAAATAGGTTGAGACTTTATTACATTAGGAACTAAGAACCTTGACGTGTGTTACTTTCATATTAATTCCTTGTTTTTCATCATGGAGTAAGAAGGGTGAGTAGCTAATAACTACTGAAAGTCAGATAAAATAATAGACCAAAATGAGTAGATCAAAATCATTGCTCAGCAGCTAGCATATAGCAAATGTCCAGTAAATGTCACCAGTCACTACAAATTATATAAACTATGTCTAATTGTAAATGGGAATCACTCTTTTGAAAACTATTAAAGTTAACAGTCTATGAGGAGAGTGAGGCATTATGACTCGTGCCTACAGCCTCAGCACTGGGGAGGCTAAGGCAGGGGAATTACCACAATTAAAGGCCTGTCTGGCCTACATGTTGAATATTAAGTCTGAGCTATAGTGTGAGACTTGTCTCATGAAGAGGCTGGGAAACAAAATAACTCACAAAACTGAGAGAGAGAGAGAGAGAGAGAGAGAGAGAGAGAGAGAGAGAGAGAGAGAGAGAGAGAGAGAAGTGTTAAGAAGACATGGAAAGTTTTCTGCTTTAGTATACATCCTGTCATTTGTTAGAATGCAGAACTTCCTGGCAATGTCTGAAAAAAATCATGAAGACTCCAAGAGTGAAGACTTGCAAAGCCTTTGGGTTGGAAAGGCACCCAAAATCTTAAACCAAGAGAGAACAGTCAGCGGCCAACCTTGACTCCAGAGCACATGACTGCAGCCCCGGCCCAAATGCTTCTGAGTTTAGCACAGGGAGCAGACTTGGGCAAAACCAGAGAAGAACGTAATTGCAAACAAAAGCAGGCCTACTGGTCCCCGTTCACATTAAACTGTGGCACTGGCCATTCCATTCTCACTGACAGGGGGCATCTGTGAAGCTTTGTGCTTTGAAGACCCTTGGAAGGCGAAGGTCACAGAAGGGTCCAGAGAAGCATGAGCAGAGTTGCCAGACACTGTTGTGGTCTCTGGGAGGCAACAGTGTGGAAACAGCACAGCATAACGGGATGCTGGACATGGGAGCTGGAGTGCTTGGTTGCAGTGTCTGAAGGAAAATTATTATTACCCTACTTTGTATGTAAAGATAACTGTAGGATGAATGGAGGGGGGCGCATACCAAGCACAAGACCACAGAGATAGCAATAAAAAACTTAAATAATCTGATTGGAAGGGCTCAGAATTTTCTAGAGCTTATGTTAGAAAGCTTCTAGAGCAGAGGCCAAAGATCTTTTTCTGTAAAAGGCCAAATAGTAAATATTTCCAGCTTGGGGGCCATATGGTCTCTGTCATAATAACTTAACTTTGTCATTGTGGTGCAAAAACAGTCGAAGACATCTGTATACAAATGGGCATGGCGGTGTTCCAACCAAGGCTTATTTCTAAAAACGGAAGTCAGCTAGAGGGGGCCAATAGGCCACAGTGTGCTGCACCCTTGCCTCCTTGAGCTGCTGTGGCAAATGATTTGCTCGCTCTTAGGAAAACAAACAGCTCCTAAGCCTGCGTCACCCTCTTCCTCGTCCGCGGCTGCTACGCTTTCTGTCGAGCTGAATTTCAGCCAGCCCCGCTGACTGGCCTCGCTGAGGGAGGCCAGTCCCTTGGGGAGCAGAGCCAGAAGCAGAGCCTGGATGTGAATTTTCCAGAGCAGATAGATGACTGCATGCCCTGTTGGCACACCTGCTTGTCACCTGCCTGCTGCTTGCTGCCTCCGCCCCCTGCTCATCCTCCCCCTCCACCAGCCTACCTTACTTTTTGCCCAGATTCTACTTAGCTACTTTCTGTTTTCCTGAATTGTCATTTGATTTTGTAACTTATCCTTTTTTTTCCCCTTTAGATCTGTGACTTCTGTTTCTCTTCCTTCTTAGAGCTGTGATTGTGACATATTCATCCAAACTTGCATCATCTGTGACTGTGGGCCCTATACAAATTCCACAAGTACCATAGATAATTAGAATAGCATTGGGTAGGTAAACTCTTCAGGTTTGATTTTACTGAAAAGTTTGATTTTGTTGAAACAGCATAAAAGACCAAGAAATGAATGAGACATCAAACATTCTAAAGTGAAAATAGATCTACACATTCCCTAAAGACACTGTATCTGAGTGGCAATGAAAGAAGCTACTTCCTTTCACTAAAAATACTGAAATCCTGAAGCCTGAAGTAATCTGAGTTGTTACACAGTTCATTGCTAATCTGAAATCCTAATCTGTTGATTCTCTATGTTCAGTTTGAGTCTTTCAATCTTTCCTCCTGAACATGGGAAAAGCCAAAGAAAAGTGTCTGGAATGTTTTCCCTTCTCTTTACTTTCTTAAATTCTTATTCCTGCTACTGAATCTTTAGGCCAAAGAACCAGAGTTGCTTTCTTCCTTACATCTCTCTCACAGACATAAGAATCAGGCTTGTTACCTTCCAAGAAAATTAAGCTTTGTAATTTCTTCAAAGCAACCATCCATCCTCTCTTTCTGCTACCTACCACCCACAAAGGTGTCTCCTCATCACCTGCATCTACATTATGTCAGTCTTCTTCCCATGGGAGGAGATTCACTTGAGTCAAGCATAGTTCTGAAAACACCACTGTGTCACTTACAGGAAAAACAAAGCATGCTACGACTCCTCACTGCTTCCTCGTGATAAACCACTTCCTTCTGTGGTCCAAACTCAATGATTAATTCAGTGGAACTGCTACAGCAAAGTATCACAAGGTGAACAACTAAAGAGCAGGAAGTTATTGCCTCACAGTTCTGGGGGCTACAAGTTAGGATCAAGTTTAATAAATGTTCTGAAGTCCCTTTGAAATGGTTGTTCCCTTTTGAAATGGTTGTTCCCTTTTGAGAGCTGTGGAGGAGAATCCATCTGTTCATCTCTTCCAGCTCCTAGGAACTGGCTGCTGACCTGTCTGTAGCTTCATTCGTTCAATCTTTTTATGGCATTCTTCTTCTGTGTGTGCATCCAGATTTTTCCTTTTCATAATGAGTCAAGTCTTTTAGATTAGAGCCTACTTTAATAACCTCATCTTGACTTGACAATGTGTGCAAAGACCCTATTTCCTGGTAAGATCACATTCCAGGGTAGTAGGCCTTACTTCAATATGCAAATTTGAAGGGAGCCATTGTTAAGGATATAAAAACTTTTTTATTTCTAAGCTTGATACAAAAGTGATATTTACCAAGAAACACTTCATGACCTCCAAGAGAAAGAGACAATTCCCTCTCCATATTATCACAAATTTCTTGAACTCAACAGATTGTGTTTTTCTCCATTATCCACTTTACCCTGAAGTCTATTACACTATCTGATATGCAGTAGACACTGGGAAATGTTTACTGAGTCAAAGAAGAGGCCTTCTACACCCTAGAAATCTCAGGGGCTCTAATGTAGTTGAACTCTAACAGGGACCTGTACATTTCCAGCAAGTACTTACATCACAATGCTTAGAAATCCTGCAGTATCATGGTTAAGGAAGTAGACTTGAGTGACCACTTGATCTAGTTGCTTAACATGGTTTGTGCTTTTACAAATATTTCATAAATTTCTTCACATGATATGGACAAAAACTACCTTGAAGGGTTGGACTAGAAGTTTCTTAAGCTCACATATTTAGCCTCCTAAGCATTGTGATATATTCTTTGAAACAGACAAAAAAAATCGTTAGTAATACTCACAAGCTTCCTCAGGATTTGCAGGAAGTGTTTTGGGATTTTGGCATGACCATAAGTCAGAGGAAAGTCTCCATACAGAGGGAAAAAAGCTTTGAGCCAGATTCAAGAAGAAACAATACAAGAGACACTTTCTGTCAGATCAAGGAAGCAGTGTCAATACTGGTCAAAGAGAACAGACAGGTGTGCCACAGTGGGCTGCAGACCCTACCTATGACATTTATATATGCCGTACCATTAACCAGAAACACCATTTTCAGACATCAGGGACAAAACCAACATTATTTTCATCACTCACTCTCCAGATCTGGGACCTTTACTTTGGGCTTGTTTCTTTTGCAAGGATATTTGTCACAAAGTGACTAAAGCAACATTAAATGACAAAAATATGTCCATAGGACTCTGCTATCTTCATGACAATTTAACAAAATGCCTCATTTCCGGCTCAGCTAAAACAATGCTTCAGCAATCCACCTGAGACTCCCAAGCAACCTATTTATCAAAACGAGTTAAAGTCCCCTTCTGAGTAACTGCTGTGGAGGTGTTTTCTCCCAGCAGAGAGGCACATTTTCTGTGGGTTATACATTGATCACTAACTTCTAGTTAACGGATGCATCTTGCTTCTGGGGCCTTGAGACCTGACAGCCTGTAGAAAGACTATTAAAATCACTTTGCTAACAAAGAAAAATCAATTGTTCTCCACAAGGAGGTGCCCTCCAGCACAATCAATATGCAATAGGATAATGCTACACTGGAAAGCCTGTGAACAGACAGCTTTTGATGAGATTAAAGGTATGGAGAGAAGGAAGGTGTTTCCATCTCTCTGATGAAACAGACAGATAAAGATATATATTGTTGTAAGTTGTGTCTGTTTTTCCTTCAGTAGACCTTAGTTATTAAGAGCACCATTTTTTTTTCCATTTGAGTAGAATATTTTGAAAAGTATCATTTAACCTACTTTCAATTCATAGACTATGTTAGAGAGTTAGAGTTTGTTCTAGGAGGCGTACTCAAGCAAGCAGTTCCAGATTCAAAATGGAGGGATGGATAGGAGTGGTATTGTTAAGAGCTATGGAGGAAAAAGTATATGCTATTTGTGATTTTTTTCCTCTGCTAACTGTAAGACATACATGAATTAAGATGTCAGACAGGTCTTGGAGCTTTTTGTGTATTTTTGTACCAACAAATCAATAATGAACTGTCATTTACAGGCACAGGCTTCAAGAGCAGAAAAATGACATTTTCGTGGCATTTATAATGTCTATGTATTTTCATAAAGCTTTGCTTGCATGCCAACAATCTTTGAAGCAGACATGAAACTTGAAATAAACCTCAATTCCAGCTGTTCAGACTGGGGCAGGGCACACTCTTGGTAACAAAGAACTTTATGCTGAGAACATGAAGTGCTTTTTTGCTCAAAGGAATGTTACAGCTGAATAGTGTAGACAAAAAGCACTGAACCATTGTCAATAACTTACATAGTTAGCTATAATGAGTATGTATGAACTGAATTGGCATTCAGTGTTCAAAACGCCAAATGCTCTTGATTTAATAAAACCAGCAACATGATTCAGGATTGGTGTGTAAAATTTTGCGCATTGGTAGATAAAACAAAAGTAGAGATTTTACAATTTACAAGGTATTTGAAAACACACAATATTTAGGAGGTAATTTTTGTTCATAACAGATCACTTCATAATTATTGCTTAAAGTTTACAGTTTCTTGAGTTTGAACTTACCTAGTTAACCCAAGTTTTGACCTTGGAAAGACTGTTTTGGTTGTAAATAAGCCCAATCAATTGTTAGAGAGAAAGCAATGTGATTCTTAGTCGATGCCCCTCAAATAAAAGCCTTCACATTTGACAGGTAGTAGTAGGATTTTAAAGTCAAAATCTGAAGCTAGCAGAATGGTATGGAGTCAGAATTCAAAAGAGATCTCTACAGATGTTTATTCTCCCTGTTGCCCTTGTACCAATCCCATGTCTCTAGTGGAGAAACACAGACATTGCTATACTCCTGATCTGCCTTGCCAGAGGCTCTACTCTTGCGGACCACATTCTCCCTTGGTAAACACTCCATGCATCTCTTTAGACAGATACAATTCATGAGACGGAAGCAAAGATAACAGAAAATTCTTGGATGAGCGACAGATGTGGTAGAAGCAGTATGCAAGATTAAGTGGATAGAGATCGTGTAAAATAACGAAATTGTCAAAGAACTCGAGTGTTTCAGGATTGATATATAGTTCTGAGGTTGGTACATTGTCTGGAATAGGGTGAAAGTTGTAATTTATACTAGGTGTTTATTTATTAAAGAGTATTGCAATGTCTAGGATAAATACTAATATGTCAAGGGATGTTACAAAGTAAAAGCAATAAACAAATGTGTAACAAGTTAATGACTATAAAATTTAGTAATTATATGCAAACAAAAGAAGACTTGAAAGAATAAAAAGGTACCCAGAATAGAGGAAGAAATACTCAAGAGATTGAGAACTGTGATTGAATTACTCAGGACATATATGATAGAAGGAGAGCTGACTTCTGGAAGTTATCTTCTGCTATCTACCCATGTGCTGTGGCATAGGCATGTGCATGTAAACACACACACACACACACACACACACACACACACACACACACACTGAAGAAGAGAGACTAAACAAATAACTTAATATCTATTTTTAAATGTTATGTGGATTTTTTTAAAAAATAAGTTCTGTTTAGTTTTATGTATTTTTATCTTATTATCTCCTGTGCAAGAAAGCTGTCTTATTTTGAGTCCTGGATGCCGGGAGCCTCATATTTCTAACTTCACAATATTCTAGCTTTATTATTCCAAAGACAAGTACAAGTTACTCAGTAGCACCTCCTAAAAGGTTTGTTAGGTGTTCTGACCAACCGCTTTCATTTTATGCAAACCTCTTAACTAAAAACTGAAGACACAAAGATGGATCAACTGAATGCTGTAGTAAGCCTATTAACATCTCATAGAACCAGAGGTGTTTGCCAAGAAAACATGTTTTGCAGATTCTAAAGTTACATTTTTCTAGTGCTGTGATGTCCAAAGTCAGTCTTTGATGCTATGTGATAGAACAACTGTTGTGATTTGTTGGGGCAGAAAGGTCTTTGCTCCCACAGCTCACTAGGGAAAACAGAAATGTTAAATACTCAGAAGAGATAAAATACCTGCATTCCACTGAGAAAGTTGGGAGTGAATGTTGTTAATGACCTGGTGACCTTTCGCTATCTATAAAGGCAGACCTCACTTACCTTTTGTATTCTACACAGGCAGACTTCACCCAAATCTCCCAGAATGTTTATCCCAGACTCTTCCCTCCTTAGACCTTTATCTTTAGCTCCCAGTTAATAGAACCCATTCTTAGGAGAGATGTGACATCTATTTTATGGCCTGTTGATCTCTATACTATCTTGGTCAGAGACCACACTAGATTCTGGGTCCTTTAAATATATAATGCACCCGTGTATGTACTTTGAAATGGAGTTTCTATGTAGTCACACCATTAGCTTTTTTGTGAGCCTGGAATTGGAATGATTGTTGACTGGGAACTTTTTTTTTCAAATTTTATTGTGTTTAAATATGCTGGCAATAAACCACCTGCTTCAGACTCGCTAGAAATGGTCCAGTTTGAATAAATCAAATGGAACTGAGCAAGTTTGCATTCCCACCTCTTTGGGGTTTGTTTCTCTGCCTGCTGTGGTACTTGCAGGGACCCCCTCAGTGATTTTGAGTAAAAAATTCATCCTTGAATCACTTTAGCATATGTGTGTGTATGTGTGTGTGTGTGTGTTTGTGCTGTTCATGTTTTCAAATTTGAGAATAAAATTCCCATATTTCATAAAAATTCTAATGATGTTATAAAATGTTCTTATTTCTTTACTCCAATTCATTAGCCCTTAACACTTTTCTATGTTTTCTTTACAATTGTGTGTGTGCATTTTCAACCATCACAAATTAGGAATATTGCAAAAAATAATTGCCTTTAACCAAAATTAGTATTATTTTCCTAATTATGTGGTTATTTTTTGTGTAATCAGAGTACACTTTTAAAATCAAGTATTTGTTTGTCTTCTTTTACAATTTCATACACAAACACACGTACACATAGATACACATACACACAAATACACACATATAGGACGTTGATTATTGGTGAAATTATTAAGGCCACTCCACGTAGTTAAAAGGGAGGTTTATTAGTGGTGTAATGAAGGGAAAGGTAGGTTGCAGGGTCTAGGAAAGACGTAGCACAGTCTGGCGGTGTACTTTGGAGGAACCAAAAGAAGTGGTGCATCTGGATCTCGGGTCTTCAGGGTCCTCTCTTAGCCCCACCTTGTAGACGTGACAGTTACCAAAGCCTCAATGGGGGTTGGGACTTCCAGATCAAAGCTGGAATGGCTACCCACTACATATTTTTATCACCATTAGTCATTAGCTTGTCTTATCACCACCTCATACCTTCCAAACCCACCTTTCTTAGTCATAAGTTCCATTTCTATTTTATATCTTTGAGTATGTCTGTCTGTGGCTGCAACATGGAGGAGTATGACTCTTCCTGCCCCAGCAACCATTAGTTGACTATAGCTCCTCAGAGAGATATTGTGAGTTCATGGAGGCAGCTCCTATGTCAAGTCCAGAAGACAGCATTTCATCACATTCCTCGCCATGCTCCAGCTCTTACATTCTTTCCAGTGATGAGATGTCCAATGAAGGATGAGCACTTAATTAAGCAGTCACTTAATCCCTTCACTTTGATCCAGTAGGAGTTTTCCTCACTCACCACCAATTAAACAACAACAACAACCACAATGAGATTTTCCATTGGAGAAAACTGTTTTCCCTTTCCCAGAAGGCACCAATTGCAAATAACTTCATTAGGCATGGACCCCCGGGTTCGCTTTGCCCTCTCAGTGCTGGGACCCAATCTGGCTTGAATCTGCAAATAGCCCCTATGCATGCTGCCAAAGTTTCTATGAGTTCATACGTGCATCAGTCCTCTTGTTTCTGAAGATGCTGTTTCCTTGGAGTCAATGACCACCCTGGTTATTACAATCTTTCCACCTCCTCTTCCACCTAGATTCCTGAGCCTTGAGGGGAAAGAGTTGATGAAGACATCCCATTGAGAACTAAGGCCTCCCCAGGGCAGGAGTTGGGATGTTTTCATGCCAATGTGAAACAAATGTCACATATTCTTTGCGGGGGGTGGGGGGGTGAGGGTGGGGGGGGGTGGGGGGGTGGGGGGGGTGGGGGGGTGGGGGGGTGGGGGGGGAATGGGGAGGGTGGGGGGTGGATTTTTGTTTTGTTTTTATTTTCCTGTGTGTTTTTTTTATTTGGTTTTTTTTTGACTTCTGGGTTTTTTTGTTTTGGTTTGGTTTGGTTTTGGGATTTTTGGAGTGAGAGAAAGAGACAAAAAGAACATACAACCCTGCTTTCCCCTTAGATATCTATATCTGGGTGGCTGCCAGAAGATTCTGTCCACTATGGAAGAGGGGATTCTCCTGCAAAGTTAGTCCTTCCTTGACATCCTCACTGACCCACCCAGAGATGTGTGTCTTAGTTGATTCTAGATCTCATTACGATGTCAGCCAAGATCAAGTTCTTGGCTCTCCTCTGACAAGATTCCTTCTGCTCCAGTCATCTGTAACTAGAAAGTAAATCATTCCAAATTAGTGTGACTTTGTTTTTTTCTATTTTTTCTGTATTCTAAGAGTTGAGTTGCACTTTGGGACCATTCAGTTTGCTCAGGGTTCTTTCCTGTTAGAACAACTGGTTTGTTGAAGCCAAAGTCATCCCATGTGTCACTGATGTTGGTGTATCAAGCAGAAAACTGTCTTTCCATACTGCACAAAATTCCTCACAGTGTTTCAAGGAAACCAGCAGAGAGTATTTCTTCTTCTGACTGTAACTCAAGTGTCAGATGACATCACTTCAACACATTCATTCAAATGTAGAATTCGGTCATACAAAAGCAAAACTTTACCCCCCAGTTCTCAATATAAAGAATGGAATGCCAAATAAAACTTAGTTGATTTTTAAATTGCCATCACTTTTACCAGAGACTCCACCTTCTTTACCTACTATGTCAAAGAATTCTGCTTTCTGACTTCTTCCTTCTTAGTCAGGTGATCTTCAGTTGGATGCCAGTTTTTATTTTTCCCATATATTATCAGTTGAATTGAGGTATGAGTGAATATGCTCTTAATACTCAATACTTGGGTCTGTTATCTTAACTTTTGCTTTGAAAAAAAATTATTAGCATGCAAAATAATGGCTTTAACTATCTCCGCACACGTGAATATCCTTAACTTTCCTCAAGTTCACCCCTAACTACTTTTTTTCTGCATCCTCCCTCTGCTCTTCTTTCCCCCAAATTGTCCCATTTCTACTTCCATGTCATAAATACATGTATATTTTCTAGATTCTACATGTGAAAGAAAATATATATTTGTCTTTCTTAATCAAGTTTATCTTATTTAACATGATACATATCTATTCACTAGTATGAATTGAAAAATTATCATACTCTGATTATATCATTCTTTATCTATAATCTGGAATATTTTTGTAAGTATCTTCTCTTTAATTAGTCAGTAGGAAGAGAAAGTGATTGAGTAATTGATTTTGTCTAGTAAACAATTTTCAAAATTACAAATTCTGTCTGCACTCATTTTTATATTGGCCAATTTTCTTTTCTATGTTCCGTATGTTTTTCCCTTTGTGTTTATTTATAGATTTAAGGATTGACAAACCCTTACATCTATGGTCAGTTGATTTACAACAAAGGCACTGACAGCATCCAATGGGAGAAACATAGTTTCTTCATGAAATGGAAAAGGGACAGTTGGCATCCATGTACAAAAAAATAAAAGACTATAATTGCCACTTTGCCCTCCACTGTAGACACAAATTATTTCAAAATGGATCCAAGACATTAGTATAAGAACTAAAACTCTAAAATCATAAGAAATCATTGAGGTTAGTCTTCATGACTTTGATCCCTAGATCTAACAGGGAAAAAGCACTGAAAAACAGAAACATTGAACCATCAAAAGTGAGAATGTTCATGCTTGAAAGAATATCACCAGTAAAAGAAGACCTACAGCATCAGACAAAACATCTGTAACTATATCTCTGGTAAGGACCTTTTCCCCAAACATGTACATTTATAAATGGTTCTTATAGTTCAATAATAGGAAGACAAAATGCATTATTTAAAAATTATCTGCATAGACATCGACACAGGAAAATCTTAAGTGTCTTTGACTTTGATAGATACCTTTTGTTTCAAAGGGGCTTAGCTTAAGGTCCTAGAAAATGGGAAAGCCACAAAAGACACGCATCCTGAGTCGGTGGCTTTTAGCTTGTCATCTCTTGAATTCAAAGAAGGAAACTCATGGGCCCCAGAGAGTGTTTTAGAGGAAAGTTTATTATAGATTCATGGGTAGGCAAGAGAGCAGAGGTTCTGCTAGCTGGGCCTGGTCCCAGGAAGCAGGGTATCACATAGCTGCTGCTAGTCTGTGGGCTTAGGAAAAAATGTATAGCACCAATTGGGTGAGCTGCAGGGAGAAGGATGAGCTGATCACAGAGTCACCAAGACCAAAACATGCCCAGATGCCTCCTCTCCAATTCAGTCACATCCTCACCTAAGAATTCCAGAAAGAATAACAGGTAGTAAAGAGCCAGGAACCAGAGCTTTTGGTATCTCTGGTCTCCACTAGGGACATTCTTTGATGCTACTTTAGAGTTCCTGCCCTATCTGACAAGTTCCTATCCCCTGTTCTAATCAATATTTCATTAGCAAGAAATATGCCTGGTCCACACATAGGAGTAAATAATAACACAAGATGGATGAAAATAAATGAAAGGATCCAGCTACAAAGCAATGCATATGCATATAAATGTACAGAGAAGGAAATCTATTGAGAGTAAAAGTAGAATAGTGATTACTGAAGACTAGAGGGATGGGATGAGGAGGGTAATAGATTCATGATACAGGTATTTTTTTTTTAATGTCACATTGACTGATAAGATCATTGAAACCTATGAATACACTAAAAACTACTTTCAGTACATTTCCAGTGCATGAGTCTATCATTTGTCAATAAGATCACAATACATGTGTTTAAAGCTTACTAATCAATTACAATATATTTATCACACATTCAGCTCAGTTTAGTTAGAGTGGTTGATGTTTGAGCAGCCTCAAAATTTAGTGTTAAGTCTCATTGGTATATCACATTTCTGACGGTTTTCTCCATAGCTTTATGCAGAGATTGTCTACCAGCAAGCTTTGCGGGTCCTCTAAAGAGATGGAGTCCATGTGTCTAAGTTGCTCTGGTTTCTTTTCATAGAAAATGATGACTACAGTCATCAGTTCAATGTTGTGCTGAGGAATTTTTAACAGACAAAACTGATTTGTTTGCTGTTTTTCATTTGAAATAAAATAGATATTGCCCATGAGAACTACTGGGACTTTATTTAATATTCTTATTTCATCTACTTTCTCAAGTGGTAAGTTTCTCAGTCCTCAAAGATAATGGGGAAAATACAAGATCACAAAATTACTTATTTGCTTTACATCACTTTAAACACAGTATTTTCAAGTTAGTAAAATTATTACTAAAAACATTCTTTTCAAGTTTACTGTACATTACATTAGGAAATTACAAGTAAGTTTCTTAAATCTTAGACTTCAGGGCCTGGAGATGTACCTCAGTGATACATCTTACATGAATAACACCCTGAGTTCTGGCCTCAGCATCACACACACACACACACACACACACACACACACACACACACACTGTTTTGTTGAAAATGAAGAAATTTACACCAGAACATTATTCCAAACAACATTTAAAAAAAGATAACATGTAATTAAATATCAGGCTAGGAAGATGGCTTAATGTGAATGAAGTACCTGTCTGCCATGCAAATGTGAAGACCTCAGTTCAAATGCCCAATATCCACTTAAAGCTGCCATCCCAATGCTCATGTTGTAAGACATGCAATGTAGACAAGAGAAATCCATGAGGTGCAGGGCCAGCTAGCCTGAAACAGCAAAGAGAGCCTCTCTGAAGCAAGGTGACAAGAGCCAAAAACTGAGGCTGTGTCTGATCTTCACACAGACCGACCTCAAACACAGGCGTGCAAAAGAAAGAGAGGAAAAACAATATAAAAATTGCATGTTCTTTAACTTAGCAGCGGGTGAGGATTGAAAGACAATCAGATCAACTGAATTTCAAAGTAAGACAAGTTCTTCTGGGGAGAGATAGGAGATATGTTTGGGGCTAAATGGAGGAAACAAGCATCCCTCCAAACTATAACACAAAGAATAATTGTTTTAGTCAGTGTTCTATTGCTATGAAGAGACAACATGATTGCTGGGGGATGTCTTTCTGTACGCTGTGAATATATGTTGTTCCCATTGGTTAATAAATAAGCTGTTTTGGTCTATGGCAAGGCAGCTTAGAGGCAAGTGGGAAATCTAAGGAGAGAAACAGGAAAGAGAAAAGCAGTCTGGAGAGCCACTGCGAGCTGTTGCCGGAAGAAGCAAGCTGTGAAAGTACTGGTAAGACACAAAGCCATGTGACAATGCACAGGTTAATAGAAACGGGGTGAGTTAAGTTGTAAGAGCTCGCTAGTGAGAAGCCTGAACCAATAGGCCATTGAATTGGTAATTAATATAAGCCTCTGAATAATTATTTTATAAGCAGTTGTGAGACTGCAGGGCTGGGTAGTACTGGAGAAACTTATATCTACACATGACTATGATAATTCTTATAAAGGAAAACATTTAATTAGGGCTGGCTTACAGGTTCAGAGGTTTAGTCCATTATCAGCATGGTGGGCAGCACAGTGGCATGCAGGAGGACATGGTGGTAGATAAGGAGCTGAGAGCTCTACATCCGATCTGCAGGAAGCAGGAAGAGAGAGACTCTGGGGTTGGAGTGGGCTTTTTGAAACCTCAAAGACCATCCCCAGTGAGACACTTCTTTCAACAAGGCCACACCTCCTAATCCTTTTAAGAGTGCCATTTTCTAGGCATTTAAATATATGAACCTATGGTGTCCATTTCTATTCAAACCACACATTCCACTCCCTAGCCCACATAGGCTTATATCATGATGACATATCATGATGCAAAAATGCATTCAGTTCAACTTCAAAAATCCCCATAGTCTATCATAGTCTCAACATTGTTTAAAGTTCAAAGTTCGGGGCTGGAGAGATGGCTCAGAGGTTAAGAGCACCGACTGCTCTTCCAGAGGTCCTGAGTTCAATTCCCAGCAACCACATGGTGGCTCACAACCATCTGTAATGAGATCTGGCGCCCTCTTCTGTATACATAATAAATAAATAAATCTTTTAAAAAAATTCAAAATGAACAGTGTAAAGTTCAAAGTTCAAAGTCTCTTCTGATACCCATGACAATCTCTTAAATGTAACCCTCTCTAAAATTAAAATAAAAAAGATTACATTCTTACAACATATAATGGCAGCAGATATACATTACCATTCCAAAAAGTAGGAAAGGGACCAGAATGAAGAAATTCTGATCCAAAACAAGACCTAAAACTGGCTGGGCAAACTCCAACCTCTAAACTCTACATCTAAAGTCAAAACACTCTTCATATTTCCAACTCCTTTCAGCTTTGTTGACTGAAATACATTTCTCTGTATTGGGCTGCCTCCAAACCTGGTTAGCAGCTCCCCTTAGCACATATCCCATGACTCTTGCATCTCCAACATCTTGGGGTCTCCAAGGCAATCCAGGCTTCACCTTCACAGCTTCATACAATGGCTTCTCTGAGCCTCCATACAGGAACACCCCTGACACACATCTGGTCTCAGTGGCTTTCCTTAGTCACAGAGGAAGATTCCCCAACTTCTTTCTTGTATCCTTGATTCTAAAGGCAGAACTATTCAGCTGAAGCTACCAAGTTCTGCCACTTGCTGGGGCTGAAAAATGTTTCCCTCCTTCAATTATTTTTACATCAGTTTTCTGTTTTCTATGGTTTCCTTCACTGCTTAAGCTATTCTTTAATCCCTTTTCACAATTTAGAAGCTTAGCTGGGTGAGGTCTTGCCCTGAGGTTACCACTCCTTTAATTCCATTTAGCATTAGGCTTTTCTTTAAACATTTAAACTCTTTGAAACCTGTACTTAGCTCCATGAAACTTATTCATGCTCTTTTACTCCTCACTCTGTATATTTGTATTTTTCATTTCTCAATTTGCTCTTTTTCAATATAGATCTTCATAAGAGTGACCACTAATAACTATGTGATACAGTCAGTGCTAGGCTGTCTTGAAATCTCCTCTGCTAACATCATTAATCCAAACTTTTCAGTTTAGCCTCAGGAAGATTTTTTGGACAAGGGCAAAGAGCAGCCACATTCTTCACCAAAATATCTTACAAATGGTCTCTATGCCATTTCTTCTCTGAAACCTCTTGAGTTAGGCTGTCATCATCTACACTGACCTCAGCACCACTGTCTTCTTTGCTTCTGCTGGTATGGACCAGTAAGCCCCACTTAAAGTGTTCAACTGACTTCCTAATCTAAAGTCACAAAGTTCACATTCCACCAACAAACAGCATGGTCAGGCCTGTCACAGCAATCCCCAGGTTCCTGGTACTATCTTCTGTCTTTGTTCCTGTTTTTGCTGTAAAGAGCCACCATGACCATGGCAACTTTTATAAAAGAAAGCATTTAAATAGGGCTTAAAGTTTCAAAGGTTTAATTCACCATCATCATGGTTGGAAGCATGGCAGTGTGAAGGCAGACATGGTGCTAGAGAAGGAGTGAGAGTTCTATGTCTGGATTGGCAGATAGCAGGAAGAGAGAGCCACTGGGCTTGTCTTGGGCATTTGAAGCCTCAAAGTTCACTTCTGGTTGTACACTTCCTCCAACAAGGTTCCACCACCTAATCCTATCAAACAGTGCCCCTTTTTAAGTTTTTAAATGTATGAACCTATGGTGTCCATTCTTATTCAAACCACCACAGTGATTAAAATGTAATGGTATGGCAACTTAAAGACACATGATCCTTGGATTCAGATCTTTACAATGGATTTCCACCAAGCACTCATTAGAAAGACTCCGGCAATATAGATGTCCTGTCAGGAGTTTAACTCATCTCCTCTTCTTTTTATTGGCCATGACCCTATACTTTTTGCACTTGCATGTAACTTTAATAATTTTAATTTAATACATATTTCCTTTATTATCAAAATTGTTTGTTTTGGACAAATTTTCATGTGCTGTTCATTTCATCTATGGTTGTACAGGTCTGGAGACAACTGACTGAACTCTGGGTTTATTTATTTTTTATAACATAACTCTTAATTGATTCCTTGGGAATTTCAGATTATATACCTCACTCCTGCTTACCCCCCAGCCTCTCCATATCCATCCCTTACCCCTGAAGCATCTCCCCAGAAGAAAACTCCCACAATTAATTAAAAACAAAACAAAAGAACCCATGCAGTTAGGGTCAGATCTCTAATGCCTATGGTGAGGGGTGGGCCCATCTCCACAGAGTGAGGGAGCAGCTCTCTCATGAGGTAACAGCAGCCATGGACATCAATTCAGAGCTGTCTGTCATAGAGCCACAGACTCAGAAATGGCCCTTGACATCGTTCTGGGCCCAGATGACACCATGGCCCTGTGTGACAGCACAGGCCACTCAGAGCAGCATGGCTCAGGTTGCAGTATGGCTCTAAGACAGGAAGTAGCTTGCATTTTGGAAGCCACAGAGCTGGTGAGGTAAGGTGGTTGGTGGCTCTCACTATTTCCCTGATCTCTAAGGATTTGATGCCTATATTTGGCTCCATGTTCTTTATTCAATAAGACCACTTAGAAATTCATCTACAGCCACAGGTTGTGCCTTAGACCCTGAGCATCCATGTGACCTTTGGTGGCAACATGGGCCATGAACATCAATACAGACCCCTGCTGTGGTAGGACCTAGCTTTTTAAACTGTGAGTCATGACCACACATGGCTTTACATTACTGAATGTGGGGTTCACTAAAAACTTGGCAAAAGTAAAAACTGTTTTGTAATACACAGCAAAAAGCAATTAAAAAAACAAATGTATAATGAATTTGAGGTGGTTAGCACAACATTGAATTGTGCTGTGACATGCACCTTTACTGAAACTGTGGTTCTTAGCACATGTGCATTGTGAAGTGTGCATGGCACTGTGCTACTCAAAGGCAGCAAATGATACATAAAACACTGAGGCACAGATATGTGACTGCCATCTTTTAGGAATTTCGGTGGTTTTTATTGAACATGTGAAGTTTTCTAACCTTACAGAAACATAATAGTTTAATAACAGAGAAAAAAACTATCACTATTGTGAAGATATCAGCATTATATTAGTGTGTCTTTGGATGGTGTTGTGCCAGAATATTTAATTCTTATTAGTTTTTGTTTGAGAATTTTATACATGTACAAATGAAAACATAACCCATCTCTAGTTCCCCCTCCATTCTCTCCCAAATCCCCTCTCCAAGCATCCCAGTCTCTAGTTCATAGCCTTTGTTTTGAATAACACACTAAGCCTTGTATGTGGGTGTTGGGCCATCCAGTGGAACATGGGAAAACCAGCGGCTACATATTACAAAAAAAATTGCATCTTCCCACCCCAGCCACTGTTAGCTGAAAACAACTGTTCTGTAAGGAATGAGACCTAAAGAGCTCCTCCTCCATATATACCAGAATTTTAGCTGAACTAATCATATGCTGTTTTTGTACAGGTAACCACAGTTTGTCTGAGTTCATGAATGTGTTATGCACATCATGTACAGAAATTTCATTTCACAGCATTCCTCATCATCATATGACTCTTACATTTCTGCCTCCTCCTCTTCAATGTTCCCTGAGCCTTGGTTGGGAGAGTGTGGTGTTTTGAATAGGAATGGCCCTTATGAGTTTGAATGCTTGACCCATATGGAGTAGTACTATGAGGAGGTGTGGCTTTGTTTGAGTAGGTGTGGCCTTGTTGGAGGAAGTGTGTCACTGTGAAGGTGAGCTTGTTTGATGTCTCATATGTTCAAGCTATGCCCAGTGTGGCACACATTCTCCTTCTGTTGCCTGTGGATCAAGATGTAGAACTCTCAGTTCCTTCTCCAGTATTGTGTCTGCCTGAATGCCATTATGCTTCTCGCCCTCACAATAATGAACAAAACCTCTGAAAATGTAAGCCAGCTACGATTAAATGTTATCCTTCATAAATGTTGCCATGGTCATGGTGTCTCTTCATAGCAATAGAAACGCTTAGACAGAAGTTGGTACCAGGGACTAGAGTATTACTGTGATAGGATGGACCATGTTTTTGTTTGGAGAAATGTGGGATTTGGAACTTTGGATTAGGAAAGCATTAGTGGAATGCTTTAATGGGCCATGCTAGTAAGAACATGGAAGACAGTGGTACTGAGGATGATTTGAACTGTGGGGGCCTGGCTCAAGAGGCTTCAGAGGAGAATTTTAGTATGTTGGCTAGAGAGTGTTCTTGTGATATTTTGGTGAAGAATGTGGCTGCTTTTTGCCCTTGTCTGAAAACTCTGCCTGAGGCTAAAGTGAAGAATTTTGGAGGAAATCTCAGAACAGCCTATTATTTACTCTGTCATGTGGTTATTAGATCTATAATGAAAAGGAGAAGGCTGAGAAAGGGAAAATACAAAATGTACAATTTGGGGATGAAGGAAGTACAAGGAGGTGGAATGGAGCTAAGTCCTGTGCTCAAGAAGAAAAACAGATTAATGTAAAGCCTGATATTAAATGGAATGAAGGGAATGGTGACCTCAGGGCAAGATTCCACCCAGCTAAGCTTCCACCTTGGGAAAAGGAATTAAAGAACAGCTTATATCTTAGGTAGGGTTTCTATTGCTATGAAGAGACACCACAACCACAGCAACTCTTTTAAAGGAAAACATTTAATTGGGGGGGGGCTTATAGTTTCAGAGTCTTAGTCCATTATCATCATGGTGAAAGCATGGTGGCATTCAGATAAACATGGTACTAGAAAAGGAACTGAGAATTCTACATCTTGATCCATAGGCATCAGAAGGAGACTATTACACTGGGCATGGCTTGAACATATGTGAGACCTCAAAGCCCACCTCCACAATGACACACTTCCTCCAACAAGGCCACACCTACTAATAATACCATTCCTTATGGGCCAAGCATCAAAATACATGAGTCTGTGGGGGGCATAACTATTCAAAACACCACAGCATAGGTTTAGGTATGGTGGTACACACTTTTAATCCCAACTCTCAGAAGGTAGAAGCAGGAAGATCTCTGAGTTTGAGGCCAGCCTGATCTACATATTGAGTATCAGGAGAGCCAAGCTTAAGCAGTAAGGGAAACCATCAAAACCAGGATGCTGGTGAAGATGTAATTGAACAAGGGGGCCAAGTTCCAGCCCCAGCAAGCAGCAGAACCTAACAGCTTTAGCCATATGATTCTGGCTATAGAGTCAATGATAGCAGAAAGGGGTTATGGAATCTCCCTCCATAACTTAGGAAAGCCACTGAGGCCAAATGTACAGAGCAGTGCCCTTGCACAGAGGCCCAATGAGGCCATTGTGTGAAGCTGTGAAAGTGAAGCCTGGATTTCCTTGGAGACTCCAAAATTTTGGAGATGCTAGAATCATGGGATACCTGCTAAACACAGCTGCTAACAGGGAGTGGAAACAGCCCAAAAGTAAGAAGTGTATTGAAGTCAACAAAGCAGAAAGGAGTTGGAGATCTGAAAAACACTTTGACATCAGACATGGAGATGAAGAGTTTAGAGTTTGCCCACCTGGTTTTTAGTCTTGCTTTGATCCATTATTTCCTCACTATGCTCCCTTTCCTTCTTTTTTGGAATGGTAGCATACATCCTGTGTCATTGTATGTTGGAAGTGTGTCATCTGCCTTTTTATTTTGATTTTACAGGTGATTACAGTTAAGACATTGTCATGAATCTCCTAAGAGAATTTAAACTTTGAACTTTTAAATAAGTTTGAGACTATTACAGACTATGGAGACTTTTAAAGTTGGATTGAATGCATTTTTGCATTATGTTATGTCTACAAGCTTATAGGGGTTAGGGAGTGAAATGAGGTGATTTGAATAATAATGGCCCTCATAGACTCATGCATTTGATTGCTTGATCTATAGGGAGTGGTAACATTAGAAGGTATGCCCTTGTTGGAGTAGGTGTGACCTTGTTGGAGGAAGTGTGTCACTGTAGAGGCAGGCTTTGAGATCATATATGCTCAAGCTACACCCAGTTTGGCATATATTCTACTTCTGCTGCCTGTGGATCAAGATGTAGAATTCTCAGTTCCTTCTCCAGCACCATGAAAACAGACTACACTTCTAAAACTGTAAACCAGCCCCAGTTCGATGTTTTCCTTTATAAGAGTTACTGTGGTCGTGGTGTCTCTTCACAGCAATAGAAACCCTGACTAAAACAGGGTGGGGATGAGAAAGATGTCCCACTTAGAGCTGAGCACTAATCTCTTACTCTCAGCACTTTGGCTGGTTAGACCTTTCAGCATTGACTCAAACCCCTTCAAAAAAGAAGTGATTCTGACCCAGGTTGAGAGCAGCTCAGGTCTAAAGGTATAAAGAAAAATGTTTAAAAGGAGTGTTGGCTAGTTTAATGTCAATTTGACAAAGCTAAAGTAATCTGAGAGGAAGGAACCTCAGTTGAGAAAATTCCTCCATAAGATCAGGCGGTAGGCAAGCCTGTAGGGTATTTTCTTAATTAGTGATTGATGCGGGAAGCCAAGGCCATTGTGGGTGTGGCCACGCCTGGGGTAGTGGTCCTGGGTTCTATAAGAAAGCAACCTGAGCAAGCCACCAAGAGCAAGCCAGTAAGCAGAACTCCTCCACAGCCTTTGCATCATTCCCTGCCTCTTGGTTCCTAGCCTGAATTTCTGCCCTGACTTTGATGATGCACTATGATGTGTAAGTATAAAGATAGTAAACCTTATTTTTCCAAGTTGCTTTTGGTCATATTATTTTTATTACACCTACAGAAACTATAAGACAAGATGCAACTTGACAATATCAACATTTAACAAAATAACAATATGAATTAGTTTAGTGATTTGTTTCATATAGAATTATATGTGAATTTTAGTTTGCAATTAGGACATAATTTCAACAATTTGTGAAAAGGCCTTAAACACATTTCTGCCATTCTGTAATATATATTTATGCACTGCAGTGTTCTCTGCATTGACAATCATAAAATCAAAGTATCAGTCAAGTCTGCTATGAGTTTTGCAGAATCGAATATTCAGCCAAAATTTAATTCCTTATGTAAAAATTAAAAAGTATACCATATTAATATGCAGATTTACCTTCATCTTTAATAAATAACAAAAGTATACTTATAACATTTTAATTGTTTTAAAATAAATTTCATTATGATTTGTTGTCAGTAAATGTTTGTTTCATGTACCTATTTTATATATCTCTGAGCCTAAGGACACATAAGAATTTCTCAAGCACAAAAGGTCCTAAATGGGAAGTTTCAGAAGCTTTCTGCTAGGCTAAGTGCTTCCCGTGTCTTTGTCAAACAGCCTGAGCTCATGTTACTCACTGCTTTTTCCTGTTCTGGGTACTCCTCTACACGGCTGCCATCACTTCCGATCAGACAGTGGAAACTGCTTTTGCTCCTGCTATGGCTACGCCATTGTAAACACTTCCTCTCTATATGAATAATTACTCCTAGGTCTGCATATACTTTTGGATTCCCCGGTTCTCTAGATATGGGATGTTATTCATTCTAAGAAAATAAATTATTTTTTCCTTTAGAAGTAGAGAAAAGACAATGTTCTGAGGCCTTTACCAATGTTCCTCATAAGCTCAGAACATATTTACATCTCTCTGTAGCTAGAAATAAATCAATTACTCTCATACTCAATAAGCCTCCCTGAACTTCCCCAGTCACTAACTTTAACTGAAAAGATTTCATTGATTTGTTTTTGCATGGTTACCTTTTATGCAAGGATATAGCTTTGTTGTGTTCTCTAAAATGGCCTTGACAGGATTTTCCGCTAGTTGATTAAACTCCAATGAAAGTTAAAATAAAGGCACAGCAGTCCATCCTGTGACCCAGAACCTCCACTTCTAAGAATTTAACTAAACACAAACACAGAACTGCATAGATAAATCATATGACTTATGATAGTACAAAAAGTGAATCAAAATAAAGCAAAACCAAGAGCAACAGAATGTTCAACATCAGAAAACTTGTATAATAAATTACAGAATATGTATCAAATTTAATATTGCACAACTTGAAAAACTGTACTGTGCAAGAGTACTGATAACACAAAGCATCATCCAAGCAGATGGGTTTGTTCCAGAGAGTAGGTGGGAAAAGCTGGGCCTAGCTAGGATTTCTCCTTCAAAGGAAAATGAATGCAAAAACAGAGAAGTTCTTGACAGAAACCACAAAGTGTTGTGGGATGTTTGTACACTGTATGAAGATGTATTGCTGTGAATGGTGTAGTAAAAAGCTGAACGGCCAATAGCTAGGCAGGAGGTTTAGGAGGAACTTCCGGGGAAGAGAAAGAGAAACTAGAAGGAGAAATCTAGGTGTGCAATTTTGTCCGCAAACTTGGAACAAGTCAAATGTGCCGTACTAAGAAGAGGTAACCAAGCCAAGTGACAGAATGTAGATTTAAAAAAAATATTGGTTAATTAAGTTATGAGAGATAGTTGGGAAAAAGCCTAAACTAAGGTCAATCTTTCACAATTAATAATAAGACTCTGGGTCATTAGCTGCAGGCTGTCAATCCAAAGATAGTTTGATAGGAAAGTCTGCTACAACAAAGTGCACAAAATCCAGAATACTATTTGTTTCCTGTCTTTCAGGATCGGTTCATTATAGTGTATTACATATCAATAACTCTCAGTAAACATATGCTTTTGTAAAACGTTCTTCCCCTGGCCAATCAACAAATCCAATGTTTGCCGCAGTCATCTCCTCTGCTTGCTATGCTGAGGAGTCAATTTCAGTCCTTAGCAAACTGTGTAGACGACTGGGAGACTTTCAGCAGTGTGCAGATCATTTCCTTTTATCTACCCCTTTCCTGTTGGTCAACCCTCTTAAACATATTTGCTATCCAATCCAAGGACAGAGTTTTCTTGTGCATAAAAAAAGCTTGAATATACAGTCTGGTGCACAAACCAAAATTGTTGAGTTCTTTTGGATCAGGAAATAGCCTAAAAGGACCCACAATAGACTAAGGAGAGCAAACCAGATCTGAGAAGCCAAGACAACACACTCCAGGATGATTATGCAATGACCTTTATGGCTTTCCTCTTAGCCTCAGAGACAGATGGCAGTAACAGGCAGGTCAGTGCCTATCCTCCATTGAGCTCAGGAAAGCCTTGCTATAGACTACCCAGCTTGTGGGTACCGCTCCTCTACACACAGACACATGGAATTCCACTACTCCATTATCCTAGTTTGTGTTCATCAGACTGCAGTTTTAATGTTTATGCATAATTGTTTCATACTTTATTAACATGCACACTGTAGATTAACAAATCCAGTTAGCAACAAGATAGCAATCCTGAATATATATAAAATGAATAGAGATGAAGTTGGAGGGTGAGTTTTGACAACTGTTCAGTGTGATATTTTCATATCTGATGCTGAAGATGCTTCTGTTTATTTGTATCATTCAACACTGGGAACTTATGCTGACCAGTGATGAATGTAGTCTTCAGTGGTTCGAACTGTGTTCACTCTGGTGTTTGGTCGACTCCTGTTCTTCAGTTGTGTTTCCTAGAGCACTAGCTGATGATGTCTGCCTGTCTTAGCCCTTTGATTCTCAGTTCAATTCCTGGAGGAAAAACTCTCCTGAAGTTTAGCTGTGGAAAACTCATTCTAGAGAAATGATTTAATTGTGCAAAATTCCACAACAGATAAACACAAAAAGTTAAACAATAAATTCTAGCTGTCCATTGTTGGTTATCATAAAGTTTCCTGGAAAGCTAATTTTACATTGTCCACCTTCCCATATCTTAGTCATAAAGTCCATGGGACTTTATAGAAACAAATAACAAGGGCATCTGTAGTATTTTTCATCTGGCAGGTCAGTTCTGAGAGTCTTGGGCTTGATGTTGCTCTCTAATCACATCCCACCTTTCAAGTTACAAACACCACTGTGAATTGAAGTAGATTCACTGTGTACTGGTTCCTGGCTTGTCCAATATAATGACTCCAAATGTCTGTCTCCAATGGCTACACAAAGAGTTTCTTGAAGGTAAGTAGTAAGAGACAAAGAGCCTTGGATTCACCTTATGCCCATTCTTCAAAGCTGCCTTGGAGGATAGAGTCTCATCTACGCAGGCAATGAAACTCAGAACATAGCCTATGCTGGGTCTTTACATCTCCGGATCATGGGAATTGCTATGCTATCATTTCAAAGGCCTGCTTTAGGGAGAAGAGACAGTGAGAGAATCCCAGATATTCAGTTGGTCCATTCCTATCTCCAGATGATACATTTCTAGGGCATTCTTCAGTAAGGCTTTGAAACCATCAATTAAATGGCAGACAATGGGGTAGGTAAGTCAAGGCTACCCAGTGGCCTGTCCTAGGGTCATCACCTATTGGTGAATTCTATTTAGTCTGATAATTTTCTCTGTAGAAGTAGAGCCACCTTTTCATCTTAAAAATTTCATTCAGAATGGTACTGATAACTCATATTGCAGACTCCCATGACTCTGAATAAAATTAAAATCAGTAGTCCATCTGGCCAGCTCTGCTACTTATTGACATGCTCTTCAATGATACCACAGTTATCTGAACTTCCACACTCTTCAGTGATACCACGGTTGTCTGAACTTCCACTGTATTCTTTAGAATGCATCGCCCATACGTTTCTCCTTTCAAAACTTTATATCTAAGTGCACCAGTTTAGCCTAGGCAACCTCAGTACCTCTCTTAAATCCTAGAACTTAGTTAGCAAAAGGCCCTGTTTTCATTTTTTTAAACTTCCATGATTTTAATTGTACCCTTCTTTCTTTTTTTTTTTTTAAGGCAAAGAAGTCTGTTTTGTGACTGAGAGACCAACTTATAGTCTTCCCTCCCCCGTAAACTGCCAACCCAGTGCTATTCAGTCGGGTCTCTACTTTTCATTCATCCTAAGTAATCAATAGTCACTTCATTTACATAACAAGATGGGTAAAATGCATCTCCTTATGTTGTATAATCTCTAAGACCAAGAAACTCCAGTTTATTCATTCTGTATTTTGAACCTTTAGTACAGCATATGGCACAGATATGAAAATGCATAAATGCTTGTTTAAAAATGATTGATGTTCTATTCATTTGGAAGAACACCTGGCTGGAGAATGTGTTTCCAAATCATGGAGAAAGAGGATGAAGGGTCAGTCAGCACTGAGTTTCCCAGAGTTCATCCTGAGACAAATGTGCATGCTCAGCCAATGTCAAACGGCCCTGTTCAGCTACTGTCCATGTTCTATGTGGAAAGTTTTTCTCATCCCAAGGATATAGGTTTTAAAAGAGAGTAAGCCAATCAAATACAGAGACCCTAATTTCTTGCCACAATCCGTCACAGAATGAAACCTGAATAAATATTTGACAGTGTAATTATATTCCCTATAGGAATACAATTGACAGTCCTTGATATATGGCAAATAGCTAGAGAGCAAAGTAACAGAGACATGTGGATTCTATCTAAACCATACTTTATCCAAACTACAACATTGCTACCAAACAATCCATGTTTTTTTAAAGTATCTGTTTTACAAAAGAAGGACAACAGTGTGCCTTTCTCCTGTAAGTCAGTTATATAAGAAACTGAATATTTTTTATTGGCCTCTATTAAAAACTACTACTGGATAATATTAATTTTTATTTTCCTTTGCAGAATAAGCAATTGTTCATTGTTTTTTACAAATTGAAAAAAAACTGGAGTTCAGAGGAAAGTCAGGGATTCAAGTCCATTTACAAGCTGGAGGTTAGAAGCAGACTCTGATGCAGATCTGCTGAGTTCAGGTCTGGGCTTGGAATCATTATTCAGTAGTGAACAAAGAGGGCAAGGATCAAATGATGTCAAGCTATGGCGAGAAGGAGAGGTGTCAATTTTATTCTAGAACATGTTATGGCCAAGGTGTACTGTGGGAATGTCTTACAGGGTAGAAAGTCAATCTTACTACTTTTGGGAAGATAGGGCTGGAACACGTAAAACTAACTCAAAGCGGTGATTCTATACTTATGTCCAAACTGCAAAAAGCACAGGACTATCTCTGGTGGAGCTCAACATGCGCTTACATGCACAGGTCCGTATTTATAAACAGATATCCACAGTTCAAAATTCTGCATGAAGCAGTAGTCATGGTCACCTACACGATGTGTGTAATACATCCCACTCTACCCAAGGTTTTACAGATAATTTATTATTAGACTAGTCCGCCTACTGTCTGAGAACTGAAGTAAGTATGATTAAAGAAATAAAGCTTATATCCCACAATGTGAGGTAAAGTTTACATAAACAAGTTTCATTTGAATGTCCTAAGAAATAACCAGGTCCATCCAGGAACCCCTGAATGGGCCACATGCAAATATCAAACTGCCCGTGCAGGAGTGCTTTTCCTCCACTGGATGTCTCGCACTGAGTTTGTGGGAAACCAAACTGCTGCTCTTTCCCTCAGCAGTAATAGTTACTGTTAGTTAACTATTCTCTTCCAACGCTCACATGCTAGGTCTCTCACCAACAGTATTCAGTTACGTGGCCTCCTTGCTGTCTTTGAATAGTGTGGGCACTTACCCACTTGGTATCTTTGCATTGACTGAGCCTTTTGTGTGATAGAACTGCCAACTTCATGCCTGTATTCAATTGCTTCTATTGTTTATCCAACTGTTTCCATTTTCATGGAGTTTTCTCTATTACCACTATTCGAATTTTTACTAACACACATTTATTCCCCAAACCCCTTTCTGAGTTGTAGCTCTTTACACAGAATACAACACTCTCTGACACAACTATCCTGTAACATGTATTCCATCTCACTATTACAATGCACAATCCACAAGGCATACATTTTTTGTCTCTCATTCCATTGATGTATTTCAATGAATATATCACCTATCATATGAATAAAGAAAGAAAGCACTTTCCTGGCAGCAATCTATCATACTTATCCACTCCAAAGAAATGTTGAGCATCAAATGCTTTCAATTTAACATTTTTCCCTTAAATTAATTTGTAATGGCATCTCAAAGAAATTTCACCAGTGTCTTAGTTACAGTTCTATTGCTATGAAGATATGGCGTGATCTCAGTGACTCTTTTAAGGAAAACATTTAATTGAGGGGGCTGGGTTACAGTTTCAGAAGTTCAGTCTATTATAATCATGGCGGGGAGCATGGCAGCATGCATGTAGATGTGGTACTGGAGCTGAAGCGGGCAACAGAAAGTCATCTGAGGCACTGAGTGGTATTCTGGGCATAGGAAACCTCAAAGTCCGCCCCCACAGTGACACACTTCCTCCAACAAGGCCATACCCACTTCAACAAAGCCACACCTCCTAATAGTGCCACTCCCTATGACTATGGGGACAAATTACATTCAAACTACCACAAGCAGAAATAAAAAGAATCACTATGTTATAAATTTCAAAATAATGTAGACAGCACACTGGTATTTGGATGACCAAGCAACTCACCTCAGCTGCTTCCTGGTAGCTGGTTCTCCTGGGCTCACTTCTGATTCTACTGTGCTCCCCCTTCACCTCATTTATCACAGGGAATAATTTAGGTTTACAGTACTTGTCCTCTACATACTGAGTAATTGTGGATCCCTCCCAGAGAAGAAGCCATTTCCTGTGCCAAACTGATCTCAAACCAAATGTATTTTCTGTAATCTAAAATAAATATCTATTCACTCAGTCTTCAATTTGTCCATTTAAAAAATATCTAGAATTCCCTGTGCATTTAAGAGGATGTATAAGAACAAGATAAAATATTTCACTTCATGATTCTGGTTGTTATAATGTATTATAAATGTGACCAAAATGTAATTATTAAAGACAAAATATCTAACGTGTGATGATAGACAGACAATCAAAGGTATTTGAAAAAGTCTTGAAATATGAGCAGAAATTCAAAGTGGAAGTAGAAGAAGGAAGAGTGTGTACAGAAACATGGAGGCAATGGTGGCAATGGTGCTTATTCTAAAAGCCAAAGCTCGTTCTTCTATACAACTGATGAGAAGAAAGTGTGAGTGTGTGTGTGTGTATGTGTGTGAGTGTGTGAGTGTGTGCATATGAGTGTGTGTACCATCAGTATATGTGTGCAAGTCAGATGACAACTTGCAGTAATCAGGTTCGACTCTCTAGTATCCGCCTTCTCATCTATGAAGTCTGTGCGCCTTCTCATCTATGAAGTCTGTGGTAATGTGAGATCATTTCCTGCAGCATATTCCAATGCTGAATATGAAATTCAGGAATGTATGTTTTAGAGGAAAATCCCTAAGTGGTTCTAATGGTAGCTGGTTGTTTAATTGTGGGGATGTGCTGGTTTCGAGAACAGACTGACATTGTGCTGGCATGGTTCTGGGAGCTTGACCAGACTCAGCATGCCTCCAGCTTTTTGTTGTGATTGGAGGTGGGGGACTGAAAGCAAGGGTTAAGAATACTTTCCAGAAGGTTTTAATAATCTGAGCTTTCTTCCTTTTCCACTACTTCTCTTCCCTGCCAGTGTCCATTATCCTCCCGAAATTGTCTATCAAATTTAAACATCCAGATCATATATCAGCTATTCTATAAAGATGTCTCCATATTCACATTTGGGAAAGATTAACTGCTCTCATAACTGTACTCAAATACTTATTAGATATTTATAATACTAAGTTCCCACATTGAATTATAATCAGTGCCTTCTGTATCTTCTTGTCTAACAGGTCTGAGAATTTTCTATGCATCTTCATCTTTGTTTTTTTTTTTTCCCTCTCACACACTATTTTGGTCTTATAGAGATCAGGCAAGTCGTGGATTCAGAACTAGGGTCCTGCTATAGAGCCTGGGCTGGCCTCAGATTGCTAAGATCCTACCTCAGCACCTGAACACCAGGATATCATATCTGAATGCCATCACACCTGTCATCCGTCTTATACCCAGAGCACATTCAATACATTGTGTTGAAGTAAGGAAGAACTACACCCTTTACAATCACAGTAAAGAAAATACCTCAGTAACAGCAATAGGGAAGTAGGGTATAGCCCAAGGCTTTGTGTTGGTATTGCCTATTGTATCACTAATCAATTATGTGGTCTGTTACACAGCAGTTGGAAACAGGAAATTCACTGTAGTGACCATGATCTCATTTAAAAACACCATCTCCACTAGGACAATTTTATAATATTAATATTGTAATAGTTATAAGATTAATAATAATATTTTCCTTGAAATAAAAAATGTGTGGTAAAAAGTAGACAATTCATACATTTTAATTACCTCTTCTTGAAAACAAGATGCTCTATCCTTCCCCACGCAATTTATTTATGTGACATCACTATGCACAAAAGTGACCACAAAACCTCAGAGGAGACGCTCTGTGCCAGAGGACGGGTGCTGAGATGGCAAGTTTTATGTCAACTTGACAAAAGCCAGAATTGTATTGGAAGAGGGAATCTCAGTTGAGAAAAATGCCCCATCAGACTGATCAGTAGGCAGGTATGTGTGCATCTTCTTGATTGGCATTGGAGGGCCGAGCCCACTGTGGTAGTGCCACATATGAGCTGGTGTTCCTGGGTACTATAGGAAATCAGGCTGAGCAAACCATGAGGAGTAAGCCAAAAAGTAGTCCTTCTCTGTGGCCTCTGCATCCGTTTGTGCCTCCAGGTTCCTGCACTGCTTGAGTTCCTGCAGAACTTTCATTTGATAATGGATTGTGATGTGGGAGTATACGTGAAATAAATCTCCTTCCTCTGCATGTTACTTTTGCTCATGGTGTTTTATAATTGCATTAGAAACCCTAACTAAGGCAGACAAGCAACTTCTCTTTCTCATACCATAACCACCTGTTCTGACTTGAGAGTGCACTACCAGAAAGGTCAAGTTAAGTCTGAAATTGACCCACGACGAACATGTAAAGACAGAAGAAAATAAACTTAAGATTTACAAACCCTATTGCATAATTGGTATATCTTAAATGATAAGGGCTCTTGTGACATCAGAGACTTGAAATTCCATTTAAAAAAAAGAGAGATGGCAATGAACTCAAGTATGAAAGCCTTAACCATGGCTTTCAAGTGGTGACTGTATGTAAGCTTTTTAAACCTTTATGTAGTGAGTGACACTATAGGGACATGACAAATGTGTGCATACTTGTGTACATGTGTGTATGCATGCATTCAGGACTTGGCTGCCAGTTACTGAGAGACCTATTGGCATCTAGTGGCTAAGGGCTACAAATAGGATGCCTCCTACAATGGGATCTGTTTATAAAAAATCATAAGTCCAAATAATGAGGCATTGGTAAGGAGACTACCTTGGCAAAAATAGTGAAAAAGCAAGTTCAACAGCTATGTTCATAGTAAATTTATGAAGAGTATATACTGGAATTTTAACTCTTTATTCAAATATGTTACTTAAACTATCAATTTGTGAGGATTTTGTTCATATTCTTGACAAAGTTTTGCTCAGAAATACATTACCTTTCTGTATTTCATTGCACATTCTCAAGCCATTTCCTCAGATTTGTCAGACATAGTGTTTTCCAACTAAAGTTTTAATTGTTATTAATGTAAGAATAAGTGTATTCATTCACAGTGTGCTTGCTTCCCTTTTAGAAAACATCTGTAGGGTGACTTTCTACCTTTGGTTTCGTAATTGTGTGTGCATTTCAATCTTTCATCACACGCTGGTCCTGCCACTTCATAGCCATTCTCATGTGTGCTCTGATTTCCCTCTGTGCCTCTTTGTTATCCCGAAAAGAAATGTTTCTAGACAGTATAAATCCTATCCTCTAGAAGTGATTTTAGTAATATATTCAGAAGCTGATGAATCATCTTGAACCTCCTCTAATAGATCAAACATTGCATTGCATCTCTTGGGTGATACCTGATGCCATAAACTCATAAGTAAATTTCTGTTTGCTGTCACCTCCTTACATCCAAGGAATGAATGCTCCACATTTCTCCCCTTCCTGGTTATTCCAATGCTTTGTATTTAATACACGAATTTCTCACTTGTGCCAGGGCACTGCTATGATGGTACTGGCCTGGTTGCCCTTAGCAGCATCTAATTTAGAATCAACCGTGAATTTCATTGGAATGCTTCTACTCCCTCCTATTTATTTAATTCCGTCTTATATTCAACTTGCACCTAAAAAGCAGTGTCAACACAAAGTACTCACGTGGTGTGGTAGAATCAAGAAATCTGATCAAACCTGACCACTGCAGAGTCAGGAAATCAAGACAGGTTGTATTGTCTTTTCTGTGAACCTTTATATAACGCCAGGCCAATTGAGTGGCTTAAAGAAGTGGCTCAATCTGAGACACAGAAAGTCCAAATCAGCAGCGCATCCGTAGCAGAGTATGCAGAGACTAAAGACATAAAGAGCATGTAGAGACTAAAATGATCCAGTGATATAAGTAACTGCTGCTGTCAAAAGCAGTAAAAATCCAGGAGGCCAAATCTATTTTTTATGCCCCCAAATCTGGATTGATTGTGTATATTGTCTGAAGTCATGGGGTGCATTCTTAGTCTTTTCTTCCACAAGCCCAAGGAAACTGTGTGAATGTTAACGTGTACTGAATAAATCTCGTGATCACTGTAACACACTGTAGCACCTTATAATGATGTGTTCCCAAGCTGCCATATCAACGGTCCATTATTACTTTTTTTCTTTTACAATCTTTTCTTTAATATTCATTCCCTGCACTGGTGTTAATATTCCTGACTATTTGAATGCATTTCAAAGTTCATGAAATGCTATATCAAATGTATTTCTGAACTTCAAATGTATTACATCTCCCACATTGCATTCATCTACTAATATTGTAATTCAATGAAAAAAAAAAGCAATCAGATTTATTTGGCGTGATTTGTTCTGTGTCAACCCACGCAGCTCACTGCTCAATGGTGCTTAAATGATAAACAGTGTTCAAATCAAATTCTTCATCTACCTTTTGATTTGAGTTCAGGATGTTCATGTTTTCTAGCTAGCTTCTGGGTCCTAAAGCCTAAAGAACAGTATTCGTTTTCAATACTTTTTTTTTCTTATTTCTCTGTTTGTTTTGTTCTTATATCATTCTGTTGTCCATTTTTTCTCTCTACATTTTCTTAGTAGACTTTATTCTAATTTCCTTATAACATAGTTTTAGGGGGGAAAGGCATTGATTTGTGAGAAGATAACAAGCATGAGAATGAATTTGATTCTCTTGGGAATAAAGGGGATGGCTTTGTCATATTACACAACTTTCCCTACATCATCATACCAGAAAGTACTGTGATTGGAGCCTTAATTGTACATAGGGATTCCTTCACTTTCCCTTTAGTCTATCCTAGTTAAAAGCAAATATGCTATGTTTTATTGATACTTGTAGGAGACCTGCCCTTTCCTGGATGGAGACAGGAGATGAGGGGGATGGAGGGTGGGAGGGGAGAATGGGGTAGAGGAAATGGGAGGGAGGATTGGGGGGGAGCTATGGCCAAGGCTTGCTGGCACTGTAAGTTTCATGTTTTAGGAGGCAAGGTGTATTGGCACAAATCAAGAAAAAGTTCTGGAGTTCTCTTTCTAGGTTCCCAATCTGAGTGACACAGGAACAAAAAGAGAGTTAATGGTCACTGACTTCATCACTAGGAACCTAAGTACTAAGTAGACATTATTATTTCTTGACGTCAGAGATTTTTAAAGCTAAATTCTTATGATTTCTGAAAGTTGTGTCCCTTATTTGCTGTTGTTCTAGTCAGGTTCCTTTTTCTACCTAAACAGGTGAAGAAGAATTGCCCTTTGTACTGAGTGATGGTGGCTCATGCTTTTAATTCCAGCACTTGGAAGACAGAGACAAGTGGATCTCTGTAAGTTCTAGGCTCTTGGGCTACAGAGCAGGTTCCAGGACATTTAGGGCTGTTACACAGCAAAACCTTGTCTCAAAAACCAAACAAAGGGCATTCCTCATTTTCATGGAAACATATCCAGAGTCCATAAGCCTTAATTTGTATTGTTTATTACATTCAGTTTAGCACTTAATAAATCCTTCCTCCTCTTCTTCTCCTTGTTCTCCTTTTCTTCTTCTTCTTCTTCTTCTTCTTCTTCTTCTTCTTCTTCTTCTTCTTCTTCTTCTTCTTCTTCTTCTTCTTCTTCTTCTTTTCTTCTTTCTTCTCTTCCTCTTTCTCTTTCTTCTTCTCCCTCTTATTCATCACAATATTCAGAAGTGTGGCTTTCCTGGCTCCTGCTTTGCCTCCAACTTTTATCAGCTGCACATCACTCAGAATTTCAATGGTATTCCTGGAGATGTTAGTGTTGATTCTTAAAGCTGGAAAAAAGAGAGGTCTTCTCAGGCCCCAGACCAGTGTTCTGGGCTGGTACAGAGACCTCACATAGTGTAATAATACCAGTTCAGGTGTCAGCCAGTACATTATTGGCCAACAGGATGTCTCTAATCTTGGATATGAGACAACAGGTCCTCCAGAGCTGGATTGTTATACATATACCCCAGAATGGCCTTACACATCATTGTATTCTCAGTTATCAGCACCATAGCCTTCCAAAAGTTGGATGATCTTAAGGAAGTAGTTGGACTTCCAGGTTGCCTTGTTGTCCCTGGGCATCATGGATTGCAATGCAAGGTTTAAAGACCATGTCACTGTAATGAGGATGCCTGGCAAGAGCTGATAAACATTCTTCAATAGGCAATCAGGATAAAGGTAGTCCAGAAGTGAATGAGTAAGCAGCCTGGCCTCAAACTGCTGATGTCTTTAATTGCTACATTTCACCATTCCTTTGACTGATAGCATAATATCTTAGAATATAAAAAAATGTTAAATCCATAGTATTCATTGTGGGTTACCATATATAGAAAGGGGAAATAGATTAAGTTTATCAGATTTAGAAAAAAATCACTTTCAGGGCTGGAGCAGTAGTGTGAAAATTACTCAAGGCAACCTCAAGCGAGCATTTTAGATATGCTTTTTGACTCCGGCTACATTGAGTGTAAGACTGGGCACTATTAATGTTAGACAGGGGCAGTAGGTGTGAGCTGAGATGGTGTCAGGCAGGAGGACAGTGTTCCACACAAGGTGCAAACACAGGCAGATACCAACTTGAGTTTCCTGCTATGAGTCAGGTCAATGGGCAGAGAGATAAGGGAATGAAATCAGCCACTGTGGGGATGATCTTGTGACTCATCTCTATAGCCCTTGGTGGGCATCTGTGATAGATAGGCTCAGGGTAGGAGGCCAGTTGTTAAGTGATATACCAAAAATAGCTGCTCCATCTACAAAAGGGACCTTTGGCTTGACACTCTGCACATCAGTTAGTTACTGTTGCTTAGAGCTAACAACACAGAATAACACAACAACCCTCTCACTGCACAGTGAGGAGTCCCAGGATGTGCCCATGCTTGGAGTGGGCATTTGGCAAATCTAGAAGTTAATAAGTAAGCCTGCACTGCTTTGATTCTTAAATCGTCATATCCTGCACATTATGTTCCATGTGCATTTATAGTTACTGATTAACTGCTTTATGTCACAGCAATGGGCATTATTAAACTACCAAATTAATTTGAATAAAAATATTTTTGTGCTTCTATTACTAGATATCATAAAAACTACTTTTGTATAAAGTCTCAAACACAGTCAGCATTCAGTGATGTATTTCAATTTACACTCATCTGTGTTTTAGATCTATATTATATAGTTGAGGACAAGGATAATTTTCTATAAATTTACTTTACATGGGAGACAACTTGGACAAAATATGCAAGTAAATGATTTTATGTGACTGTTCAATGTTAATTCTTAGAAGATTCATATGTGGGGGTATGGGGGGTTTGACTATGTGGATTTCCAGTACAGAAAAAAATTGAAACAAGTAATTTAGAATCCATCCTAGTGTAAGTGAAGTAATATCCTTTCTGTATATGATCCAATCAGGTAAAGGATTGAACCATTCATTTTTATATTTCTCATTGTTTTAGTTGTAGAAATATTGTTTCAGGGGTTCTTCATAATCATGAATTCTTGTGAAAGTAAGTACGCTGGAAATTCTGGAAGGAAATCTTTTTCATCATTTGATTGTTTTTCATGGTATTCTTGATAGTGAATTTCAGAGAGAAGCATGTAAATTAAATTGAATGACAATATTCAGATCACTTGTACCATTTACTACTTTAGGTGCAAATGAAGATATGTATAAGACCCACAACTGGACAAAGTATAGAGAGTGAAACACTTTGGAGTGCTCATCCCTGGATGGAGTATCTTTATCACACCCCTCCCTTCAAAGATCAGGAGTGTGAGGGCACACTAAAAGATTGTAAAAGCCAGATGTGTGGGCGATTTTAAGGTAACATTTCCAGACACAACAGGGCAAATGAGCATATGAACTCACAGAGACTGTGAGAGCATGTACAGGGCAAGAAAAATGTCAGACAGACAGACAAACATTTCAGCATGAAGAAGAAAAAGTGGGCACATAGTCCAACTCCTGCCAAGAAGATATTTGCAATTGATAGCTGCTGGAAAAGGGGACATCAGTTTTCTTCAGTGGCTTCTCACTGGGTATATCAGCCACACTCCAGGGCAGGAGTAAATGGCCATCACAGGAGTAAATGGCCATCACAGTAATAAATGGCCAACACAAATTAGATTCCACATTTTAATGGCTCTTTTCTTGTTTTTGTTTGTAAGAAAGAAAGAATATTAGTTGGATGGAGAGGATGTGGGGTAATTTGGAGGACAGGAAACAATATGATTAAAATATACTGTATGAAATTCCCAAAAAAATAGATTAACACAGTAAAGACTTTTTAAAGGTATTTAAGGAGAAGGTAAACAAGACATAGCAATTTTATATTTTTAGATGTCTTTTAACTAATGAATAAAAAATCTACACTGTATAATTCTTAAATCACTTTAGCTTCTACTAAGTTCTAGTCTATAACAGATTAAGAAATAGTTAAAGAAGACAATTGGGAAGATTGGGGTAAGAAAATATTCATTGTGATTTAAATTAGGAAGTTCTTAGTGTTTCAACAAAAACATAGTGAAGGGCAGAAAAGGCTTACCCACTTTACCCAGCAGCCAAATTTCAGATGAATTACATGCCAGCATAAATATGATATGCTTTGAAATTGTTTCTTTTTTAAAAAGTTATCTAAATTACAGGTATCTTAGAAAGCTTTATCCCACTCAAGAGTTTGTTTATTAATAAAAATCTTTCCATTTAAACTAACGAAAAATGAAAGCAAAAGGTCACTTCATTGCATGGTAGGGATTTTCAAAATATAAATTACACTTATTTATTGGGGTGGGGTGGCAGACCCTTTCCACAGCGCACGTGTGCAGGTCGAAATACAGCTGGAAGGAGTCAGGCCTAAGTCCTGAGGATAGAACTGAGGTCACCTGTCGTGGCGGCAGGTGCCTTTACCTCTGAGCCATCAATACTAGCCCTGATAAGGTTTGTTTGGCGATCTGTTTGCATTTGTTAGCATGCATTTAAAAGGCTGAGCTGTTTAAAAATACTCCATCAGCTGACAATTTAGGTATGATTTCTTTTCCCTGATACAACTATTGGACTATTTAGACATTTTTATTTTTTGTAATAATGATATCAAACTATCTTATAAAATAAAATTTAAGCCAATCTAGGAGTAATTAATATTATTAATGACACTGAGTGCTAAGATGCTATCTAGCAAGCAGATTGTTTTCCCTTTTGTCTTCTTTTTTTTAATGGGGCATAGAGTTCGAGACAGGATTTCTCTCTGCAGCCCTGGCTGTCCTGGAACTCCTCTGTAGACCAGGATGGCCTCGAACTCAAGGAGATCCACTTGCTTTAAAGGCATGTACCACTACTGCCTGCTCAGCAAGCATATTTAAATTTGAATGGGTTTTAAAATTTTTTCTTAAAGGATGAAAATTTTGCCTAATTAAGTTTTAGAACTATTCTGAAAACAGAGAAAATCTTTCTGTGGTCCATTACAACCGGAAGAACAGTGTTGTGGGGTGGAGGCCAGCACCGAAGCTTTGCCTTGCGAATGCCAGGTCTGAGCTGGATTCCTGAACATTGATGGCGTTTTGCAGATTGAAAAGTCCTGTCCCACACGTTGTCTCTTGTTCCTGCTGTCTTTGCAAATTTAATCCTCACTTTCAGCTTTCTCTGAGATGCTTTTACTAGTGACTTGGAACCTGTCTATGATACTGTTGCTATTCCCTTTGCAAAAACAGGAAGTAACAGCTGAGTCCTGCTTCTGTAATACCGCCTACTTTGTTCAGTTCTGCTCTTAAACCACTTTTGTTTCTTCTAAATCATGTGATTGGTCGTTTTGTGCTTCAGAAGTTTCCTGAAGACTCCCCCCAACCCCCCCCCCCTCCCCGCCCCCAACTAACTGTGCTGTGAACAGCTTACTGAAGAGTGGAGTGTGGATATGTGCTTCTTTGGCAAACATTAGTCTGGAATCTTCTCCAGTGGCAAAGAATCAAAGGGTACTGTGGTCATTTTCATTTGTCTTTGCTGTTGTGTTAAATGGTGTTTGATTTACGTTTTAGCTTTTCTAACTACAAGGAGTGTTCAAAAGGTAAGGCCGAGCAACCAATGAATAACACTGTTTCAGCCCAACGTAATTGTAATAGACATTCATGCCATGAGAAGCTAAAACAAGAACATAGCTAAGTTCAAGCTAAGAATTTGCTTGTGATCTCCTGATATCTCAACACAGTGATGTTTCTTTGTCAGCTCATTAGACACACCGAGTCGCAACAGAGCTAAAACAGACAAGTCTCGAATCCTTGTTGATTCCCAAGTTCTGTTGTTTTTGTTTTTGTTTTTTCTCCTCAGTGTTTATTGGGATTTAGCCAAATGTAACTAAAGAAATTGGAGCCCAACTGGAAAAGTGTGTTGAGTGTCATGGTGTCTAAGTCCTTCAGAAATGGAAGGAGAGATGATACCCGTGCAGGAATATTACAGTTTGGTCATAAATTATTCAAACTGTAACTTATTAAGAGGCAGACATCAACAACTAAGGGGACATTCATAGGATCTGGATGTGCCACCATTCCAAGTGACCACAACAATCCAACAATTTCAATTTCTGGGCTTTTATTTTATACTTAAATTTTAAGCATATTTAATTTGCTATCACCACATGAATTTCATAATTTCCTCAAACCGTAATTATAATCTTAATACAACCAAGCAAATTAAGAAAAAAATCTCCCCCATAGAAACATAATTTTGAATGGAACTAAGAATATTGGAGTTTATATGCAAAAAGAAAACCTATCTTATATATGGATTCTTAAACCACAGCTATTATATATACATTTTCATGGAACATTCCCAAACCATCAATATTTCCATAAAGGCACCCGCTATTCTAAGTGCAGTTTGTTCTTAAACTATACTTTTCCATAAACTGCTTTTTTTTTTTTTAAATAAAGTGTCTAAGTCAGTCTCACTTTAAGAAAAAATCAGGGCCTAAAAGTACTAGCTGAGTCCTCACTGAATTTGATCAGCTTTCCAAAGAACCCAGGTAGCAGCCGCCATGTCTCTGTTTTGCTAGGGCAGTACCTGCCTGACTCTTTAAGATCAAATGGGACACAAACACCTCTATGAAACTTAGCTTCTACACAATTCTTGTTGCAATTGTCCAGCATACATTTGTGCTGTTAATAAGTTGATTCTTTCCCTTATTTTGCCAACTTTTAATCTTTCTTCTCCATACCAAACTGCCTGAAAATAGCCTATTTGTTTCTGACTTAAAAAATTGTTAGGCAATTCAACTGATTTTTTTCCATGACGTTTTATCCTACAACCTGGGAAGTGCTGCATGATCAAAAACATGATTCATTTTAGAACGCTGTAATCTAGTCCAAATACTGTGACATCGGGCAAGAAATGTCCTTCATTGTCATATAAAGAGAAGCGGACTCAGTTTTTACAATTGTTCCTTTAATTAATAAGAGACATTTTGTTTATCGTTCTTATTGAACAAGCAGTTATCATTTGCAGATGTGAAAATCATAAGGAATCAACTCATTACTGATACTAAAAAATTCTTTTTGAAAACATAATATGGCATGAGCAGATGTAACTGTGCTACTGCCATTATTATTGTTATTATCACAGCTTAGTTATTTTTCCTATCATAGTGTGCTTGACCAGGATAGGAGGGATCTTTAATTCTTATAAAGGCTTGATGTATAACCCAGAAAATTTACTAGAACAGGTGAATTTTTAACCCAGAGATTTTTTTCAAAAGTATTTATGCAAAATAAGGGGAGATAATCTGAATGGTAAATGACAAAAATGAGTCATACTAATCCTATCTACGTCAATAGAACTTCTTGTTCATGAATAAATCAATTAGGAATTTGCTCCCTGGGGTCTTTATCTGTGTGGGAAGCTGAACAAAGTTGAATAAACAGCCTTCACCAGCATTGCCCCATAACCACATTATAATCCCAGAAACCTATGAAGTGTTTATCTGTCAAAAGGGACATGACATGTGATTGAGGAGCCTAAGAGGGCCAGATCAACCTGGATTTTCTAGGTAAACCCTAAAGACAATCACAAGTGTCCTTGAAGGAAGTCAGGAGATGTGACAGCAGAGAGGAAGGGATGTGACCCGGGAGGCAACATTGAAACATTATAACTAGTAGTCAAGAAATGCTGGCGGCCCGAAAACTGAAAAAAAAAAAAAAAAAAAAAAAATGCCCCTTTAGAGCCTCCAAAAGGAAGTGGCTTTGCCAACATCTTGGTTTTAGTCCTTTAAGGCTGACTTTGAAATTTTGACCTCTGTGGAACCCGCATGGGACCGAACTAGACCCTCTGCAAATGGTAGATAGTTGTGTAGCTGATTCTGTTTGAGGGGACCCTGGCAGAGGGGTCAGGATCTATCCCTGGTGCATGAGCTGGCTTTCTGGATCCCATTATCTATGGTCGGACCCCTTGCTCACTCTTCATGCAGGGGAGAGGAGCTTGGCCCTGCCTCAACTGAATGTACCAGGCTTTGCTGTCCCCTCATGGGAGGGGATGGAGGCGGCCGGGGGCAGGGGGGGGGGTGAGGGGCGGGGGAGGGTGGGGTGGGGTGGGAGAGGGAGGAGGGGGGTGGTATGTAAAATGAATTTAAAAATTTTTTAAATAGAAAAATAAAAAAAAGAAAAGAAAAAAAAGAAAGTTTAACCTTCAGAACTGTAAGAAGATAAATTTGTGTTGATACTAAAGTAAGTCACTTGTTACAACATCTACAGGTAGCAAGGTTTCTGTGATCTGAAGAAATACTACACACTCTCAGGTTTGTAGAGTTTCATTTTGAAACAACCCTAATAAAATATTTTCTCACTGATTATTTGGAAGATAGTATTTTTCATTTTAAGAGATTGTTGGATATGTGCACATCTTCAATGAGAGACATCAAACATTAGTGGATATATCTTTTCATTTCTTTTACCAAGTTGAAGACAAACATTACTTTACTAATTTGTATGTTTGATAGCCAATGCTGTTGAAATTACAAAATGCAAGAATCTTGAGAAATCAGCTGCTATATTTATTAATCTACCTGAAAGAAAAAGAAACAGAAAAAAATCAAATTTTTTTTTCATTTTGCTAAAGTTATGATGCTCTATTTTGAATTTTTCCATATTAGGAATAAACTTAATGTTTGCTGATGACTTATTTAGTTCATTAAGTCACTACCTATGACAACAGAACTTGTAGTTGTCCTTAGATATGAGAATTAATACCTTCATTTTTGTGATCCTTTAAAACAGCTCAGGGTCCAGTTCTTCCTCCCTGACTGACTAGAACAAGAATATTAAAAAGGAAAAAAAAGAACAATAGAAAAAGAAAAGACTCCTCAATACGATTTACATTTAAAGATGTACTCAGAATTTCCTTCTGTTTTACCAAATAGCCCAATCATACATCTCAGTTGTCTGTCCAGGAAAAATTTCACTGGTTATTTAGAAAGTCGGTTTTTATTCTAAGTGCTGTAAAGAGCTACATGGTCACGGTGGGTGTCCTGATTGTTAAGGCATATATCAGCCTGTGAAAGGCCAAGGGACACACACGCAGCACAGTCAGTGAAATCATTTATAGACATACCTAGGCATCAAAACATTTCTGGAGGATGTAGCTAGTACTGGCTTGGGCTTGCGGAGAGTGAAGGAAGGAACTGTGGATTTAGAGAAACAACTGTGATCTGCTGAGCCTGGGAAAATGAGTACCGAGGGCTTATCTCCACAAGGTCTTTCTCGTGCTCAGAAATGCTTTCCTATGTTTATTTGGGCTTTGTGTTTAAGGATTTTCTAAAAAATAAATATTTTCGTACAGATTCTTTACAAAGTTGTTCTCCAGAATAGTAACAGATTGAACACAATTCATTTCCTTTGCTTGGATCTTGAAAGCTGCTACTCAGGGTTATTAAGACACCATTTCCTTATGGTTTTCAGAGTGAATGGAACAACGTGGCATACTTTCAATGCTGTTGTTTTTTAAATGTAAAACAAAACAAAAACAACGGCAAAACTTTGAAACTTGAGATCTTTGAATCTTCTTTCATACAATCTGATCACATTTACAGACGTGTCCAGGAGGAGATGATGGACAACATCAGTACCAACTCTGTGTCACACAACAACTTCCTCGTATTCTTTAACAGCTCATAAACAATGTTCCATTTCACCAAAAGTTACAAAAGTTTCCACAATTTCCCTTAGCAAGCTGAAGCTCACTCTTCATTTGTCAATGTGCATAAAAGCTGCTTATAGCATAGCATGGTGTAAGCTATTTCTTAAGCAATAAATGATTTGAGTCATCTATTTTGTCCTGAAATGCTATCTGTAGTTAACTGCATTGCTTATAAATGGCCATAGTAAATTCAGCATGAAAGAGAATATTACAGAAAAGACAGCAGCAGAAGCATTAGCATTATCTAATATTTATATATGTTATCAACAGAACACAGCAGTGAAACATTTAAATGCATATCAATGGGTACCATGTCTAAAAATTACTATAGTACCTATTTAGTGTAGTGGATATTTTTCTTAAAGAGTGCTTGCTGTAACTAGAACAGCATAATATGTGGTTTAGTACAGTTAATTCTTATTGATTAAATAATGTATTTATGTACTGAAGATAGTGAAAGGAGACAGGTAATTTTTTTCTTTTTTTGCTTCATTGTGATCCCAGATTTAACACTTACGTGAAGATTACAAAGGATCATGACATGTCATTAGTTAACTGAAATGGGCATCAACATATTGAAAAGACAGTCTTTGTACTGAAACAGCAAGATGGCACCAGATACATGTAATGCTACTGGCCTATGACTCAACGGGAGCCAGAGTCCAAAATTGTGCCCTTCATGTACACTCAAGGCAACTACTCAAATTCAGAGAGAACTGCCCACATTTATGCTTATCTCTTACAAGTCCTCTGTAAAGCAAAATGGAACAGAAAGAACAACAAATGCAATTGCTAAATACCTTTTTTTTTTACAAGAGGTGCAAAAACAGTCATTTCTAACATTAAACTGCCATTTACAGTAGATTTTTGTACACCTGCAAAGACTTCAGTAATGATGGGGAAATGCCCAAGGCAAATAGTCTCCAAGTAGATATTTACACAATGTGAAATCAAATGTACCGTAGATACCGAGAAAATTATCTTATGTTATTATGAAATCGACCAAACATGATATAGCTTCATCATACAGAAAACCCGTAGGACCCCATCCCAAGCCTAAGTAAAAAGGAATCCCCCAGTTCCCTCTGCCCACTCGCCCACCATCTTCCTGTTACAAAGAATCAATGTCTAGATTACTCCCACCCACCCTCAGATAAAGTGCGCAGTCCATGGCAGACCATAGAATAATGCAACAGGAAAAGCCCCCGTTTGTATTATTATTTAAAAAATAAAATACAAACAACAAAAATAAAACAAAGATTGAAGAGAATTTGTTGATTCTCTCTATCTTGACAAAAAGATGCGAAGCGCGGGGCGCCTTGCTTGAGTGTCACTCATTTTAGTACACGTAGCCTTCGTTGTAGGGGTGGGGGTTGCAGCAACCCCCTTCGGGCATGTAGGCCATGCTCTCATCAAAGTGAGACAGAGGCACCGTGTCCTCCTCGTTGATATGACGCTCCATGTCCGTCTTCAGCAGTGGGCGCTGGTTATCCGGAAAGGCCATGGAGAAAAGGGCTTCCGGGTCACACACAAATTTGTAGACATATCTCTCTCCTGCCACCTGGGAATATCATGGAAAAGCCCAGTGTCCCCGTCCCCACATGGGTAGGGGAGAGAGAAACAAACACAGATTAATACACCAGCAGGGATGGAGGGCAAAAGAGAACATTTGATTAAATAACAGATACATCTTCATGAGGGAAAGTCTTTACTTTGTGAAATAAGCCACGGTTCAATCAAGGGAAACACAAAATGTTGAACTAGAGTAATGATTAATTTATTTCACAAATAGCTAGGAAACTCAGTAGTTTTCTTTCTTCTTTTTTAACATAAAGGTGTACTAACACTGTCATTTGGGGAAGAAAAATCAACGATGTAATGCAAGCAATTTACACTGAAATTTTTGTTTTAAAGGTAACATCTATGTTTTGAAAATGTCTTTAAGGTTTACCTCCCCCTGTTATATTTCTACAACTTGTAAGTTTTAAAAGGAAAATATGCTTTCTTCCTAATAAGACCAGACTAGTGATCACTAATTCCCAAGATGCACCGCTCCCTCCCCTTCATCTTTCCTCTGGCACTGTGTATTCTCATCTAAGAAAACCCCAAAGATACATAGCCTTATTTAAATGAAGGATGGAGCAAGAGGACATTATCCTGAGCACATCACTTTTTAAAATGAAAGCAAGATACATTAGATGAAGCTTAAGGATGTGTGTAAAGTGTCAAATTGAAGTAAGAGGCGTAAAAAAAAGTGAAAGGAATCTAAAATACACACTGGGAAGGGAGGAAATGAGAAAAGGAAATGTGACAACTGCCTGAAATAAAGGAGATGTAGCACAATTTGTAGGGAAAGACATGCCCCAAACTTAAGTTTTGAAGAGTAATGCTTCTGTAGAAAATGATAAACAATTGAAGGAGACAAATGTACCCGCCATTAATAGACAATCCTGAGGAACTCAAGACTCTGGGGTGCGATGGGGAACAAAGGCAGTTCCTTGTGTTAACTTCGGTGTGTGTGTGTGTGTGTGTGTGTGTGTGTGTGTGTGTGTGTGTGTGTCACAGTTTCAGAAAGCTGAAAAGGATTGAATGTCTCATGTTTCTGTGTCAAAAGGTCTTGCTAGTTGATTTGTGACCTGGGGAAACAGTGTGCTCACAGTTTATAAACTCTCTGTGCATGTTTGGGAGAGAAGGAATGCCTGCCAAGGATTTCTGCTGCTCTGGACTCAGATTTGGAATATTTGTTGCCCTGAATTGAAGTAAAAGGAACCACATTAGAGTCCAAATAATCTGGATATGCAGAGGTTTGAAAGAGCCAACACTGAGCAATGTTTAGGAATCTGGAATGTTTCTTAAACTGCCCTTCAGTTCCTTGTCTTGTGAAATGGAGACAGGAAGGGCTCCTTGGAGAGCCAGCTGTGACACATAGAGGGAAGTCTCTAGCACATTGCAAAGCAAATAGAGGCATCTAGCATAATTCTCTTCCTTTGGTCCTCATTTTAAAAAAAAGTGAACTAATGAAATGACTGCAAAACTGAAAACCAGGCAGTATCAAACAAAAGCCGAGAGATAATAAATCTTAGTTTTGTTTCTTTTTTTCTTTATTTTTCAAGGTATTTTCAGGAAATGAAAGTAAAATAAATGCTTTATTCTGCATGCCTCTGAGTGTTTTATAGCCCACTGTGTTTAGTTTGGGGCTGCAAAAAAGAATTGTTTGCCTTAGGTATTGGACCTGTCATTTTGTCTGATGTGTTGAGGTTGTCTTTACTTGGAAGCGATGTAATAAATGAAAAACATTTCATCATGAGGAATTTAAATGCTCAAGATGCAATTGAAATTATAAAATCTCCTAGGGACTTCTCCGTCTGCTTCCTTCTAGTTTTCTCTAAATAAACAGTTTTAGTGTTACTCCTGTATTTATCCCACTGTTAGATATTGCTGAGTTTAGAATAGGAGCTGACAGACAGACAAAGTAAATGATGCCTTCCTTTGTTGGGGATACATTTCTCATAGTGTGAGAAATCCTGTATATTAGGTAAGACCTAAATGTAACAATGTGATGAAAAAGCACAAGCATTTTGTGGAGGTTTCTATCGGATGTAAACAGGGAGGTGGGTGTGCTGTCAAAGCCTAGACACATATTTAAATTGCAATTCAACTTTTAAAATTTCAAGATTGCTCAGCAGATAAAGGCACTTGACTCCAAGCCTGACAACCTGAGTTCAATCCCTGGGAGCCACATAGTGGGAAGCCAGACCTGATCACTGCAAGTTGTCATCTGACTTGCATATACATACTGAATAAATATAATATTTTTTTCAAAATTTGGAGGAGAGGGAATGGGGGTGTATGAATATTAAGTAAAATAAATAAAATCTCAAATGTAAAAGATAAAGTAAAAAAAAAGCAAACATGATACATTTTTGAGTATTGCTAAATTTTTAACTAGATGTGCAGATATTTTATCTACAAAGAATAAGATTTTTCCAATACTTCTTATTTCTATTTCAGAATTATTGAAATTAATTACCATTTAAAATGTTTTACCTGTATTAGCCCATTTGGTTATTTGTATTTTATTCTCTAAGCTTCTAATTTAATTGTTCTTTGCATACATCACAAATGCCTAATTTAAGTTTTAAGCCAATGATCAAATATCATCATACAAAATTGGAATGTAATTCCCCATTATATAGCTTTTATGTAGTAAGAAGGGGAGGTAGTAAGATATAGAGGTCTTCTGAATAAACTATGCTACAATTTACTTAACCATTAGAAGGGTCCACACAGTAATAGATACAATGAAAAAGGCAGAACATTCTAGAAAGAACTCCCACAAGAGTCATGAGTGGTCTTAGAACAGAAGGGAAATGATTATACATATGCAAAGGTTAAAGGTACTTGCTAACAGGGTAAGGGATCCTGGTTGGTTACCCATCTACATGCACAGTCCAAGCTCTGCATGCTTACATGATAAACAACCTGCCTTTCTTGTGCAAACAGTGGCATCCAAAAAGTCTGTTCTGTGCTGTATTCACATCAAACTGTAGTGCCTAAGTAAGCAGTAAACCACCCAAGGCTGAAGGAAATAATAACAAATATCCAAATGTTTTATCTTTATATATTCATTTATTCATGGCCCCCTTTATAAATGTTATATTTTAAGTACATTTTATCTTTATCCATGTTTTTGTATTTTACACAGAACAACTTTTAAATATTAAAAGAAGCTCATTTGAATTAAAATATGTTGAACTCTGTTCTATAACCACATAAGATGAAACATTTATTTCAAGTAAGTGGTTTGGGATATTAAACTGTCAAGTGATGAAATCAGGCAAGATATGGAGCAAGAAAAAAAGTGGTTTTTTTTCTAATAAGTACTAGTGATGCCTGACTGTTTTAAGAATCAGAAAAAGAAAAATACAAGCATTTCAAAAACTTGTGACTGTGGAGTGCAGCAAAATTGCAGCTTCTAGAGACATAGAGATCTAGAATTAATACTGAAATAACTTTTGTTTACCATGTGCAGTAAAGTGGAAACGTCCAGAAAGCTTCTCACTTGGTAGATAACATTATACATTTAATTCCAGTGTCCATGACTTTTAAACAAACTTGTGATACTCCAAGCAGGAGCATTGACTAACATGGGTGAAAGCCTGGCTGGATCAAGGCAGTGATAATGTGACTTTAAGGTCTGACTTGGAGACCAGTGGTGGGCACATCACAGTGAGTTCAAATGTAATATCACCTCACCTTTTGCATGATCCCCTTCTCATAGTAATAGCGAAGAGAACGGCTAAGTTTGTCATAGTTCATAGCTGGCCTGTTCTTCTGAATGCCCCAACGCCGGGCCACCTGCCGCCAAAACAAAACCACAGTGTTAGTGTTCAGTCTTCGTCAATCACATTGTTCAGTGTTAGTGGCATGCACACACACACACACACACACACACACACACACACACACACACACACACACGTTCATCAATGTTTGACTTCTAAACCCACAAAAACATGTCCAAATCCAAGGCATAAGGAAAGCAGCAACAGCCTTCGTGATCTGAGTTTCCTGTGTCCTGGTTTAAACCAGGCTTGCAGTCCTCTTTCTTAAACGTCACAATAGAATCCTTTGTCACCATTGTTTGGGGTAGAAATTAAATGGAAATAAGGGAATGTGTTTACATCAGAAAAGAACAGGCTGCAATTGACCAAAACAAGGCAGAGTTTCCCTTCTGCAATACACCATCAGTCTTTTCCTTCCTGAACTTTCAGACAAAAAATTCCAGCTTAAGAACTGCTTGCTTAATGATCCCTTTGTAAAGGTGTTTTATTGCATTTGTGACAAATCAGAGGAGAAAAAAAAACTGCTCAGATTGTGCAAAAGAAAGAAGAACTGGCAGTGTGTCAGCTGAGGAAACAGTATGCCGATTAAGAAGCTGAACTACAAATAATTGTTACCAAGAGTGGCCTCTGAAGAAAACTAGAGTCAACACCAAACTGGAAAATTAAGCTCATTTAGGAAACATTAATTGGATGCTAAAAATAAGATGGAAGTGGAAAAGTCACCATGTATATGAGGGGTTTGTTGTTTGTTTTTTAAGCAGAATGTCCAGTGTGGTTTAGTAAAGGTCTCAGAAGTATTTAGTATGTGGCCATGGTAGGGCTCTGGGTCTGGCTCAGGCACAGCTCTCCAGCAGAGCTAGGGAAGTACTTCCTCCCACGGTGCCATTCCACCATCACACTGAGCTGATGAAGGCATAGAGAGAGCAAGGACCCTGCTTCTCTGACTCCAGTTGATGTCATGATCTCATTAATCCCCACTCTTTGGTAGGCTGAGGAGAAACCAGGCACTGCCTAAGCAAAGCCAGGAGAGCATTCTCCAACAGAACACAATCCTTTGTTTCCATGAAATTCCTAGTTGTTGTGTCCCATACAAAAAAAGAACACATCAAATCATCTCTGTTCCTCTCCTTGTCATTAGCAACAACCTTTCTGTTGTTTCCTGCACCCTTCAAAAACATTGATCCTTTCTGTTTTCCTGTCACTAACATGTATTCTTGGAATGAATACACAATGGTCTTTAATCACACAGGTTGGTATACTGTTTTGAGAGTAAAGTGACATGATGGAGCAGGAACAAGACTATCCATTCGAGATAAAAGTCATAGTGGTGGGGCAGATACATCTTAATTTTCCACGAACTTTACAGTAAATATTCTAAGAACGGTGAATAGAGCAAGGAAAAGTGGCAATACAAAATAAATGCAAGCACCAGGGAGCTGAGTATGAGCCTGGGGTGATGACAGGAGAATCAAGGGTTCCAGACTACCCTGGGTTACGAAACCCTGAGATGTCGATGAGAAAGGAAAGGAGGGGAAAACTCAAGGGAAGAGGGTGAGGAAAGAAAGAAGGAGGGAGGGAGGGAGAGAGGGAGGGAGGGAGGGAGGGAGGGAGGGAGGGAGGGAGGGAGGGAGGAAGGAAGGAAGGAAGGAAGGAAGGAAGGAAGGAAGGAAGGAAGGAAGGAAGGAAGGAAGAAAGAAAGGAAGGAAGAAAGGAAGGAAGAACAGGAGGAGTGAGTTTTGGCTTTGGTTTTTAAATAAAATCTTTCAAAAGTGTAGCAGTGATGTCAGTGGCTCAGTAGAGACACAACCCACCATACAACATGCAAATCTTGGGGAATGCGAAAAAAGTTGCTAAGCAACAACTCCCCAAAACATTCATTTACAAATGAGACTTTACTAGAGTTTTAGCAGAGTTCACTTCAAAGCTAAAATGCAACAAACTTTAAGGCACCATAGAAGTCTCTGGAGAGAGTCATGTGATAGTTGCAAGCACTGTAAGAGAGAGTTGTAAGATTTTGGTTCCTATAATGCCAACTAATTCTCAGCACTATGAATTATTAGCCCAGGCTTTAAGAAGTATGTACTTTGACTTTTCCTGCATCATAACTGACACAAAGTAAAGGAAAAAAAGACAACAATATGCCTATATGTTGTAGACAAATGGGTCTAAAATAGTAGGAAGGCTAAAGCTTTGAGACCACCCAAAAACTTGATCAAGTACACTTGATCCCCATAAACACCACCAATGTCATACATGGTGTCCCTTAAAACTAAGGTATAATTTTCAACATGAAGTCTCAACGGTGAGGCCAACACTTCCAATGACTTTCTCATGAAGTACTTTCAAATAAGAGCTTACCCTGTTAGGAAAGAGCATAAAGAGTAAAGCAGCATGGCACTCACCCTTGTCAAGTACATGAAGTGAGTCAATGTAGTCATTTAAGTACAACTCCATCCTTTTTATTATATTAGTAAATGTATCTTTTTGGTGTTGGTGTTCGAACTCAGGGCCCTGTGTGTGCCAGCCAAGCACTGTATCAGTAACCTACATCATGGGACAGTGAAACCTAGAATTGGGGTCTGGCAATCTAACTTCCTGGTATTCATCAAGAATGTGGCATGGAATTTGGTAGGTGTCTTTCTATGTTAAGGAATATTTCTAGAAACAATTCCCTAGTACCACCGATTAATTTGGAAATAATATACCATTATCTCAAATATCTGAAAGAGTTTGCTAATGTCATCCAAGCTCACTGAGCAGATAAGCAGAACATATTTGGAAGTTCACTCATTTTATCATTTTAAACTAAGAGATGAAACATGAGAAAATAAAACCTGTGAGAAGTACAATAGGGTGGCTTCCAAGACATCATTCATGGATTGTGGGAGTCAACACTGAAAGATCTGTTATGTAGCAGAGGATAAGAGAGGGGCTGTGGTCCACTCAGAAGAAAATAATTCACAGATCCTTTCCAAAGAAGAAATGGGAAAAGACAACACAGTCATTGTCTGGTGGTAAGTGTGAGTTAGGCAGCAATCAAAAAGAAGATACTTCATTCTTCATTTTTTTTTTTTTTTTGGTGTGTGTGTGGGGTCAGACACTGATGATAGTGTCTTCCTCAATCACTGTTGACCTCACTTTTGGAGACAGGGTTCTCTCACTAAACCTGGATCATGCTGATTCAGTCTGCCTCTAGAGCATTGGGATTAAAGGTATATCCTGTCACACCTGGCTTTTAGCATGGCTGCTGAGAACAGAAATCAAATCTTCATGCTTGTGCAGAAGCACATTATTTATTGAGCCATCTTCCCACGCCCCTCGGAAAGGATGTTGAACAAGAGTTTTGGAGACATGTAGTACCTATTGCACAATTCCCACTGAGCTAGTAACCATTTGGAAACAGTCAACTGACTGAATTACTGGGTCTTGCTTTTGACTTTATGCACCTGTGACAGCAGAGTTGTTGAAATGTCAGCTGTATGAAACAGACCTGATTGCATATCTTTCTCACATTTAAATGATCACAAAAACTCAGAATGATGGCACTAACTGGCCAGCTGGTCAGATCTTCCATTCTTCTATCCAGATTCAAACATCTAAATGCCATGGGTGGTTGTATGCAGAACTTAATCCCTCTTAGAATGTCGGATCTTCTGAGGGGCTCAAATGTTACTGACATCATTCAGTAATGCCTCCTGTCCTAACAAATGTGACAAAAGTAAAATGTTCTGTTTCTGCTCAGTTTATTTTAATCACAGGTGGTGGGAAATGGCTGTTTAACTGACATAAATCCCTGTTGAACTTCCCTAGTCCAAGTCTTGCTTTGATTATTAAAATCTTCCATGAGCGGGAGGACACATTCCCATTATGGTAAAGGCCTCTGAGATTATTTTGCTAGGCATCTTTAGTCTCGGTGGCCTGCACCATATTCTTGTGGTTCTTCTCTTACATCAATTAAGTACATCTACAGAAAACCAAAGATTCTTTACAGCCAAATGGAGCTTTAAATACACTACAAAATTGAAACACCCAAACATTTAGCAGTGGTATTTCCCACTCTTGATTCCTCTGTGTGTGTGGTGTGAAGTCAGGACTCTACTGTAAAACCAGCCCTCTGAACAGATGCAAACTGTTGCAAACTGGGAGAGAATATTGCCTTCAATAGTAAAAACCACGAAATCAATAACTTTACATTGTTTTGACCTACTTTCAAAGTTAAAATATGTCTATACAGTTTTCAAACGTTTTATATACCTTTCTGGCATATTAACCAAGTCTGTTTATATTATAGGAAATTTTGGCTTCCTATTCAGAATCTACTAGACTCACCTCTTCAGGCTCAATCAATTTAAATTCCATGCCTCGTCCAGTCCAGGCAATGAAATGAGAGTTGGAAGGGTCATCCAGAAGAGCTACCAAAAACTGCCAAAGCTGAAGGGATCCTCGCCTCTGGTATGTGGGTCCTTCCCGGTACATTCCTGGCTCTTGCTTAATATCCCCTAAATTAAAAAAAAATCAACTATTATCAGCAACATTATGTCATTCGTATAAAATTTACACCAAATCTACCATGGAAACAGTTAAACACAATCACTTCATGGATTTTGTAACAATGCTATTAAATACAGATTTAAAATAATCAAATGACTAAATGTAAGCCAACAATCTACAGAAACTTAGAAACTTGCAAACAGGATAACAACATGCATTCTCATTAATATAAATGCACCAGTAAGGAGTTAAGTTCATAAGTACCATTTACTTATAAAAACCTAGTATAATTGTCTGTCTTTCATTCATGTCTTTATAAACCATCGAACCTAATCACACTCCTTTGCTTCGTAACTCCCGTTTGTCTGTCTCGGAAGGTGTAATCAGCTTTAAGTTCTGGGCATTTTATTTGTATAAATTAATTTCTACAAACTGTAATTTGCAAATATCTATTGACCCATACATGACAAACTACTGTAAATCTCAGAGCACATAATTCAAGGTAAATTTGGCAATATCATAAAGTGTGAGTGGCCTGCACTTTCTATAAATTCTGACACTCATGGGTCATCAACAACGTCATCGTCCCACCTAAAACGCCTTCCTCCAGAACCCACCGCTTTTCACTGGCCAACAAAGGAAACAACATTCTTGAGGAATCTTACCTGTGCCTTTCGATCATTTTTAGTTTCTTGGTCTTTTGTTTTGTTGTGTGTTTTTTTATTTTTTTTTGAGACAGGGTTTCTCTGTGTAGCCTGGTCCATCCTGGAACTTGCTCTGTAGACCAGGCTAGCCTGGAACTAAAAGATCTTCCTGCCTCTGCTGCCTGAGCCCTGGGATTAAAGGCGGTCTCCACCGCCCAGGTTTGTTGATGTTTCTTTTAAAAGGTCAATTTAAGAATGTATACACAGGGTTGGGGATTTAGCTCAATAGTAGAGCGCTTGCCTAGCAAATGCAAGGCCCTGGGTTCAATCCTCAGCTCCAAAAAAAGAAAAAAAAATGTATACACTTTGCCAGGCGGTGGTGGTGGTACACGCCTTTAGTCTCAGCACTCAGGAGGCAGAGGCAGGCAGATGTCTGTGAGAGATCCAGGACAGGCACCAAAAACCCTGTCTCAAAAAAAAAAAAAGTTTGGCCCAGAGACCTTGGGTAGAACGAAACACTACTGAAAAAAAGGGAGGGAGGGAGAGAGAAATGATTTCTGAGAGAAATGATTTCTAAAGATATAATCTCCAGGACAGAGACCTACACCCATTAGAAGAGGGGGAGGAATAATTGTAGGAGTCAGGGGGTCCTACAGGACACCAGGAGAACACAGTCCACAGAATGAGCTAAGCAGGGCTTATTGGGGCTCACAGAGACTGAAGAGGCAACCATGGGGCCTGTTTGGGCCTGCACTAGGTCCTCTGCATAAATGCTATGGATGTTTAGCTTTTGTTGGACTCCTAACAGTGGAAGTCGGGTTGTCTCTGAGTCTTTTGCCCGCTCTTGGGACCCTTTTCCTCCTACTGGGTTGCCTCCATCCTTAATACGAGGGTGTGTACCTCGTCTTACTGCATCATGTAATACCATGTTCGGTGGATAACCCTGAGAGGGTCCACCCTTTTTTCAGAAAGGAAGGGAAATGGAGGAACAGTGGAACTGGGTGAGGAGGACTAGGAGAAGGAGAAGAAGGAGAGGCTGCAGTCAGAATGTATTGTGTGAGCGAAGAATGAATAATACAAAAAAGAATGTATATACCAGAACATTCTGTAAAATAAATGTTTTAAGAAAAAAAAAGTGAGCTCTATTTACCTGGTATAGAAAAGTGTAAGAATCGAATATGAATAAAGATGTTAACAATGCCTTTGCTATACAACTGTCTTGGCTTTTCAAAGCAAAAAGCCAAACCAGAACGTTTTGTGCTGTGACCACAAATCATTTCCTTCTAACTCCAGCCATGCATCTCAAAACTAAGCGGACCTGCCTGCAATCGGTACTGCGTGGTTAATGCCGCCGGATAGATGAGACCTCTTCTTTGCTGAAGAAACCATTCAGGCAGATTATAGTCAAGGAGCTCTACGCACACTAAGTGTGACAACAAAACAAACTAAATCACAAACTTTCTAAGAATTTCCAGTAGTTAGTAAGTAGGAACACACCTCATCACATCATCAGAAAAGAAAAGCTGTACTTAAACAGTGACACAAACACACACAATCGCCAGTCAACAGCCACTAAAAAATCATGAAATCCTTTCATCTTCACCAGGCAATAGAGGAGTGAATCTTCATGTTGATTTCAAAGTCAGGTTTATTTATCTGAGATTTTTCCTGCTATTATTTACATTTTTTTTTCATGGAGGCAAGTGGACAATCATGCAGAGTGAAACCTTGTGAAATGTAGTTTCTATGGTTGCTGTGTATAAATGTGACTTATTCAACTAGCTACATGCAAAAAAATCCCCTTTGTTCTTCTTTTTGTTCTCTAATACTGAAAAGTGTAAGACATATGCTTGCTATCTATCTATCTATCTATCTATCTATCTATCTATCTATCTATCTATCTATCTATCTATTTATCTATCTATCTATCTGTATATATTTAAAATGAAATCGCAGCATTTAAAGTCAAAGCAAGCAAACTAGGACGGCCAGTTCCCTGAGCTCCAGCATTCTATTTTGCCCATAGTTTTAAGATAGTTTCCCTCCTTATATACCCTTACTGAGTTTGAGATTATTCAACACATGAAACGCACAATAACTAAAAAGAAGAAACAAATGACATTCCAAAAGCAAGTTTGAGGCTCCATGTCAACAGAAAAGGAGGAATTTTAAGAACTGCGAAGGCATGCTACTAGGGGTAGTTACCACAACTCACATTTCTAAAATAGAAGAGTATGTAACTACTACAGAAGGAAGCCAAAGGGGTGCTTCCCTTGCGGCTCATGTCCATGACCTTTAATAAATTTAGCCATCTTAAGGGAGGCTAAGGAAATAGATTTTCCTAAAACTCACCCTGCTTTCCAAAAACTACAAGAGCAGCAAGAAGCTTGGCGGTTAAGCCCTCAAGTAATTATGTGAGACTGAATAACAATCTGAGCATGCACTCTGCTGTTTAAATAATGACAATTAAAAACTCCGAGAGCGCCCAAGTCATTACAGCCGAGATCCACAAAGTTTTTGCAATCAGCTAATCAGAGGGCCCCTGCTCATTTCCTGTTTGACAATCAAAGCAGGAAATATGGAGACCACTCTGAAGAACCAGTGAGTGAATCAACCGTTCCCTTTTCCTCCGACCTTCCTTGTAAATGTCGGCTTTTGCCACCACGCTTGTCAAGAAAAGAAGACTCTATCTAGTTTGACGCTCTTTTCTAATATCTGGGACCCTTTCATTGCACTATTGAGAGATATTTAAAAGGTAATGCTTTCCTAACTTCCTTTTAAGCAATTACGACATAATGCTACATTAGTAATGTACATCTTCCTTGGTGGGAGTGTGGGGGCAAGCAATCAGGAAACTCAATGGGCAGTTATGTTGTTCTTGTGCTCCATAATGCATCTTTTCATGAACAATAAAAAGAAAGGAGGCTGCATTAGTCATCAGTGCATCCACAGTAGCATGCTTTCTGTTCTGCTTTGTTAATTACAGGATCAGCTTTCAGTAAATCTCAAATAACAAGTTGCATGCGCTCAGCAGGGCAATGGAAAGATGCCTTGCTCTGCACAAAGCGCAGCAACAATGACGTTCTTCTGTCCCATCTCCAAAAAAAAAAAGGGCTCTCATGGAACCAAAGAGAAGAGAGAAACAAAGGGAGCGGGGAGCAAAAGGAACGTTCAGTTTGCTCGCTTGTCCTTAGTGCGTGATAAAGGACGTGCACAGAAACCTCTAAGTGCAAATGTTAACTGCTTTCAGAAGAGGAAAGTGTGATCTGTACTCCTAAAAATCAAATGATGAAACTGAGAGAAACCCACCATCGAACTTCTCCGGAACGACGCAGGTGTCGTCATAGAATTGCCGGGGGCCCTTTTCAAACATGCAGCCTGTGGGGGGAGAGCGGGACATGGTTATTAATGATAGAATATGAAATTAAACTTCAAAGTATTTGGGGGGGTGGAGTTGTGAGACAGGGTTTATCTGTGTAACAGTCCTGGCTGTCCTGGAACTCTCTTTGTAGACCAGGCTGGCCTCGAACTCCCTGAGATCCACCTGCCTCTGCCTCCGAAGTGCTGGGATTAAAGGTGTGCGCCACGACCGCCCCACCCACCTAAACTCTTTAATCACTAACACAAGAAGATACTTTGAAAAAGATTCTGCCACATTCCAGCTGTTTGATATTGGACACATTAGTTTGGCTGTTTGCCTCAGTTTCCCCATCTATCAAATGGGGATGAGAGTAATAGTGCTTTTGTAAGGACTGATGACTTTCGTGCACTCCAATTTAGAAGGGTGCCGTAGCACAGTGATGTGTAACCATCAGAGATTTTTAACTGCTGACCTAAGCATAGACCTTACCAAAATATTGGCAGACCTAGTCTTTATAATGCATTGTTTTGTTTTCTGGTTTGTTTCATTATTCAAGAAAGGGACAGCAACGTGAATTTCTGGGATTGTCCTTGATTTCTGGTATTGCCTCTGGTGCTCTGAAACTGATTTAGTTTACCCTTTACTTCCTTGTTTAAATACCTTGGGAAGCTAAGCTTCTCACTTCAAAATCCTTTTTATTATACTTTGTGCGTGTGCTGTGCACACATCCCAGCACGGGCCTGAAGGACAGGCTGTGGAAGTGAGCTCTCTCCTTCCGCCATGTGGGTTTGTGCATTGAACGCTGCTGCTGGGCTGGGTAGCAAGCACATTTATTCACTTAGTCATGTGACTCACCAACCCCTTCTCTTCATTAATACCCGAGAGAGTAAGAAAGAGGGTTTTATCATTGTTTTTGTTTTGTGCTGTACAACACCTCAGCTCACAGAAAAAGTAAAACTGATATCTTTTAATAATCATTTTCTCTCTCTCACGTACTTGCCTTCACCTAATTGTCACCTTTAATTATAGGAAGAAATTTTGTACAATTTAAACATAGCTTTATTCATCAAATACAATGTTCTCTATGGTAGGTTTATAATATTAACAACATCAGCGAAAGCAATTACACACATTGGTGCAAAGCTTTTGCTCTCAAGTATTTTAAAATTTATTGTCATCTGCTGTCAGTTAAACATTGATTAATATCATTCATATAAAATCATGAATATTAATCCTAACTGAAAAGGTTGTGTCTAAGGCAATTTTAAAGAACAAACATGTTGTTTAGGTCATAGTTCCAGGAATCCCTCAGTGGAGATAATATCCAGATAAAATCATTTCTTGTCTATTACTTTGCAGATGTCAAAATCTATTAGAGCAGAGAGTTCCACTGTGGCTACCTGAAACAATAACTCCTTCTCTGCACGGCTTATGTGAATCCTTTCTTAACAATTACTTTTCCAAAAGGTACAAAATCCAGGACATTGAAAGGCGAAATCAATCTACCATGTTTTACTACAAAACTGTCACTTCGGTTTGTAAAGTTATAGCTGAATATTCTCCAGGATATATGTCGGCAGAGTGGAGGAAGATGTGTAATCTGTAAGGAGCAATTTCTAGTTTAAAAGTTTGCCAGGTGCTGGCAGGGAAGAACACAGTTATTTGTGTGGAAAAGACTTAGGCTAATAACCAATTACGAGCTACCAGGATATCAAAGACTATCCTTTCATTTTCCAAAGACAGAGTGTGGGGTTTGTTGTTGTTTTGGTGTTTTTGTTATCACTGTTCTTTTATTCCTGTTTGTTTGTTTGTTTCTGGCCTTTCTAGGGACTGAAGCCAAGGCCTTGGGTCTATTGGTCAAGCACTCTGCCACTGATCACTCCCAACCCCAAAGGATAATTTTTAAAATAATGTTTGAGGATCACAAATGCATTTTCCCAAAGCACACAATGAATGAGTAAGTCAATCCAAATTTGGAATGGGTGATTATTTTTAATGTTACTATAAGGAATTTTAAAACATGGAGAACTTAACTTCTGTTCTGCTTGGATGAGCCAGGAAGCCTTCTTGCCTCATATAAATGGAGTGGCAGCTAGGCACTTCTGAAAGAAGAAACAAAATTTGTCAAAGAGAGGTAGGTTAGAAGGGCAGGACAGGTGGAAGGTAGAGAGAAATGAACAGAAACATCAAGAGTCTGGAGGAGTGAGCCTGTCAGTACACAGGGAACATTTTCAGTGGGCCTCCAAGAACTTATAGCTTAAGGTATCACAGTGAAGCTTGACTCTCTTCAATAAGCAGGTGAACATACTTTTACCAACTCAACTTTACTGAAGCTCAGCAATACCACACTATGTCACACCAGTCTGTTTAAGGGTAAGTGGAATTAATTTATATACCCCACATTATTCTGTCTATGCACACTGAAAAACTCCAAGGCTCAGTTATGGATGACTTCACAAATATTAGACAGAAATGACTAAGAAAAGATAGGATAATTAAATCTCGTGAGTTATCTTGAGACTTTTAAGGTTTTTAATTGTTTTTATTAGATAACAGCCTATCTGGCTTTTCATTTTTATTAAGAATATAGATCATGTTCAAAGCTAATAAAGAAACGGTACACAATAAACAGCTTCACAGTGCCTGTGCTAAGAAAAAGCCCCACCTACAGGGCTAAGGGGTCTGGAAGGAAAAACAAGCATGGCTAACCATGAAGGCCGACTCGCAGTGCTAACTCAGAACTGAACACGGTCAGTGATTATGACATGGAAAAATAAATAAATAAATATGGCTCAGGAGACATATGATTTAAATTCAAGTCCTTATTACCATGAAAGCTACTTAAGTTTGGACAAACCTTCCTTTACCTGCATTTCTATAAAATAAAGGGTTGAGACATATTCCTTAGCACCTACTACAGTTCTCCAATTCCAAGGTGCTGAGGAGAGACAGATGTATAACAGCCCCCCATATTTTAGGAGTCTCTTCTGAGCCCTGCCTAGTAACTATATTTGTACTTCATTTTTATTTATTTTTCTTAAATCTAGTTCCTCAAAACACAAGTTTCAGATCTCCCAGACTGAGTCCTACCCTTGAATGTATAAACACTTGGTCAAGTCAATTAGAACATATGTACGGTTTACTAGTTTGGTTTTTTTTTTTCAACATAAAAAAAAGGAAATCTAAATGTGTACCACAAATACAATACTTAATGCAAAAAAAATTCCCTCCTTTCCACTGCTTGTAATTCAAATATACCATCCTTAAAGAATGAATCTCAAAGCCAGTCTCTTCAGATCTATCCATCTATACACTCGTTGTAACAATAGATAATCAATACCCTTTATTTGGTCTGGTTTTTCCCTTGGTCTAGAATTTCCCATTTTCAGAGTCAGTATTTTCGTTTGTTCAGTCTGATGACAAGTGATAATTTTTTAGTTTAATGTCAACAAAAATACGAGCAATTATTAACATAAAAATATTTTAACCCACACGGTTTTAATCTAAAACATTTCACCAGTAAGCCACAAATCTAACAACATTTGAAAAATATGTTTTTGGTGGTACACACCATAGTCTCAATATTCAAGAGGCTGAGGAATAAAGACTGTGAATTTGAGACCATTCTGAGTTACACAGAGAGACTCTCTCAAATCGTAAACAAAACAAAACCAAGCCAAGGAGGCTGGGCATAGAGTTCAGCAGTGGAACCCTGGTATAACATGCACTGGCCCTAAGCACAGTCCTCAGCACCAGAAAAACAAAATCCAATACTTACATGAAATAAAAGTACATGAGACAGCATAGTCTATGTCGTGAGGACAGTGGAAAACTTGCACACACACACACATTTTTCTATTAACACAGCTTATACAATGTATTATATAGTGCATAATTCTGAGTCTATGAAGGTAAAGTGATTCTTTTCCTGACAGAATGGACAATAGGCCAAAGAGTTAGCAATCCACTCTTTTCCAACTTTAAACTAATGAGGAACCTTGAAATTAATTTTTAACGTTATTCTGATTTATTGCCAGGCATAAGGTCCCTGCAAACAGCTGGGCCTGGAAGGGACGGTGTTAACGACTGCGGTCGGAGCAACAGCTGCTCCGAGGCAAGCTTTCTGCTGTACTGATGTTGACACCGCGCCACAAAAATACTCGTACTGACTGCTACACACCTGGAGCATGGCTGTAAGAACAGCTGGCGAGCTCGGAGGCAGCTAGAGGAAAAGACAGAGGCTGAAGTCTATTACATATAAGTGTGACTAAATGTGCTTTCCTTCCCAGAGCAGGAGAAAGAGGAAACACAACTATTTCTGAAGAACCCAGTATGCAAGGCTGAAGGACACTTATGGAGAGTCTTCTAACACGGTGTAAAATTAGCGTCATCCTGGAAATCTAGACACAGCATCAGAGATACTTTATGCACAATTTGTCTAATTCTCCTGCAGCTAGAAAAACAGCTGCTCTTAGACTGTACTGTTCTTCAAAAATTCTAGGTCTATCTAGATATTTAAAATAGATTGCCCTAAAATTTATTTTAAAAAAATCAGTGACACATAATAAGGTTCAGGTAGAATTTTCATTACAGTTTACAAAAGACCAGTGTGTGGTTTTCATTCTTAAGAAGACAATGGGTAACAATTTATAGAGGGAATTATGCTTTTCCAATTCCTGCCATTATTCCATAAGAATAAATAAAATTAGCAACTAGTTTTTAAAGGCAAGGCCTTGGCTATCATTTTTAAATCCAGTCTGCCCTTAAAATTGATGCCATTTATATAGTCCAGAGAAGCCAGAAAAAATTAAATAAAAGAAAAGGGCTAGGAGGTTTATTCACTAGAATAAGTAAAGTCATGTTATTCTAAAGTGATATCAGTTAATTTATGACTATCAGAGTGGGTCAGACTCTAATCAAATTGTAGAAACATTTCCAAAGTGATTATTCAATCAAATGACTAACATGGTTAATTAGGGGCCGTAAACATTGCTCTGAAGTTCATCAAAGTAATGACTTGCCCAGAAAAATTACTGCTAATTAAATTGCCTGCTGCTTTCATTTCTACCTTATCTAATAAAAAAAGTCCAACTGGTGAGATTTGGCATTCCATCTGAACTTTTGTAAATGTTCAATGGAGATCCAAGCTGGGCTAAGTGGGGACTTCAAAGGCCAATGTTTGGTGACAGAGAATGGAGGTGTCGCTGGGCAGGGCCTTCCACTTTCCTGTGGAAGGAAGGACAATGCAAGAGCCACAACCTAGTGTAGCCTGACCTACGCAAACACGCCAGGACGGCAGGACATTTACACTGTTCTGTCTGGAACAGCCGACTGTAGCCTGACCTGCGCAAACATGCAAGGACGGAGGGACATTTACACTGTTCTGTCTGGCATCCTCTGGTTATAATTTTAGGATGACCAACACAGCACAGTGATGGCCAGCAACCACTTTGTCACCTACTAGGCACAAATTCAAGTCTAAGGTCTCTTGTTTCAAGGGAGTGTAGTTCTTGACAGGTTAGTTAACAGATCTTTCCTCAACCTTCTCATCTGTAAAATGAGAGTGCTAGTGATACTTTTAAAAAGTGTTGTAATATTTCCACTAGCAAAGGATTTAGGATATAATTACATATTTCAATAATTTACTTGTATATCTTAATTTCATGTTCTTAAATTCCATGAGCTGGTTGATTTGTTGGTTACTAGTGTAACTATTCTGGAATAGACTCTGTCACTATCTCTTAATCTATGATATCTAAAAATATATTGATTGAACAGTCATGAATTTATGATTAAGCTGGAATTTCCACCACACATTTTAAATACTCAAGAATCCATCTTTGAACGTCATATTTTTGCAATATTAACCCTTGTTGTTTGTTCTTAAACAACACTGGCTTAAGAAGTTTAAAAGTCAGTCTATAAATTGGATTATGTAAATTGAATTTAGGACAAAGGATTTTTATTGATGTAGGAACTTGTGGATCAAAGCATTCTAAAACTCGATATTAGTGCTGACCAAATCAGCTCTTACAAATCACAGCGCCCGTAATTTGTTTCAGATGAGCTCTTGTCGTGATGAAAGCTGATCTAATATGCTGTAAAAATTCAAAGCAGTGAAGTGCTGCTGGCCTCTCCAGGCTTCGGTGCGTGGAGGTGGGATCAGGAACAAAGCACCGGAAGTCTCCAAACAGCCCCCTTGGGTTAGGCTTCATGTAGTATCACTATTAAAGGTGTCAGATTTGAAATGATACAGAAAGTATCGCTTCATATCACGATACATGTGTAAGAAACTTAAAAAAAAAAAAAAAAAGCTGCTTTCTCCCTCTTTGCCTTACAAAGTAAAGCTGTGCTGGAAAACACAATACTGACGTGGGAAGCTTTACCAAAAGTTTTACCACAAAATGCAGCTTTGAATTTTGCACATGTAATATGCCAGGCACTCCTGTGATTTGCATATTTGCTGCTCAGTTGTACAAAATGAAAATTCCCCTTTAGGGTATCATTTGTGTAGGCTTCCAAAGGCCATGCCAGACCCGGAGAGGAAAGATTAGTCATGATTGGCTAGGGCAGTTTTAGTGGTTGCTGAAACTGCCTTGTTACCAAGCAGTGTGCAAAGCTGGGATTATCTCATATAACAAACCAACAAGGAGGTTGGGAAGGGAGTCTCCTTCATTTGATGCTTCTGGCTGGATTCCTGCCATAATAATCAATGTACATCTTAATCCAGCTTCCTAATGTCTTAAGGTAAATGAGAAATCCCAGGAAAGTAAAAGTAGCTCACGACTCTGTCTTTGCTTTCCTTTAAATTAGAACGCAGAAGTTGACTGGCTGTACACTATAACTCCTTGTGGGAGTGATGTGACTGCATCGAGTCCATATGGAACTATTCACTCATTCATTCACTTTTCAGATGGGGTCTCACTCTCTCTTCCTGAATGACTCTACCAAGTACTGGGATCACAAGCATGAACCACCATGCTAAGCTCTGTTCAACACATTCGGATAATGGAAGAAAATGTAAAATGTTAACTATATAGAATCAAAAATGATGTATTCTCTAAAACAATGCAAATCTGTAAAAGGTGTAGGTGTGTGTGTGTGTGTGTGTGTGTGTGTGTGTGTGTGTGTGTGTGTGTGCATGCAGAAAGTACTTGGTTCAAGTCCAAGCACTGAAGAAAAAAAATCCTGACATAAGCTGTAGCAACAGCTGATGACACCAACTTGTCTCAAGAAAGATGAACATTAGAACATGATTGTTTTCATTCCCTTCAGCTCTTCAAGTCCTTCCTTCATTAGTTTAGGTTTATTTATTCTTCTCACTCCTATTAATATCATATATTATGTTCAAAACCCCAAGGGTGTCTAGGGCATAAATAATACAAGTTTCATGAAGATACATATAAATGCAAATGCAGAAACACCCACGTTACTCTTAACTCTGCTTTTACAATTGAAGCATGAATGGACTTGGTATAGTTAATCAAGAAAACTACATTTTACAGTTTCATGAAAGACCCCATCATGTAAAAGATGGTTTTGCACCCATAATGTGCTCTGTATTGGTGAAATCTCTAAGTTATTAGTTCAAAGTAAGTTCCAGCAGTAGTATGTTAGATTCCCATGAGAAAGATGACAAAGAAGGAGTTGAAGCAGAGATGCTTTATGGACCAGCTGGTTCTCCATCATGAAGGTCTGAACCTAATAGTCTGAAGATGAGGAGGAAGGGCTGGAGAGATGACTCAGTGGGTAAGACCATTTTTATTTTGTTCTTTTGGAGGACGTAGGTTTGATTCCAGCACCCACAAGGCGGCTCGCAAGCATCCCTAATTCTAATTTCAGGGGATCCAACACTCTTTTTTGATCTCTCTGGGCACTGGGCACACACAGGACACATAAACATACATGAAAGCAAAACACTCATAGACATATAATAAAATAAGCACATCTAAAAAAAGAAAGTGATGGATTTGGACATGGCTTAAGTTTTAAAAAAGGAGGGATGAATTTAGTATTGCTTCATCCACACTTGGAATATTTCTCAGAAAACTGAAGGCAAAAGAAACTAAATTCACACTACACTGAACCAAGGAAGGAAGGAAGAAGTAATGCAGTGAGTGAATTCAGGATTTCGGAGACATAAAGGCAGCCCAGTGACAAACAGTGGCACAGAATTTTCCCTCTGAAACCAAGATCTCTCATAAGCTTCTGAGACACTTTTTGGACAGTATCACACACAAAACCTGAGCAGGCCCAAACAGTATGTGGACATTATGAACTCAGGATATTATAAGTTTTACAGGCTGGTAATTTTTATTAAACTAGAATTCAAATAGAGTTCAAGTGGCCAAAGGCACAAGCATTATTGTGACTTGGGGTATTTATTAGATACTGCCATACTCTGGCAGTTAAGATAGGGTTTAAAAGTAAACATGAGAACCAATGCCACTAGCTGACCCACAACAGCATTCTGCAGTGGAGGATTTGATGCTGAGTACTCAGTCTGCCCTAATTGGTTTCCTGTTGGAATCTGTGTGATTTGAAAAAAAAAATATCTGAGGTAGAGTTCATCTTTCCTGGGATTCCTACCTTATTTGGCTATAATATAATATGCATATAATTTATTCTGCTTGCTTCCAACAAAAATGAAACTACTAACAAAGTTTAGCATGAATTGTGTCAGACACAGAAGGCTAGGTTTATAAATGTTGACTTCAGTAGACTATCTCAGATAGTTCATCTTGTCCTCTAACACAAGTGTGAGTTTGGCACCTTGTTAGATGATGTATTTATCTTTGAAGCAATCTACAGAAATCACTATTAAAAACAATGCCAATGAATGCCCTGCATTATTGTCGGGGCCCTTCATATGTGCCAGACACTGAGTTAGGCACCTCACAATCATAACCATATTTAATCTTTACAAGAACACTAGTCTCCCCTTTGGAAATAAGTAAATTGAGGGCCAAAAGAAACTACAAACCTTGCTCCATATGATACAAATGGTAAACCAATATCAGACCCAAAAGTTGGAATTTTTTGAATGTCACAGCAAATAGGTGGTTTTATTGTTTAATGCTGAGCATAAATCAAAACCAGATCATGTAGATAAAGCAACAGATTCTCAGAACTCATACATAAAGAGGAGTCAGAGTTCAAAATTAAGAGTTAAAGAGACCTGTTAAATAATCACAACCATAGGACTGCTGATTTTTCAAGTTTGTTTTGCTTTGTGATTATTTTCCTATTTGAAATACTTGTCCTATCGAATGTACAAGGAACTATTAAAATCAATTAAATAAAAACATACACATACAACGAAAATGATAAGCATCTATTCAACCCAACACAAATTGTTTGACAATTATTTCAAGTTATTTGCATCCTGCCTAGATGAAAATATTTATGAAACCCATTCCTCCTCTTACCTAGCTCTTACTTCTTATGTTCTATACTAGCATTTGAGTATGGAAGTCCTTGAGTAACAAAATATTTTATAAGAATATTTAAAATCTAAAAACATACACTCCAATAAGCATGCACACACACACAGAGAGGGAGAGAGAGAGTTTTGAAAAGAAGGTAATCTTTTTTTTGCCTCTTTTGTTCATATTCACTAGACACAGAGAGATAGCCAACGGTCTTTAAACTGTTTCCCTTAATTTCAAATCTCAGCTCCACTTATAAAAACAGTTATATGCTCATTTCACCCACTGGGGGTAAGCAACTCGAAGCCTGTGTCCTGGTTGTTTTGTTAGAAAAGAAACCATAAATTACACACTATAAAAGTGTACTCCACCCCCTTCAAACTCCCTTTTCCAAGTTAGTACAACTAACAAACGCAGGCAGTATCCCTCCCTTCCCCCCTTCCTGCCTGTAAAATCCAAGACAGACCAACACAGTGGGCCTGAGATGACATATTTGAATGGAATTCAGACCCACCAGTTCCTGTTTATGTTTCTGATTTGAGAATGTTGTCTTCTCATTGACCATACATTAGGAACTCTGGAAGGCCATAAATGGTGTCAGGTTACAAGCAAGCAGGACCAATGAGCATTAATCATTACTTCCAGTCAACCGGCCGAAGCAGCCGCTGATGGAACACTACACCCTCCAGCTCTGTATAAATGACATTCCAGAGAGCCAGGCTGTGTGTGTGCTTGTGCATGTGTGTGTGTTTCCTTTCAGGCTCCATTTTATGAATGAAACTCCAGGCTCTGTGGAGTCCATTCATGGAAGAGAAATGCTTACAAGGCTCTGCCCCCAGGGATCAATCAGTCATGGGCAAAACTGATATGATTGGTTTAAGACAGCCTTCAGCCTTCCATTACTGACTTAAAATGCAGTCCCTGTCCATTTGACCTGTGTTAATGTATAAAGAGTAAATCCAGACTGTAGTCTCAATTCTCAAATCAAATCACTCGCCAGGGCCACTTACAGTAACTGTAGATTTAGAGTATATTGAAGCATTTCTTAGAAAAACTGAGAGCATAGACCAGTATCCTGGTTTGGAAGAGTTGCTATTTTAACCAGAAACCCACACAAGGCATGGGAAGGCAATTAAAAGCAGTCAAATTGTGAGGCTGACCCACGACAACTATTATAATAATGAAATCAATAAGGTAAATACCACTGTCACTTCTCAGAGTTGAAGCACCTAAAACATCATCCTACTTGTCCACAAATCCCTGGTTGGGTAAAAGAAAATTATCTTTGGATGCTAGAGCGACAGATAGGAGGTTAACATCTTGCCCAGAATCAATAGCTCATTCTTTAAAATTCCCAAGTGATTCCCAACTTGCTTTGCTTCAAGCAACAGTGCTAAAAGTTAGGGAAAAACAAGCTGCATCATTCCATGAAATAAAATGTGGCTTTAAGTAAGCATGCTTCATATGGAACAGGGCCAGAGCTCAGCCTGTGTGAGTGTCACATCTCAGGTACAAAAAGCCAGAGTTCGTGGAACCATAATCATCATTGCACTGGAAATGACCAAAAATGACAGTGTTCAAACTTATCTAATCTAAGCAGTCACAGGGATGAACTGGAGGGGCTGGTGCTAACCCAAGCAGTGTTACATGGTTTGACATGCAATCTGTAACTTGGCCTTTGCCTGTTGAGGTAAGAAAACATGTCTGTCTCCTGGTGACTTGAAGCCTGTGGGAACATAGTTGCAATCAACAGACCCCATCTTGACACCTGAGCAGTTTGCTAGGGAAGCATGTCATGCCTGGGATGGCAGAGGAGAAAGTGAGAAGCAGAAAAGTGCAGCCTGTTTTAAATGGGTTTATACTATGGCATTATGGCAGTTCAGCATTTAACTAACAACCTCTAACATCAGCACATCAATGCTAGAAAACATTACAGCCTTATCTTGCAGGCTCAAAATTTAAATAATTGAAGAAGTCACGTGGGAAGATGAATGGTAACCCACCATACAGAGCACTACTGATGAATAAATATACATCATTTTATGTGGTGTTTGTTTTAAAAGACAGGGTCTCATTATGTATCACTGAATGACCTGAGGCTTCCTTCATAGACCAGGTTGAACTCAAACATATGAAGTTCTGCTTGCCTTTGCCTCCACAGTGCTGGGACTAAAGGCATGTGCCACCAGACCCAACATTATTTCATATTTTTGATAATTTAAAGTATTGCACTGCCTCTAAGACTCAATTCCTTTGAAACCTCATTGCAACGGTCCATGGAATATAGCCTAACAACTATTGGGGGATGGATATTCAAATATTTACTTGTTGATTAGTGATTTAGACTCAGTACTTCTACTGAAATGCAGACAACCTCCTACTCAATTTTAACTTTGTGATGGTGCAAGAGCAACATGCACTCAGTAGGAGCTCTAATGCAAATTTTGAATTCTGGTCATTTCCAGGATTGGAGATAAATAGTTGAATTCTTTCTTGTGATGCTGGGCAGTGAACTGCACTTCCTTATCAGTCACATGACCACAAAGACAGGCAAACTATAACACAGTAACTAAAAACTATAACACAGTATTCTTACGTATACTGCCATGTAAGTTAAACATATTAAGCAGGTTTTACTTATTTTTTCTTTCTAAATCTGTTCAAATATATATAATTTCATCATACATGAAGGGACCTCTGTAATTTTTTGAAGAGTTAAACAGGTCTAGATACTGTGGTTTTTTCCTATTCTAGGTGTTCCATTCTACCCACAATGAGGTGAACTGAGATGACCATGGGTATACATTAGGAAGGATGTGGTGACTCTCATAGCTAGGGATTTTAAGCAGAAAAACATATCCCACTTCTTTGCCCACTTAACTATCTAAGTAGAACTCAATTCTGATTAGATTTTTAAAATAACTAAAAATGGAAAAATGGTTTCTTCAGTATGAAATCACTGAATTACCACTGGTATAAAAATGTTCACCAAATAGAAACTACACATTTCTTGCATTTTGAAAACAATAAAGGCAGATATTTTATGATGTCTTAGAATAGTCCAACAAATACCAAGAACCATTGCTTGCTACATCCTGTATTATACTTGACTCTGTTAGAATTTTTGACAACTTTCTTTTGTGATCATTACATTCCTTGCATTTACTGGACAATATTTTTTCTTCCTGAAAACACCCAATTGTTGAGAATTTGTGAGGAGGTGTGTTTGAAGTTGATTTTGCTAGAATGCATGTCTCTTTCTGTGAGCTAATAATAAATTGTTCTTTAAAGCAAGCATATCCTCACATTATGGTTGAAGTATGCATATCCCCTGTGGGCTCCAGTACAGAAGACTTGGTCTCCCATTCAGTGCTATTTGGAAGGGGTGGAAATTAGGAGTTGGAAGAAATCAGTCTCCAGAGAGGAAACTTTGAAGGTTCTAGGTGGTCTCCCCCACTCCCCATCTTTGGTTGTACAGACCAGCATAACCTCCTCTACCTCCTCTTCCTCCTCTTCCTCCTCTCCTGTATGTCCCAACTTCGAGGATGCTTTGTTTCGCCATAAACCAAGAACCAATACTGCCACGGACTGTGGATTGACATATCAAAAGTTTGATCCAACATAAATCCTCCCTCCTCTTCAGCTGTTTGTGTTAGGCTTGCTATTGCTGAGGAAAGAGCTTCGGGATATTGTTAAATGAGGAGGTAACAACAGTAGAAGTCATAATCTGTAGATGCACCGTGAGTAGTTTTAGCCTTCTTAATTTTATTATTTTTTTTAAAATGTTTTAAGAGAGTTAGTCAGTGAATTAAGTTTCTGACAAATCACTTCCAAACACATAAAGGCCTCTGTACATTTAGACAAATGCCAAAAATAATGTCATTGTTCTTCCTGCCTTTCTCAGTGACTTCACTTAACTTAAAAACCTAGATACACTCACTCAATGCGGTTAGGACTCACTTTGCCGCTGTCCATCTGAATCTGTGGTTCTCAGCCTGTGGGACTCAACCCCCTTGGGAGTTGAACAACTTAAGACCATCAGGCAACACAGATAGCTACATTCCAATTCATAACAGTAACAAACTGTCAAGCTTTGAAGTAGCAACAAAAATAATGCTATGTTTGGGGGTCACTGCAACATGATGAACTGTATTAAAGGGTTGCAGCATTGGAAAGGTTAAGAATCACTGATTTAGATGCTCAGGATGATGATCCACCAGCACAGCAAAACACAGAACAGAATTCCCAACACAAGAATCCTCCACTAGCCCCATTTCTGAAACTGAAGAGGACTCAGAGCCCTTTGTTAAGGTGCCAACCAAGGCCCAATGGAATATAGACATATACGTCAGGTCTGACAGTAGAAACATAAAACATACTTTAGTTTTAACATATTTAACATGAGGTAAATATTTTGGAAGTATTCATTTTCCCATTTCTCTGCCTACATATCATATTTTTACTAGCTAATGACAGAAAATAAGTCTTTACGTTTTTCTAAGGTAATAAATATATGTGGAATATAAGAGAGGTTGCCCAGGTAAAAATGGATGGAAAGAAAAAAGGTTTGCAATGAAGAATGAGAAAAGAGACGTGCTATTCTTCTAAGAGTTTCCTTACATCTGTTTCAGATTCTGCAGTACCTCATAAGCCTGCTCAAGTAAAGTGAACCCAGCTGACAGAAGTCTCAAGTCCTCTGTTCTGGTTTAACTGTATGCCTCACATATCAGGATATTCAAAAAGTGGGAAGTCTGGTAAGAGAACTGAGGCAAAATCAAATTCATACAAAGGACTTGAAGCTAGTGGGCCATTAATTTGCTCTCTTTCTTCTAATATTGAGCTTTTGCAGGAGAACTTTATAAAGAGCCACCTTATTGATAAAGTCAACTCTTTTCTTCTGGATTTCCTTCAAGATTGTTCTCATTTAATGTGTATGTACCTTCACCACATGTGTTCCTAGTGTCAACAGAGGCCAGAATACAACTTCGGATACCCTAGAACTGGAGCTACAGGCAACTGTGAACTGCCATGAAGGTGCTGGGAACCAAATCCAGGTCCTCTGCAAGAGCAGCGAGCACTCTGAACAGCTGCGTCATCTCTCTAGCCGCTGATAAACTCAATCCTTAAAAATGCTAGAGGAGCTAGACAAGGTGGCACCCGGCTTTAATCCCAGCATTTGGGGGACAGCTATCTGTAAATTCACTGACTTCCAGGTCCACTGTGAATTCCAAACCAGGCAGATCTACACAGTGAGGCCCTGTCTCAAAAGGAAAGAGAAAGTTTGAGATAAAGTTGTTAGGAAAAAAAAGCATGAAAGCAAGGAAAGAAGGGAGTACAACCTAGTCTTTTACAGAGTTTGAGGTCTGATAATTTGCTACGTCAAAGCAGTGAGCACCTGAAATTAGAGTAAAATTCGACCACTGGCCCATGTGAAATCCGTTCTTTCCTAAATTAGGGAAGCATATCACCAGATCTGAAAGCAGTTGACGCTATTCTAGCCCCAGAGCTCAGAGAGAGCCTTTAACCCATATAGATGTCCTTAATCCAGATTAAGGTAAGCTATAATAATACATGCAAAAATTTGTATTTTTTTTATATATATATATATATATATATATATATATATATATATGTGTGTGTGTGTATGTGTGTGTGTGTGTGTATTATATATCTGCTGCATGTGTAAGGATGGTGGTCATGCACCAATTCTAGCTGCAGTCCAGAGGCTGAGGAGGAAGGATTGTGCCAATTCAAGGCTAACTTGGTCAACATGGTGAGAACCAACTCAACTGGGGTTACATAGCAAGACTGTCACAAAAATAAACATATAAGGTGAATAATAAAACACCTGTCTCATTGGCATTCTCAAGTGATGTAGATAGTTACAGACATGGGCAAAGGAGCTCACAGAAATGGGATGCTGCCTAAAGTGACTGTTTTATGCACTCAGAATGAGGCACTCAACACATCTTAATTATATGTGGCCACTTGGGCAATGAATGCTGTACATACATTGAATTCCAGAAAGCAACTAACTAGTAAACAAAAACCTATGTGGTTTTTGTTTTTTATACAGCACTACCTGGCTAGTGGAGAGGAACAAATCTACAGAACAGACATATTGCATTAACTTTCCAGCGTAGTACCATGATGTAACTGCTACACTGTATGACTAACACTCTGGCTCCCTGACTATCTAGTTGTTTCTCTTCTCTGTCTTCTGATCCAAGTTCCACCCGCCTCATCCCTTGAATAAAGATTTCTACTTTAATAACATAATATTTTGAATTTTTTATCTTAAATATTCGGCAGTTGAAATTGCATTCCTGTAATTATAATTATAACTAATAGACCTTCCATTTCCCATGTCATAATTAATGTCAGGTTTTATTAGAGCACAATCATGCTGTCTTTTCTCTTTTAAGACATCTTTTATTGTCACAACATTTATAGTACATTGAATTAACCAATAAAGTATCATAGAATCCCTCTGAAGTGATAACTTTGTGTCATAGATTCTAGATTATTTGCTTAGAAAAACACAATTTTTTATTGTTTTAAAATCACATATAAAGTATTTCCTAATATGCTACTGTTTCAAAACCAATAGGAAAGAGAGTGGTGACTCAGTGATAAATACATTAGAGTTCCTAAAAGGTAGTTTAATGTGCTCTTGGGAAAGAAGAATGAGCGAGCTAATGACCACAAACAAAATATCCGAGGTCATCCTTGCTGGTTGCAATAAGGACACATACAAAGGATCAGCTTCAGAGCAGCAAAATGCATTTTGATACCGACAGATTAGTGATTTTCTTCTAAATCATATCCCAAAGTCCTTTCTTTTAACTCATACCCCAAAACTCAATCTTTACTATTTAGCTATTCAAATAAAGCTGAAACCTACAGGCAAAACTGAAATTAGAACTAAGAAATATTGGATAACTGTGTCAATTTAAAACATAATTGGGTGGTAGCATAAAATTAATAGCTTCTCAGAAGTTAAGTAGCATTTTACAAGCCAGCTGCAAGATACATGGTACACTTAGGAGAGACATCCACACTTAAAGCAGGATGCTGGACCTTTACTTGAAACTCGGGAGGGGCAAGCACTGTGCTCCTGAGGCACACACAGTGGCCAACTCTAACATCCACACGGTATTTGACCCACAGATAATGCAGTTATCCCTTAAAGACCCACCCCTTAAAGTTTTGCCTCATTAGACTCCTTAAATTTCTCCCTGCTTGGTTCACATAGTATAAATACTCTATTCTACACTATGCATATCTGTGTTTGCAATATAAACATGAGGAGACACATGTGGAACAAATCACAGAATCACAAAAAAGGTTTGATTTTACTCTTTTTTTGGCACTATACATAGCAAAAACACAAAATCTTCAATATATTATACAAGTCCCATTGATTGACTATTTGTATTAATTTATATAATTTCTATCTGTACTTATTTAAAATCATCAATGAACTGTACTGCAGCAAATGAAAATACAGTTAGAGATAAGCATAATAGCAGTTAACAGAATTTGAAATTCACAGAGAGAAATATTTCCTACCTACAGTAAATCCATTGGCTTACAAGGTACTTAATTACGGAGATCCAACGGCAGATAGGAAAAGTCTCTAAACTCAAATCCCTAGGAAGAATTTCAGGTTTCAAAGATGCCAGCCCTCATTCAACGGGCTTATTTTTCTAAATTGTAAACCATCTACAAAATAGATATTTATTCTTTTTTCCCCTCTTCCTTGAAAACAACCCAAAAGTCCAAATAAATATAGCTTTAAAAAAAAAAATCTCTTAAAGTTAGCCCTGGAGTAGGATAGAACCAATGTTTCTGCAGCAACTAGGCCACACATCTTCCTATCCCTCAACCCAATGCTTATCCAGACCTAGCAAGTCATGACATAAAGACTTTAAGGGCAGTTCTGGTTCTGCCCCCATGCTCTCTTAAACAGCTGACCCTGTCAGGCCCTCTGGACCTAGGTAGGGTCACAAACAGAGGCTCTGCCCTCAAGAAACCAAACCTGAGGTGAAATGTACTCAGGCCCTAGGAGTGTCAGCCGGACAGGAAACACAGTGTTGTTGGGAAATTACGGTGTTTCCAGGATGTTGAGGCATGCTTTAGAGTGGTCAGTGTCCTCAGTCCTTTACAGAAGCTGAGGGAGCGCCTCCGAGTCACAGGGACATCTTGTGTTGAAATCTAAGGGACATTCATAATAAAGCAGGTTGTTTTATTCCACTTAAAACCTGGAAGCAGCTTTCTGGCCCCTCAAGCAGATCTCAGCAGTTACTAGAGTGGGTGCAATAGTTCTTCCATAAAGGATGTCCATACACTTGAATCCGGATGGAAGGAATTGTGATGAACTCAAGTATCTCCACATCTAATAGCTACAATAATGCTAGTAATAAAAATGTACAGGTGTACGGTGCCCTCCTTATAAAAATTACCCTTTATGTGACACATCTTCTCAAAATACCTACAAGTGTAAAAAGCTTGTGTCCTAATTTCACAGATTTATGGCAGGAAAAACTCAATAGAGATGAGTTAGTAAGTTTTCGAGTCTCAAACTAAATGATGGCCAAACTTGGCAGTAACACTCGAAGTCAATTTTAAGCTTCCTTTACCTTCAGGAAGATCTCTTTCCTCTGATGGATGATATGTAGTAGAATTTTCTAGCTCTCTAAGACAAAGCTGAACCCTATGAAAGAAGCTGAAACCTGGATTTTTTTCTCTGTTCCCTTTCTAATGTGTAAGAATTCTTACTTTAGGGCCACTGGAATATTTGACCACAATCACAATTTTCCAAGTAATCAAGTGTAAATGCCAAACATAAAAGACTATTATTTTGCAAGCATTGGTTCTAAATAACATTACCATAGCAAAATTAAAAAAAAAAGAAAACACAGGATCAAGAAAGAAATTATAATTTGCTGCTCTAGGTTGAGTGTGTGTAAAATTATATTTTGTACCTTCTTTGAAGTGGTTTCATTTTCAGACACTATTTTGATCACCATCACATGGCCAAGTCATTTGATAACCATATGGGATAAAATCAGAAGATGCCACTTTCAAAGCAGTGGTCAGAAGCCACCCAGTCTGACAACAGTAATCAGATGGACAGAGGAGGAGAAATGATGATTTACATAGAACTCCATCAAGGGACAGGCCTACCTGAATCGTATGCAAAGTCTCTGGGTTCCTGTTTGATCATCAGAGGAGTGGGAAAGCTTTGGCTGGCTGCACCTCCAACCATGGTGTTATGTTCATAGACTGGGTCGTGATACTCCTGCTTAAAGCCTTGAGGTGGGAAGGGGATGTTTGGCTCAGACATCTGGCGTTGGTACATAGGACGCCCTTCCCTTGGCAATGTCGGCAAAGGAGGAAAAGAATTACAGGGTTCAGAAAGCTGGCGACGAAATCTGGAGAAGAGAGAGTGTTTCAGATGAGATGATAACATAAACTTGTCTTGAAAGGACTGATACAATGCCTAACTGCAAGGGAGCAGTTTAATACCAAACGGTCCAATGTGAAGCGATTTAATGAACCTTAGATTTCTGTTTTTTAGAACAGTAGTGCTATGATTTTTGAAATCACATGATGACGTGTGTTCCCCTTTTAATCCATCCATTGCAAACACTTCAGCAGATCATGCAATTAAAGGTGTACTGCCAGTTGCTGTAGAACAATGAACTGTTTGGAATAAATACGAACCCTAACAGCTAAAATGACCAATTTTAAACTAATTGGATCATTTACATAACTTCTGGAAGAAAGGGTTCTCAAATCATTACACATAAGAAAAAGCAGGAACAACAGGGTCTGATCTCCAATGCATTCTTTCTCTTTAGATTCTGTCACCAAACTAATCAGCAGCCAGACAAAAACCTACTTCCTGGCTTTCTTCCATAACCATCACTAATGCGGGAAGCATGAGAGAACTGAATCTCTTCTCAAATCAGCAGGCCCTTAAATTCTTCAGCAGCGTCCAAATTAACAACGTGTTCTTGTAACAAATAAATTTTGGGATTATAGGGCTTATGTTTCTTTTTTCAAAGACTATCTCTGTCCTGACAAACAGCAGCGCAGGACATACTGGCTTCCACAAGTTCCAAACTATTGAGTTGGTTAACAACTAAGCGTATGTGCAGAGCCGGCCACCAAAGATGAAGATAATAATACCCAGAGGCTGTGCAGGTCTGGGGTTAGCCGGGCTGTGAGGGCATGAGGGAGCTCTGAGGCCTAGGCCGAGAGCTAGAAGTGAGGCCCATGCTTCTTCGTTCTTGGTAACGATTGGCTAATCACACAATTGTTCTGTGCTGTGTATCTCAGCCCTAATATCATTGACCCACCACAAAGATGTGGACTAATTAAAGATTTAAAAGTACTCTAAAAATGCCTCAGAGTGCTTAAAAAATAACCTCTAAAACATATCCATAAGCAAATATCAACCTATTAACCCCCCCCACACTAAAAGCATTCATGAGACTTTAATTTTGAAAGTTTAGCATTTAATTTCAGTAATGTTAAATGAAAATAAGGTAAAAGCCAAAGAATGGCAAAGCAATTGCTTTAGCATTTTGAAGCATGCTCCATGCCAGGGCTTAACTCTAGGTGTACCGGTGGCTGCCATGAAAAGCACGGAAATTCCACTTACACCTGCACAAAATAAACTTAGAAACTTGGATATTGTGAAACAGCTAAGGCTGGCTGGCACTGCATTCATTTCCCTTCTCTTGCTTATTTCATTAGCCAAAAAAAGAAACAGAAATTATCATTAAGAACTGTCAAGGAGTGAATCAGAAAATTGTAACTTGAAGATAAAATAAGAAGCCGGCTCACTTGTGAAGCCTTAAAAGGAAGCTAATGATGCCTGTACTGAACGCTTTGTATGGAAGCAAGTCACTTGCTTTTACGAGGCAACCTGATTTGTACTTGTTCTTAGCTCGAGGCCACATTTGTGTCGGTGACACACTTCCCAGCAAGATGTATGGTCTGTGTGTCATTCTGATGAGCCACTGACCAACGGGAAAGAGAGAGAGATGGAGAGGAAAGTTTGGTGGTGGAGGAGGACAGTATGCTAATGCACTGGGGGCACCACTGAGGGAAACAGGCAGGTCTCTTGCACAGTAGGTTTAAGAAAAAGTGCCAAAGGGCTGGCCTGAGGTGTGCCGGGAGGCTGAGGGGAGGAAGCGGGGTGCAGGCCAGCTGGCTAGAAACCGTTCCCAGAGTAAGGTGGGGTGCCGGGGCTGGAGGTGGCTATCTGGGGGAGGGATCTGTTCCCAGAGCAAAATTGCCATTTATAACCAAGGGACTGCCATTTGTTGGCCAGAGCCCTCTAAGAAATCCTCATCAGAAACATAAGGTTTCTGAGATTTTCCTGGGATTGGCCAGCTGGTACGGTCCTCAAAACTCAGTTGGGGGGCACTGGGAAAAGACCCCGAGCTTCCCTCGGGTAGTTCCGGGCCGGCTGTTCGCAGTCTCAAGTACTTGACTTCAAGTTGAGATACCAAAATGGATTTGGCTGAAGCATTTCCAGTTAGGTCATCTAAAAACAAGCGCACTACTTACTCAGCAGTCCCCTTGCCTTAGAAATAACCAGACTGCGCAGAGGGCAGACGATAGAACCCATGATCCAGTGCCCATTTGAATTGCGGGGGGCTTGGTGCTGACAAATTCGGGGAGGTCTTCAGAAGCGGGCAAAAGCAACTTTGATGGTGTTGCATGTCTCCGGCTGTTTCTTTCTGGTCCTGCACAATGCGCTTGCTTCTATTTTAAAGGCCCACCTTGCAATAGGCATTCTTTCCTCTGTGTTTACAAAGCTGTTTACACAGACGCACACAGCCCTTCACTCTAAACACTGCTCAAGTCTACCGGGTGCAAAGGGAAAGGCAACGGGAGGCATTTAGCATGGGGGCCCTGGGTCCCGGGGCAAAGGAGGAAGACATGACTCGGCTTCACACGGGAAAGTGCGATTTCATCCTGTTCCTTTATAGCAAGGAGGGGCTGTATTTGAGACTGAGATATAAAGTGTCCCTTTATATATCCAGATTAGCCTGCGGTTCACCTGCTTCCTCTGTGGACTAGGAGTCCTTTCAATCAGCTGTTTTTTCAGCAGTGTGCCTCAGTCAGTTACGGTTGCTGCTCATGGATAAATGTTTGGGATTTGGGAGGACCAATTGCTAATGTAATCCTATATTAAGAATCTAATTATACAACGTTTCCATTAAAAGGCAATAGAAACTCTTAGCTCTGAATTTCCTAATGATTTCACTCCTGCTTGTGCTCTTAGAGCTGAATGCAGGCTACAGATACTACCTAGTGGAGTGTGACACACATTTCTTTTCAGTTAGTATTCAGGGCTCTCAAAAAGATAGTCACACACGACGTCTATTTTATCATCAACTCAGTACACACTTCAGATAAGGTCTTGTTTTCTCCCATGGAGACTATTGTTAAAGATTTTCCAGGACAGAACTGGTTATAGGGGGAAATGTAGGCAGGAGGAACTTAGCCGGGCAGAGGGACCCTGTGTCCTAACTCACATGCTGAGGCAGTACTTCCTCCAGCATTGTATTATACTTGGACTTCTTCATCTCTGCAAGTCAGCAGTTTCCTACCACCACCCTCCCACTAGTTCCACACTCCTCTCCGTCTTCATTTCTAAGTGACAGTCGTTTGGTGGCTGTCTCTGAAGCACATTCTCAGGGTCCACAGTCATGGGTCTACTGACATTAAACAGTCATTGAAAAGGAAAGCACGCAGATTAATCCAGTAAATTATACTCTGTAGACTTGGACTATGGAGAACCAAATAATTCAATGAACGGTAATGAATCTAATTTCATAAGCCACCTACTAAAATCAGTCTACTAACTTTGCAGAGCAAGTGCACACATATGCTCACGGAGAAGCATGATCTGATGTAAAGATGGAGTGAAGTGATTCAAGAAGTGAAGGAGAAATGTTCAATTGTCAGTCTACAGATTGATTTTCCATGTTAGCAGCCAATTTAATTGTTTATAAAAGAAATCCCCACAAACTCTCTTTTAGATAAGACAGGGCAAGCTTTACTGGAACTATTTTGTACAGATGTGCTAAATTAATATGCTTAGCTTAAAACACTATAGATCTTCACAGCAGCTAAGAGTAATGTCCTCCATGAAAGCTGACACTGGTGGAAGTTTGGATTTGTCTTGTCTGAATTGGCATCTGCCGCTTACCTGTGGTCCATGGGGTAGGTGCCGTCTGGTATGGACTGAGAAGGAGGGGGGTGAGCTGGGAAGGCCCGGTCAGGTTTCGGAGTATGAGCTGTGTTTGGAGATGCATGATGTAGTGGGGACACTGGAGTACTGGATGGTGTCGGGGGGTTGGAGGGCCTCATTCCCACATGTGGCTTCTGATCATAGGCACTACCCAGAGAACAAAAGAGAAAACAGGTTGCATTGGAGTAATTTTTAAAGATTCCCGTCCTCGGAAAGAAAACATATCTTAGGCATAAATGATAAGGAAGCTAAAACCTTTGGATTTTTTGTTGTTGTTGTTTAATTCTAGAACTTAAAAACTTCAAAGTCCCAAAATGGAAAATAGAATATGAAATCATATAACAACATGAATATTTGTAACACAAATTTTTAGTATCTAGACAACTTAGTTAAGGAAGACCCCTGCAGCTGAGGGCTCTCCATCAGCTTCATCTATTCTCCACATACACCTTTCAGTAAGCTGGACAGATCTGTCCTAAACCATTAGGTACCTGATCATAATTCTCCCTCTATATTACATTTTAAAACAAGACCTAATATTAGCTTAATAAGAGAGACCATATTTGATTTGCCTTCATTTGTGGTGGAACTGTAGGGCAGTGCTGTTGCCTATGTGGATGTTTTATATTAAATAAACGATGTTTGGCCGTGAATTCCTCATGTGGCATAATAAAGATTAATGAGGCAAATTAAAATGTCTCAGATATATTTAAACTTTCTTTGATTATGAGTGCAAAATAATATTATTAAGAATAAAATCCTATTAGCTTAGACTAACTTCCATTCTCAATTACAAAAGCAAAAAAAAAAGTAAGCTGTTCGTTTTAGATTATGAATTTAAATTGCTTCACAATGTGTGGCTCTCTGGAATATGACTGAACTTATGTCTCCAATCTAGAAAAATACCTTACTAAAATCTGATTTTATTTTATGAACAACTACAAAGAATATTTCCATGTAAAGTATTTAGATTAACTCTTCTAATACAAATTTTGATGTGAACTGGGTAAGGTGGTGCGTGCCTTTAAACATAGGAGAGGAGGCAGTTGTCTGTGAGTCAGCTGGCAGTTGTCTGTGAGTCAGCTGGGTCTACAGACTGAGTTCTACACCCCAGCCAATGCTGCCCAGTGAGATCTCATCTCATATACACACAGTGATAGACATTTGAAAATAGCTATTTCTGTCAGATTAATGTGGAATAACTTACAGTTTCTCTATTACTACAACAGAATTATATCCAAGTTTACATATGCTTTCCAGAAGTGCAGGGGTATGTGCTACATACATCTAATCCAGCTTTAAAGCAATCTGTACTCATATACAGAACACTGGGAAGGGAAATTAGTGGAGGAGAAAAGAGAGGAACTGGAAGGGAGGGAATAGAGGAATAGATTTAATCAAAACACATTATACACAGTAAGAAATTCACTTATGTTTAGTTCTACATTCTTTACTGATATTTCTGAACAAAAACATGTTCTTTTCATAAAGTGACCTTGTCCAGTCTTTCCCATAAAGAAGAAACAAATGACCAATTATCCTAAGATATTACTCTCATCCCCCATAAGCTGTTATATTAAATCTTATTATTTAGAGAGAGATGGAAGTACTAGAATGTATTGTATATACCATATATGCTGAGAGAGAAGTTGGTTTCCACAAAACCTCCAAATGTCAGCCAATTCCTCAACTGTTAATTTATGGATCAGAAATATATTATTGGATCAAATAGTGTTTTTATTGTCACCATAATGATAAGGGCTGAATTGAAAAGCGAATTCTATACCTAACCTGTTCAATGACTGGAAATTCTCCAATGTTCAAATAACTGTGATGTGAATACAAGCCTTGAGGAGAAAATACAAATGACAAAACTAAATCTACAAACACATATTAATATCTTGTGTGAACACAATATGCTTCCATAGTTCACTTTGACAATAGATACGTTTTATAAAACTTTGTAGTTTCAACTAAGCTGCCCCATAAGTTCAGTGAGCCTCTTAGGAAATCAGATATCAAACAATAAATTTCAAGAACAAGCAGGAACAAAAGATCTCAACATTGGTCAGTTGCCACGAGATGGTACAATTTAATTTTCTTGAGTCTTACATCTCACAGATGCGAAAGAAAGATTCCTCAGGATCCTAATGCATTATGAGCTTGAATTGATACATCTTATAAAACAGGGCACATATTTGAAATCATTTTTTTATAAGTTCTCAAACCACCTCCCTTTAAGAACTAAGTTTCTACTGTAATCGAGAGTAATAGTCAATAGGTAGCGCCAACTTCTTTTTAAATGCAATTAGAGGCCAAGATGAAAAGTAAAAGCATGCAATTCACTACAAAGGGTTTTTAATGAACATATGTGTTATCAAATTTTCTAGCAAATGAACAATGTTCTTCCAATGCACCACCCTTTATTATCTCTCAAGAACAACTGGCTTTTTAATAGATAATAGCCTTGGCTAGGCCTTATAAAACTCTAGTTTTATTGCAATTGTCCATGAATGCATCTTATAGATCATCTGTAAAGCGTATCAGATAACTAATGTACTGCTTTTGCTTGCCAAATGTTGTATTTTTCTTGACAAACTCTTTACCTAAAGTAAATAATGCATTCAATCTGATGGGAACCTTCAAAGGTGCTTGTGCCAAGTAAGACCCTCTTTTCAAACCCATGATGCTTCAGTACAGCAGAAAAACAACTGATGATTGAGATGAGAATTATTACTTTAAAATGACACTAACATGTGTGATTGTATGGCAAATGGGTCTTTAGAGCTCTGCTGAATACATTACCTAATTAGCTTATTATAGAATGAAGATGTAACCCATAAAATTGACTTGAGATTGTTATATCATCTTGTACTTTCTGTTTCAGAAAGCAATGCTGCTCTCTATGAGAGCACTGAACTGCTTACCTGACACTGTACAGGCACTTTTCTCCATAGCTGAATTTAAAGGGCTGCTCTTGACTGCAGGCAGACCCGAGTTCTGAACATGGGCTGTGGGGTTCTTTCTTGATTTTCAGTGGTAGGCCATGAAAAGCCACTAAAAACAGAACAAAAATATCCATATAAAGATTCAATTCAATTAGGAATTAAGTCTATTAGTTTGTTTTAGTCTCTTATTTAAAGTATCATTAACATTTCATAGTAACTTATGCTTGTAAGAACAATGAAATTTGGTAATCCATGAGGCTGAAAGGATTCTGGAAATGTTCTGTGCTCTGTACCGCCCCCCCACCCTTTCTGCTTATAGTGTGTAACAAAATGCAAGCCTGAAATCTTTTTCTGCTAAAGTAAATCAAATCAGTAGTAATTTGCTTTGCTGATATTAACAATTCTAGAAGCTCAGTTTTCAGAAAAGAAGTTTTGAAAACATGTCATAAAGATTTCCAATGACTAAAACAGAGAAAAAAATGCAACTGTGAGTCGAGGCTGGAGTAAAGCTTTAGGTGTTATTCAGTAGTAATGCTTCAGTAGCAACGATTTCATGACTCATGACAAAGAACTTCTTAGGTGTAGGTCCAAAGGAAAGCCTATAGTAAGGAGAAGCGCTGACATCTTTGAGGCTGATAGTTATTTTTCAAACAGAAACTGAACTACCTGCCTATCTGTTTACCAAAACTATGAAGATAAAATATGATACATCAAAGTTTTTCATTATATGAAATCTGTAATAAAATTATTCTGTATCAAATGGTGTTCTCCTTGTTCATATAATTTAGTGTGTAGCTGTGTTTAAAGCACAGTTACAGTTCACGTACATTCATTTGTGCTTAATTTAATATAGATTATGTCATAAAATATACACTATAGGAAATCTATATACATATATTCACATAAATGTGCTTATTTTATGACTATAAAACCAACTAATAAATTTCACTGTATTTTTAAAAGTCTGATGATCACTCAAGGGATCACTACTTTCACTTTAGATTTATTTCACTATTTTTTTTTTTTTTTTTTTTTTTTTTGGTTTTTCGAGACAGGGTTTCTCTGTGTAGTTTTGCGCCTTTCCTGGAGCTCACTTGGTAGCCCAGGCTGGCCTCGAACTCACAGCGATCCGCCTGGCTCTGCCTCCCGAGTGCTGGGATTAAAGGCGTGCGCCACCACCGCCCGGCCTTTATTTCACTATTAAATGTCCATGATAAAAATTCTGATCCATGGAAAAGAAAACCACAAAAGCATTCACAGTGTCCACTAAGAAAACTTTCTCCTCCTGTATACATGTAATACATGTGTGTGCACTCTTGCAGTAATTCTTAGAATAACAAACATGTATGTTGCAACGTATTTATTGGTATCTTTGGCAAAACTTCTTAATTATTTACTAGCTCTGTGAACACAGACAACAAAATACATGTACTAAATTTCTAGCACCTTGAATTAAAACCTAGGTTTACATTCTATTAAATCAATTTGCCCTCAGAGAAGAAACTTAAAGATCTGGGAACTCAGATTTAATTTCCATGAATAAAAAATTGTGAAGACCTAAGATGCTATATTTCTACATTTTTGTACAAAGGGTATGAAAAGATTAATAAAATACAGCTTGCAAACTACACTTAAACAGAAAGAAAAAATTAGCAAATTAAGCTTTACTAAAATTAAAATTGTCTCTTTAATTGTACCATTAGAAGAATGAAGGAAAAGCCATGAGTTCCACAATGCTTGCAACAGAAAGATCTTCTAAATAATTCTTATTTAACATAGAAGGAATTGTTGTATAGCAATACAAATGACCAACTGGAATGGACAAAAGACTTGGACAAGTGGTTCATAAGAGAAAATACCCTAATAGCAAGACAGAGTGGATAACAAAATAAGTGAAAATGTAATCAAATTTTGCTTATCAGGAAATTGCCAAGAAAAGCACAAATTATCACCAAATACTCATTAGAAAAACTAAAATGTAAGTTCTAACAATACTGACACTGAAGAAAAAATAATTGGCACTCTCATTTATGCTGCTAAGAGGATGGATTGGTATAAGCATCTCCAAAAAGGGTGTGCCTACCTTCAAGGTACAAGATGAATGTGCCTTATGATCTAGTAATTACACTAATATGTATTCTCATGTATGTGTGTATGCATATATGAGAAAGGAGTGCATATGTTCCCCAAAAGACGTATGTAGAAATGTTTGTGAGAGTTTATTCATGAAAAGAAAACTAAAAATGTTTTAAATATTCCTTGGTGGAGGTAAATCAGTAAACCATGGCATCTGCAGGCAAAGAACATTCAGAAATAGCAGGAATAAAGTGCCTTCCAACGGGTCCACAAACACAGATGCTCTCACAGCTATGGAGTTAAGCCCTGCAATTTCCAAAACAAAGCTAACTGGGAGTGTAAAGCTTTCCTTCTGTGTTAAGTATGTGGTTTTGTTCAGAGGCTCAGTTAAATTAAGTCTCTAAGTTAAGCTGTAACGTCATGGCTGGCATTTTTACCAAAAGGGGAGATGTGGACAAGAGATATGGACTTGAGAGAGCATCCCATGAAGCTGAAGGAAGACATCAAGGTTGAGGATTCTGCAAACCAAGAAATGCTAAAGATAGACAAGAAAGTGGAAGAGACTGGGGGAAGAAGTGTGGAGTAGATCTTATTCCTCAGAGCCCTGTTCACATCTTCATGTGGCTCTGTAACCTCTGAAAATTAAGACAAGCCATACCTGTTTTTAAGCCACCCAGGACATGACACTTCATTATTGCAGCCCAATCAAATTAATGCCCCGTTCTCAGGAATTTTTGTCACCAAGCTGGCTGTGTAATGATTTTATGTTACAGAAATTTCTAGAGGATTATCATAACTGGACAAATGCTGTCTCCAACGTGAGGCTTGGCAACACCAATGTACATTGCATTCAAACAGATCCAGCACTTGAAAAACCCATCCAGGTGCCAGCACCTGTAGGCTCTTCATCTTGTAGATCTCCAGCTCTAGCAGTGGAGGGCTTTGGCTATCTTTACAGCTTCAGTCTATGCATGTGGGGCTGCTAACCATCATGGGCCAGGGATTCATTTTGTCTTTACTAGTCAGAAGCCCAATGACTAACGGGACAGATCTAAGATGCCCAGGAATTTTTGTTTTTTTGGTTTCTTGGTTTTTTTTTTTTCAGGTTTGTTGTTGTTGTTGTTGTTGTTGTTTAATTTCTGCAGGTGGGAAATAAAACTTAAAGCGAAACTGAAGCCTTCAATTATCAGCACAGGAACATGAGGTTTCTCTTATGTTCCTCATTTTAGCTTGTTTGCTTACTGGGGACCCTACCAATGACTTCATGTATACAACTTCTTTTTTTAACCTTTGCATGGGGGATGTAGAGACTCTGGGTAGAGAGGGCTGAGCTGGAAGCTGGCTAGGTATATTTCATCACAGGACTCGAGGCTTAGCGTCTGCTAATAGGAGGTTTTTCCAGATCATTGGCACCAGCGCAAGAGAAAGCAGCACATTCATTTCGTGCAATTTGCTGTACCTTCCCACATGGAGTTGGTGCATGTAAAAGGCTGTTAAGTACTAAATTATTCCTTATCAAATCACCATCATCTGGAGTCATGATCAACACTAATTAAATTACTTTCACTGAACACGGCTCCAGCCTGCTGCAGAGGCTGCTTACATTCCGCTTGCAGTGCGGTCGTCCCTGGGTCTGGAACACAGACCTGCAGGCATCGGCATTGTTTGTAGTTTAATTAAAGTGAATCTTTCCTTTTTCAAGTGAATTAAATCAAGTGAGTTAGCCTCTTCATTTTATTGACAAAGAAATGATGTTTCCAAATGATACTTTATTCCTGACTTCATAGAGTTCGAATCATTGAGCTATGCATGAAATTCACAGTTCACCCTAGGCATTCCTCAAAGAGGGTTCCTGTGCAAACTGTGAAGACCCACAGTTCTAGCAATCAACTCTTCTAGGGAGAGACCACTAGAACACTCAAGAGATGTGCCTTGCATTCTTTGCTTTGATGGAAACTTGACCTTTGAAACCATGTCTTAAGTCTGACTAATGATGACTGAGTTTGTCTAGTGGCTAAATTTAAGAGTTCCAAAATACTGGGACTTAAAAATATACACTTCCAAAAAAAATTTAACCACTTCTTAACCCGAGAGTTTACTCTCAGTATTCATTGTTAAGTGACTGGTAATTTAGTGATTGTTCTCATTTTAGAACTGTGAACTGTGAGACATGCATACTTCCTTTAATTTCGTACCCACATCTTAGAAAGAGAAACAGTTCAGTCAGAACACTACAGAAGTACCGAGACACCCTTGGCTTTCCAAGAGTGAGGATGCTACTTTCAAAGCGCATCTTTGATTGTGTAGAAACACAATATAAAGTAACATGTAGGTAGAGAGAATGGATTAAACTCTCTCAGGAGAATACTTTCATAATCATGACAATAAGGCATTCCCCGTAACCTTCTGCTGAGAACAGACCGTGTTTGCTATAGCTATCCACTAAACCCTCATCCACAAATAGATGGAGTTTCTGTGTATGGCTCCCTTTAGAACCCTAATGGGAAACGGCAACCATGTTTGAAAGTAACTCAAATTTACATGATAGTTTATGGTCTTCAAAGAACCACCAGATTCTACTTGGACCATTCAAGTTTGGTTGCTTTTGTTGTTGCTGTGGTTTTAAGGTTGGACTTGACTGTCAATCAAATGCTCAGATGTTGAAGTCTTGGTCCCCAGTTTGAGGCATTGTGGTGAAGAGAGGGACCCTTTAGAAGGTAAGAAATAGTGGAAGGTTGTTGGAGTGGACTTTGAGACACTGGTGCCTCTTTTTCTTCCTAAATTAAGAAGTCTCTGTGACATGATACATTGTGTACTACAGATGAAAGAAGCATAGCCAGCCACCTCAAATCTCCAAAGCCATTAGCCAAAATAAATCTTTCTACTTTGTTTTATTGGGTATTTAGTCACAGAAATAGCAAGCTAACATAGTCATAAAGAAGTGTAAGCATGCTGTCTTGGTAAAGATCTAAGACTATATTATAGCAGGTTAAGACTTAGTTTGGGGCTGGAGAGATGACTCAGTGTTTAAGAGGACCTGTTGCTCCTGCAGAGGACCTTGGTTTGATTCCCATCACCTACAAGGTGGTTCATGACCATTTGTAGCTTGGTGGATCTGATGTCCTCTTCTGACACTCCCAGGCACCAAGCATATATGTTCACAGACACACATGGAGGCAAAACATCCACACATAAAGCACACATAGTTTAAAAATTGAAGTATTATTACATGCCTATAATCCCAGCACTGGGGAGTGGAAGCAAAAGGATCAGATGTTTAAGGTCTGAAGGGCAGCCTGGGCTACAAGAGACCGTGCTTTAAAAATAATAACAAATAAACAATTGTTTTAAAGGACCTTGGGATTTGGGTTGCAATAAAATTTAAATTGGTTTGTACTTGCACTTATACTGTTTCTTGTTCACGAACATACTCCACCATTACATAAAATCACATCAGGTATCTTAGAGCCTTTCCTTCCTTAGGTAATTACTGTATCTGCTGGGCCCCAGTTGCTAGAGTGGGTGCTGAGAGCAAGAAAGCAATAGGAACCATGGGGTGCAGGTGCTGAACAAGATGACTTCACACCGTCAAGTGCACACATGGGTCCAAGCAGAGTTTCATTTAGATTTCTAACAAATATTTCCTCTAGGAAAGATCTTAGGCTGTTCTGTATTCCTTCTGTTTGATGAATTCATGTGTGTGTGATACACACAGCTGTATGCATGACCTTCCTAATATATTCTTGGCACTTATATCTAAATGCAAAAACTTCTCAGAGCATTTGTGTTTGTTTTAGGCATTCTGCCTTCTTTCAGTTTGTTCCTGAGACCAAAGACATTTAGAATTTCACACTGCTCATGTTACAGCAAAGCAAAGACGGTGCTCTCTCACACGGAAAACTCTCCCTACCCTGGGATGGCCAAAACGTCACAAATGGCACTCAAGTCCCTTCCTAGACACGGAGAGGAAATGGAAATGAGCAGTAGGTGGGCTTGGCTCTGACCTCTGACCTTTCCCTTTTCCTAATCCCTTATTTCTTCTAAGAGTAAAACAGAATAGTCATTTCTATGAATATAAAATAATTACCCTAGGAGAAGAAACATTTATTTTCATTTCTTCTCAAAAGAGAACCTGGTCTTTGAAACAAATCCACATTTTTTTTTTTTTTTTTGGTTTTTCCAGACAGGGTTTCCTCTGTGTAGCTTTGGTGCCTGTCCTGGAACTCACTCTGTAGACCAGGCTGGCCTCGAACTCACAGAGATCCACCCGCCTCTGCCTCCCGAGTGCTGGGATTAAAGGCCTGCGCCACCAGTGCCCGGCCAAATCTACAATTTTCAAGGGCTATAAGCCCGGACTGCAGCTTCCTCACAAGAGTCTCCTCATCCTGTACTTAGACTTCTCGCCTATTAAGAAAATAAAACCAAAACCAAAGCATGATGTTTAGGATAGTCTACTATATGATACTTGAAGACTTCTTAAATGAAAAGCTGTGGTCATCTACAACTTACAACCTGATTTTATAAATGCATTTCTAATACAATGCTTTCCCATCCCATTCATTGGAGGATAGTGTCTAGTTTGTGCCATGTGGCTAACTTGAGTCGTCATGACCAGCGGATCTGGGAAGCCTAAACGTTAACCCTCTGACTCTTTCCAGAGAACAGCTTGCTGACCCTTGTTTCAGTTCCTGATCTATAGTGATAAGGGAGAAAGCAAATATGGGGGAAGCTGGCGGAGTGATGTGTATTCACATCCACTGCTATCCTAGACCACAAGGTCTCTGGAATCTGTTAACACTTTGTGTGGCCTCTCAGAATCAGTTCATGGCGCTGTACACACAAGCTGGTGAAAAATGGCACCCAATTGAGACTAAAACGCTACCAATTTATGAGGCATGAGAAATTTCAGAGCACTTACTTAGAACAGGGGGACATATAACATGTAGAATTTTGCACACCTGTCTAGAAAATATAACTGAAAAAATCAAAATAAAAACAAATCATGTTGTAGACATCAAAGTGCTTATGGAAAAAAAAAATACTTGGCTATGGAAGTGGTTTGGAGGAGGGAAAACCTCTGTAAAAGGTGAAAAAATAAATGGTATACATAAATTAGATTATTTAAGACCAGATACAAGTACACCATGAAAAATGCATGCAGCCTTTTACACAAATATATGTAGTTAGGAGTACACTCAGTAGATGAAACATTCACTTTAAGTTGGTATCACTTCAAGTTCAGGTGATAAATGGATGGCAATGACCTCAATTAGTGTTCCGTTAAATTTCAGAAGCAAAGGAGAAGGCTTATACAAGAAAGGACAATAATGTCGTATGTTCTGTAAATACACCTTGCAAAGTAGAGAAGCTCAGATCGTCCTTGAGCTCCATCTGAGCCTCTCAAAAGATTCTTTCTCAGTACATTTACCTCTTCAGACTCTCCCTACCCTCACAGCACACACACACACACACACACACACACACACACACACACACACACACACCCTGACATCCATTACTAAAGAGCCTAATCTGAGCTATCAGCAGAGTGCCTTTATGGGGCCATTAAACCATTTCTCTTGTTTACAGAGCCTGAAGAAAGATATGAATTATGTCTGTGACAAAACAAGCGATAACATTTCTAAACTGCTATCAAAATGCAAACTGAAACACATTTAAGGGCAGGAACCCTGATTTGAGCTTTCATGATTTTCCATTGTTTGCAGCATCTGGAAATATATTCACCTATAATATCTCTGAGGCAGAAATTCGGGCCATTGCACGGCAACATGGCATCCATTTCTTTCTTAAATAAGATTCTTTAAACAGTTATAAGATGACACAAAAATTTTAAGGGGATATTGCTGGTTCACAGAAGTCCACTGTGTAGCGGGCCCCTCGGCGTTTTAACAACTTAAAAGATGTTTAGTAATCGTGAGAAACAACCATTGTTTTCTGAACCTCAGAATTTTTAAATTCAAGATGATGTTACATATGGTCAAAGTTTTGAGACTGAGACAGTGTTGGTTTCACCTTCAGAACCCTCTGAATACAAGAACACCAAGAAGAAGATTCTGAGAGGAAAGCAGGTCAGCGTGGGGCATAGCCAACACCTGCTGCCAGCAGGAAATCTTGGTGGAATCACACATTTCCCAGGAGAGGGATCGAAGCCTTCAGTGACTCCTATCAGCAGCAGTGAGTGTGCTCTCTGATGCACAGGTTTCTGAATAATTCTGTCGGAGGCAGACCCGAACAAAGAAGAGATCACACGTGAAAAGGTCCTGGAGGTAACGGTGACCCTGGAACTCACACCCCCATCCAGCATCACATGTCCACAGACTGAGGACCTGAAGGCAAAGCTGAACTAGAAACCCAGAATACTCACAGTCTGCAGAATGGACCTCTTGGTGGAACTCGAGCTCAGGGGCTCGTCCTCAAAAGTAGACTCACTAATGCTACTTTCATACATTGCCAAGCACCATTACAGTAGCATAACGGAATACAATGGAAATGTATTCTGGGTTTACATGTGTCACCCCTCTCCTCAGAAAATGGCGGGCATGCAAAGTGGACTTCTCTCACTTGACTAAAATGACTTTTCCTACCAGCTCTGATGATCTCAATTAGGTCGCCAACATTTCACTGGTTTCAACTACATCTGGTTACTTGTGATAAATTTAACATATCAGATTCAAATTATTTTTATGCTTTAAAAATTCAAAATTAAGAATTCTCCAGAAAGGAATAATAACAACAGAACTATGTCACTCATGGTGGTCAACATTCTACCATGAAATACAGATCAGTAGTTGACTAAGCCATATCGGCTGATCCCTTCTGCCAAGACCTGGGTTTTTATATTTGACACACGCTCTTCTGCTCCCATCCCAATCTACAGCAACATCTGCATTTAGTTCACTTCACCTACTTATCTGCTAGGCATGTGAGTACCTTGTCCCTTATATAATATGTAAGTCATTGTGTGTCCACATGCTGGCATGTACGTTCATACTCACTCACTCACTCACTCACTCACTCACTCACTCACTCACTCACTGTCTGTCTGCCTGCCTATCTATCTATCTATCTATCTATCTATCTATCTATCTATCTATCTACCTACCTACCTACCTACCTATATTTCTACCTGTCATACACACACACACACACACACACACACACACACACACACACACCAGCCCTAGTCATAAATATTATGTCAATGGCATATACCTGTCAGGCCTTCCTCAGGCAGCAATGAGAAGTAGCAGACTTACTGCTGAGCAGACATAAGAGAAAAATGGCAAAGATCTGATACAAGACTTCAGGGCATGTTTCTCTGGGGCCATATTATGAAAACGGCACTGGACTCTGCCCCGGGTGTTTTGCACTGTGGAAATAATAGTAGCTCACATTTGCAATGAACCTGAATATCTATAAAAAAGTAAAATCAGGTATTTAAGCAAGGAAGGTACATAATGCACATGAGAAAGCTGTGCAGGCAATATGGCTGACATTTTAAAGCACTCACTGTTTTCAAAGGTGTTTTAAATGTCTTTTAAATTAGATTACATGGACCACCTACTTTCTGGTTGATATGGGAAAGTAAGATGTTATTATACTAATAAAACAAAAAGCCATATCAAAAACAGAAAGGTATTTTCCTAATTTTAAAAGCATCATTAATTGAAAAATAAAGAGACTGAATACACAATGTGTTGATTCACTCATCTAAGTTTATAGCCCAGAATTCATATAATGGCTGTTCAGCTCAGTAGTACTAAGTGATCCTCACCTTCCCAGGCGAATTGCCAGCAAGAGTACCCTGGGAGGAACAGGTTCTTCTAACTGGAAAAGGGTAGGAACAGGGAAAGGAAGTTCTAATGGAGGAATGATTCAAATCGAAACACTTTTGCATTTTGCACTGGCTTCGAGTCAGATCTTCCCACCCCTACTGGTCCAGTAGATGGAAAGCAGCACGACACTGGTTTTTGGAAACCAGTTCTGTGCCGTGAGCCCAAACACACAGCACTCCACATCCAACTGGCAGAGCAAACCCAACAAGATGCAGCTATTTGAGAAACAGATCTAATCAATCGAAATGAAGTTCCCAAATGAGAAAATCCATCCAAATCCACCTCCCTAGAGCTTCCTGCTTAATGAAGTCCTAACCCCGACCTTTCTGAACCCGGAAAGTACTCTTCTATTGAATCCGCCCCACTGGGCTTTAATACAGATACTCTTGAAGACCTGCAAAATCCCCCAAAGAAAAATGACTCCCATGCATTCTCATTTGTAGTTCCTTTCAAATGACAGGTAGCTGGTTCTGGGAATGACTAGGAAGTAAGTTAGTATTCTTAGCTGGGCATAGCCTGGAAGATTCAAATACTTCCTGGTGTCTCTCCATCCTGCATGAAGAATCTCTGAGGATTGTTATATCACACGGGCCTGTGTATCCAGACATGAGGGGTTCTCTGGCCTCATCACTATGCAATCATGAAGACCACCTCCTTTCAGAAGGAACCCGGCACTCCAACCTCCTCCAGCCTCTAGAGCAAATCTTAGGGTGCTGCCCTCAGTAGGTAATGAGGACAGTTTTCTAACAAATAGCTTGATAATGGGGTATAACTCTGTTCTTCAAAATACACTACTATAAAAAAAGGAAGGAAGGAAGGAAGAGAGTAAAGAAAGCAGATAATACACAAAAGAAAGCATGAAAGGCAAATGATAGCATCAAAACTGTATTGCTTAAAAGTGACAAGTGATAAATGTGACCTTCAATTTTCCCTTTTAATTAACTCATGAACACAGAAAATCTAACCTAAAATTTCACAGTAATTACTTTAACTATGGGCCATAGTAATATGCAAAACAAAATTAAAATAATATTACATTACTCCAAAAGCCTGCCAAATCCTAACATGCCTGTCCCTGCGGAAACAGGGACAACAGTTCTTGGGGCTTGTAAGTTTTACTCACAAAAAACAAGTAGTCAGGCTGAGCAAAATGGCTCAGCCTGTAAAGGCACTTACCACCAAGCCTGAGGATCTGAGTTCAATCCCCAAGACTCACACAGAGAAGAGAACTCCCATAGGTTGTCCTCTGACATCCATATGCATGCAGTGGCATGGGTATACACGCACACGCACACGCACATGCACACACAAATGAATAAATACATGCCAAAAATGTTTAAAAAGCAGCCAGTATTTTTATGAAGGAAAACATAAGCTATTTTTCAATATTAAATGTAATGACGTAAGTAGGAAACAAATGCATGTTTAAGTGAATTCACTCACTAAAGTCTTCAGAAGTAGAGCAGTATGACTGTAATTTTAGAAGTCATCTCACATATATTAGCATGATTTAGACAAGGCTTCAAATAAACCCAGGAATAAGAGACAGGGTATAGGGCTCAGGGAGGGGGAGGGGAGTGGGGCGGGGGAGAGCCTGACATTCCTTTCTATAATGTACAACACACTCAAGTCTAACAAACTTTTATTATTCTGTTACTTTAGATTTTTTTTTTTTGCACTGACTGTTTTCATATGTACCTCCTCAAAATGATCTTTTGATTACTTGGTAACTCATTACTACTTGTATAATTCCACTTCTTTGTAAGTCACTGAATCCTTGTCTTTGATTAATAAGTTCACATGCTTTTCTTTTCATCTGTGTGGGGGGAAAATAAAGCCTGCAATTTGCATAGTCTTAAATTGACCATTTTAGCACCAAAATAATATGTGGCGTAAGTACTGAGCAGAGCTCCTAGGGCTACAGCACACCTGCAGCATTTCTCTGTGACCCAACAAAGGACATGATTGACATCAATTCAAACATTATTAGTCACTCGGCTCCTTGTTCAAAAAGACCCCAACAGTAGACAATCAAAGCTGAAAACATGTTCTCAATACCAGAGCTAAGAAAGTTTGCCCGGGAAAAAAGAAAGCCAGCTGGCTAGAGCCAAAAAAAAATACCTTTCAGTAAATACCAATAAAACTTCACTGGCTGCCAAAATAACAAAGATACAGTGATTACGAAGGAAACCTGGCGATCTCCCTGACAAGAAACACCTTCTTCAGAAATGACCTGTCACCCGGCCACATTACAGCTGTTAATTCTGACTCAGGTAAATACTCTGAGTGCGTTTTATTTAAAACAACTATTAACTTGACACAACATAAGTGTAATTTATATACTAAAATAAATTTGAGAAAGGTCCTTCAGAATGTCTCGTAACAGGTGGGGGAGATGGCTGAGCAGGAACAGGTGCCCTCCACCCAGGCTGATGGTCTCAGTTCTGTAGAGGACTCATGTAGTGAAAGGAGAAAACTGACTCCCACAAGCTGTCTTCCGACAGCCTCCACACATGTGTGAGGCATGCACATGCACACACATTAAATAACAGATACATAATAAGTATGAATAAAATAAAAGGTTGTGTACTGTTTAAGTCACTGTTGCATGAGGGTATGCATGCCACCACTATCATAGAAATGCTTTTGCATGAAGCATTTACCACCTCAAAACATTTTCCTGTAACGCTATCAGACTGAGAACTGCCTAAAGGGGCAGGAGAGATGGCTTAGCATTTAAAAGCACTGGCTGCCCTCGGAGAGGACCTGAGTTTGGTTCCCAGCACCCAGATGGTGCTCACAACTGCCTGTAACTTCAATTCCAGGGCTTCTGGTGTCCCTCTTTTGGTCTCTACAGATACCAAACATGTGGGACACAAACATACATATAGGCAAAATATTCATACACATTAAATAAAATAAATCTTAAAAAAATGAGCAATCTAGGCAGGTGCTTCTCCCCCATGTTCTCGCCCCTGCCGGAAGCTGAGGAAGCAGGACTTGGTGTCTGAGGCCAACACGGCTATGTAGCAAGAGCAGGACTCAAAGACACAGCTGGAGAACAGGCTCACAAGAAAGACGAAATATGAGACAGGGAGGAGAGTAGAGCTGGGAGGACCACGCTCTTTAGTCAGCCAGTTCCCCCATTTCATCGTTTTGAACCATCAGCAGTAACGGCTACCGCACAAGAGTGACACTAAATGATCAGGTTAAGTCTCTCCTGACGAGTCCAGCCTACACAATGGAATCAGGAAGCAAACAAACCAAACACGGTGACAAAGGAAACCAAACAAGAAAGATTTGGATAGGCTTCGCCATAACCACTGCATCAGCACTGGACAGACACTTACATAAGAATCTGACTTTGCAAGCATTGTAAGAACAAACTGTAGACAGTCAGCAAACACAGGGCTCACATTTCCATAGCTAGAGGACACATTAGACTCCAAGGAAACTGATACTGGAAGAGATAATTCCAGAACTCTACTACATTTTTTGTAAACAGTTTTTGCAATTGCTTTGACATAGTCACTTTTTTTACTTGTTTTTTTTTTCTGCAAGAACAAATCTCTCATTTTAAAGTGGAATCCAGCTGAGAGTTAAAATCACAAAGGTACCAGGTCATATTACAGTATTTCAAGAGGGATTTAAGAGAGAACTCTCATCCACCTTCACAAGCTTGAGAATGAAGTTACTTAGAAGCACTCTGGTCATGGATATTTAGCTTATTAAATCTGATTTCAGTAACTTACATCAACATAACAAGACATTTACAAAAATTATGATTATATTTGACTTAGATGATATGATCTTGTGTAACAGTTGGAGTACCTGGAATTTATAACTAATAGTTACCCATATACTAATTATTGCCTATGCTTATGACCTATGAGATGTTCTTAATTTTTGCTCTGATTATAGAATCAGAGTCCTCTATAAAATATATAGAAAATTACTTTTAGAATTGTATTATACTTGACTGATATCAATTCTCAGAGGCATGTTCAAAGGACTCCTATCACTTCTGTTTTGCTCTAGGGCCTTCCTGACACAATTCCCACAAGTCTCCCGAGGCTGCAGTAGAGGGCTTCTCCACACAGTTAGCGCCGTTAGGAACAGAGCCAGATCCAAGGGGAACAGAGGTGCGTCACCTGCCACTCAGTTAACTGCACAGCAAAAGTGTCTTGGCAACACTCCAATGTATATATATGTTTTTTTACTTATGACTTGCTAACTACAAAGCAGAATAAATTAAATTAGAGCATCAGACACAAACTGTAGAGCACAGAGCATAGCCATGTAGCCAGTGTCCAGGAGCTATCCGAAATGGAAAATCATACCACAGACACAATGACATTTGAGTATTTCAGAACTCTTTACTTCCGTCTTGAGTGGCGCATTTTGTGACAACATCAAAACACACAGTAGTAATCCTTTCACAAAACAAGATTTTCCGTTATTCGGTGTATACAAGGGCACTAACTGGAAAATAACTTCTACAAAGAAAACATTTTATTTTCCCAAAAAGTTCACTCTGATAAATATTCCTGACTAGCAGCTTCTGAATTTCCAAATGTAAAGATGTGTTTGTTATTAGATAAGGCCTAAGTGATGTATCTAAGCATTAAAGTATTTGAATGTTTAGATGCCTTCTTTAAAACTGTCAAAATTATATTCATTGCTATGTCAACCTACTTTACTTAAATTTAGCCTTTTGAGACACTTACATGTTAGGTTAGATAATATAATGACCAGTGCAGGTCACGATTGCAGGCATATCATTTTCCTATAACTTAGTAATCAAACATAGTGACAACTAGCCTTCTTGTTTAACAACACCACATGACGTAGGAGATTGTGGACAGAATGGCTTTTCCTCCTACATTTCCCCTTTGGCTTCCCCCCCAAATCATAACGCCATTCTTTAGAGAATCATTGGCTGTCTCCAGATGTAAGGGGCCACTAGGTACATAAAATGCTAGAGCCAGTTGACAAATTTAGGAGCTTATACTAGCACTTACAGGGGTGTGTGTGTGTGTGTGTGTGTGTGTGTTATACAGTCCTTTTTATAATTGATAGTTCCAAGAAACTAAAAAATATGAAGATGAGAGAGCACTTTGCTCTGCTTCCAAGTGTGCAAATAAAAAAGGATAAGAAAAAGATAAGCTTTGAAAAAGCACATGGATACCAGCTGCAAAACAATCATAGGATCCCAAACAAAACAGGCTGCTTTGCATTCTCCTCCTGGCCCTTTTGAAGTAAACAGAGCTTTGTAAATTGAAGGTGTACATAGGATGGGCCTGCTTCTCCGCTCCCCTTACTGTACAAGCATGAATTTTAGCCAGTGCATACTTCTCTGAAATATCGCATCAGATTCCAAAAGAAATTATAGAATTCCAAAAGTATATTCATTATTTAATATGTATTTTTAGAAATATGGTTAACTGAGTACAAATGTGCTGATATGCTAAAATATACTTGAAAGAAACACTTTGGTTTTATTGTTCCTCTTTTTCAATACTGCGATTAGCTCACTTCATCCTGAGACATTTCCAGGTTCATCTGATATACTTTTGCTAGTCCACAGAATTTTACTTAGTCCCACCTATGAATCTTATACCTGCCTTTCCCCCATCATCTAACACCTCTCTATATATATATATTCAGACACTGCGTCTATCCTCTCGGAAACACAGGAAAATATTTGCCTATCAGCAGTGTTAACACCTGGTCTTCATCTACCCCGCAGACCTTCCCTTTAATACAAAATGAGTGGCAAACACAAATATATTGAAAGTTCTCTGCCAAGAGGCCTGTCACTATTTAGCTATCTTAATCTACTTCTGTCAGTATTTAGCACCACTTACTACCTTGATCAAACTGCTTTGCTTTAGAAATCTCAGTTTTGGCACAGCTCCATCTGATGGGCATTGGTTAAGAGTAATTCTCCAGGAAGATCTACCTATAGCTGGCCATGGTTAGCCACACTTAACTTCTCTCTAACATAATTTTATCCCTCAAAAAAAAAAAATCAACATAAAACAGGACCTGATAGTTTCTACTAAATTAGGTTGTTGTGAAAAATCAAATGCCTTAAGATACACACACACACACACACATATATATATATATACATATATATATATATATATATATACATATATATATATATATATATATATATATATATATATATATATAGTGCTTAGATGAAGACCCAACACCCAGTGAGCCTTAGGCAAGAGCTATTAGTGTCCAGCAAGTACGAACATAATGGGTGGGTAATCATTAGGTTCATGTCATTTCTAATTGCCTATAAACCTGCTTTATAGTTGAAGAGCATGCTTCAATTTCTTCATGAGGCTTTTCTCAATTATTCCAATCTGTATTGATGTCTTGAATAGGGAGAAACAAAAAACAACAAACTGGAGAACTTAAGTTCTATACCAGCAACCTGTCCTTGGGTTTTATTGTGAATATCATAGTAATTATGGTAATAATTAATGCTCTGGACAAAGTTATCCTCATTCCATCCTTTCTGTCCTCACCCTTTGGAAGATGCAGAGATGGGAGCAATGGAACGTTGTTTTGTGACTCACCAAGATCATAGTAGGAGAGGTGGCATGATGGCTTAGCTTGCTCCCAAGTCTGAAAAACTGAGTTCAGTCTCTATAAACAATGTAATAGAGAGAGAGAACTGACTCTCACAACTCCCTCTGAACTCCATTTGTGAGTCATGGCACACCCGTACATGTACCCATACACGCAAACAAACAAAATAAAAAGAAAGAAGTAAAGGGGGAATTGAGCCTGACTGGCAGGATTTCATTGTTCTCTGAACTTATCCTACCCTACTGTTATTTAAATATTTTGAACAAGCCTCTATTCTTTCTTCAAGCTTCTCTGAATGCTTTCTGAAGGCAAGAACCAAGATTTTTTTTTAACGTAAAAACTATTTCCCATATGAATGAATAACCATTATCTTGGCATTCTAATCATACAAGTAAAACCAAATAACTTCAAATTGGCTTAAAAATGGTGAGTTCTTGAGGAAACCATTTGTTGTTGTTACTGTTGCTAATACTCCACTGGCAACCATGAAGATAATAAAGAAAACACTTAGAACACTGTGCTCAGACAACACCGAAGCACAAACAGAGAACAGGGTCTTCCGTAAATTCAGAATTTACTGTTGGAGCCGTAGTACTTGCTCCCTTTCACGGGTAGTGGAGCTGATCTCTAGTGAGAATTACACCAGCCTAAGAATGTATGCTACTCACATGTGTATCAGGAATGACATCAGAAAATAGTCTTTGATTGCTACAGCAGTCAAACACAATCACTTCACGTTTGTTTTCACCTGGGCTATTGGCATCACTACCTAATTCTTCGTTGCTATGAATGTATCTTATGAAATTCTCTGACCTTCAAAACAATTTATGTTGAACATCTATATAGATGCTGGTGCTGTCAAAGTTCCACAGAGTTTTTCCAGACGAGGTGCTGAAATCTTGACAAAATGTAGCACCACCACTCCTCCTATTCACCCGACTACTTTCACCTTGTCTTTAGAAAACTGGAAAGAAGCGGTAAGTCCAGGGCTGATCTTGGACCTGTGCATGCTACACTGACAGGGGTGTTGCTCTTGCTAAGCTCGTAGCTATTTCAAGATCCTCCTTCGATGCTTAATAGTCCTCGAATGCTGGCTTTTCCATTTGGCGGGGAGGAAACCTAGCATGCACTCTTAAACATATTCAGCATGCAGACGCCAACTGCTGGAACTTCAAATCTAAGTTGCTTTCCTGTGATTGGTGATCCTCCCGAAGGCTGTTAAGAGCCATCACTGATACTCATCATCTAGTCCTGTTGAAGCAAGTGACTCTTCAGCAGCTGGAAAGTATCTATTTTTCAAAGGTGATCTTTGGCCACCCACAATGTCAGCAGCCAATTGCTTTTAAGTGGATTTCATAGAGGCTGCATGTAAAGTGCAATACCAGCTAAAGGAATAGTACCCCAGCAATGGTCCTGTGGATTTTTTATTATTTAAATAGAAATGATCATAAAATTAACACCCTTCTGATGCAGTTCTCATCTTGATTATTACTATTTAACTGGTAAAAACGTTTTTCTTCAGGTTGAGTGAACACTATAATTATTATGCATTGCATTGAAAAGGTTGCATCTTAATTGAGAAATTAACACGTTTTTCCCTCAATGAATACATCAACTTCAAAATCAACAAAAATACTGAAGATGTGGGCAGTGTTACTAGATCCACAAATTAGTATGTCCTTGATCAACTAGAATTCATAACCTGAAACATAAGAGGCTAGCAAATTCTATAACTGTCTGTATCACAAGAACCAGAATGATCTAGCTGAACTTTCTATTTATGCATTCCCATGATCAGTGAGTGTGTCAGCAGGTCTGAAACAATATTTCTGAGTTTCTTCTCAGGGTCACTTAGTAGTCACTTAGTAAGACCTGAGCTACTTAGTGTGATCACCCGAAAGGGCCACTCACTGTTCTGTCAACCATTTTACAGTATTTGCAGGTGTGGCCTAAAGGCTACGAGTTGTACATGCCAGTCATGAGCATGTGGACAAGCAAACAAAATATGTAGTGCAAAGTGATAAGTTGATCGCAATGAACTCACTTAATAATATGAATAGTAAGCTTGAGATAGCTCACATACTATATTTTTATACGAGATAAAAGTTTAAATGGTGTTTGTTTTCTATGTCCCAAACATGGATAGATTTCATATAAACACATGCAATGTTACAGAAACACACAAATATATTCTCATGTTATATCTGGGCCACCCATCATATGGTAGTACCTAGTCCTTTTTATGCATGAGATAATTAAGTCACAATTATCTTAAGTTACTTGTACCAGGTCACATATTAGTCAACAATGGAGATTTAAACTCAGAAGTACAGGGACAGAATAGTGCATTCTGATTCCTAGTGGAAAACCATGACGATTACAGTACATGGCTCTAGTGTCTACAGCATCAACCCTATATGTAGCAGAAAAAGAATTTTTAAAAGCAGTTTCACATAAAATATGATAACAAATGTGGCATTCAATTAATTTTAGCAAATATTAGCAAATGTGTTGTCCTAATTATACATTGCCCAAAGATAAACAGTGTCCAAACTAAAACTTTGAATTCTCTTTGGGGAGCGTCATTATTTTATTGAGCAAACACTCAGGCTTCCTGAGGCTGCAGTTGTGTATACACGGGACTTAACCACATTTCTCCAATTCAAAGCCCAAGAACAGAGATTTTCATAGGTTAATAAGGAACTCGGGATGCTGTCTACTCCACCCTTGCTTTCTATGAATGCATTATTTTGTCCATTCGGGAGGAATTAGAAGGATCCTATAAATAAGAAAATGCATTTCTTGTTTTCTGTTTCCTTTACTGCATTTGATGAGCATGTAAATGTACGCATGCATACACGCATGTATCAGAAACACTTACATATATTCCACTCATGTAAACAGTAACAACTCAGTGAATGCCAAGCTAGCAATTTACAGAAAAGAAAGTGCCCTAAGGTGAGTCTTGATGCTGTCCTACATGAGTCCCAGAGAGCAAGTGAGTCTTGACAAGAATGCCTGCCTACCAAAGTCACGTTGCTAAGTTGATCAGGTGTGAAATGTAAAAAGGGTCCTCAAACTCTAAGCCGGCAAGCACATGCCGAGGATCAGTGCTAACTACAAGTACAGGATTTAGTTCCTAGCACCTGGCTCAATGCCTGGCACTGTGAAGGGACATCTGCTTAAGTTGTTTCTCTTTCCACAAAAGCCACAGTACAGATGTAATTAAAAGGACAAACTGAATTTGGTCAAAATAAAGAAGATAAACCTTATTAAAATCCATGCTCATTTAACTATATAATTCATATGAATAAAACCATATTTACAAGGTTTGTAATCACAAGAGGCTTAGAAGATACTACAATACTATACTTAAATACAAAAAAAAATGTTACTATCCTTCCATATGTATGTGAAGGTTTTTTCTTCTCTCTCTCTCCCTCTTTCTCCCTCTCTCTCTCCTTTCCTCCTCCTCCTCTTTTTCCTCCTCTTGTTCTACACACACACACACACAAACACACACAGACACACACACACAGACACACACACACACTTATATGTGGAAAGAGTCGCTGATGATTAAGATTTAACACAAAACTAAGAGATGTGAGTATAATTTTATGTTACACACAAAAAGAGGCATTTATATATGGGTTTGTATATGTTATACATATGCATAAATTCATCCCCAACTTCTAAATACAAATCCTGGGATAGGCCTATACATTCCACAAGAACTCTCTTAACCTTCTAAATTGCCATCTAAAAGCCCAGGACCTAAATTTGCACTTTGATCAATGGATATCTTCATCACAAAATGGCATGACTGAAGCTTATTGATTAACTGATAACCTTCTAATGTACCAGCCTTTAATCTGCAATAAAACAGTGAATGAAGGCAGGGCTTTCAGAAAGGAAAACACTGTTTGATTATCCTGGAAGAAAACACAATAGGAGAAATCTAAGACTGGCAGAAACATCCAGAAAAAAACAGAGCCATGTCCTCCAGTTACATGGCTGTCTCGGCAGGCCTATGACAACGGCATCACCTGACAGTCTGGCCCTGTGCCAAGGAATGGAAAGTCAAATCCAATCAACAGAGTAAGGCTGTTGTGTCCAGGAGGACACAACCTCAACCAGCGATGAAAGTTCACTCCACAGCATGACCTCCCTTTCAAAGGGAAAGGGAACACCGCACAGTCACAGTCAATGTTGTCCATACATCTTCTAGAAAGGGGTCACTGTAAGTGAGGCCTGTGGTCTTCACAGTGTTTGACAGAACTTTGGCTGGCAAGTCTGCAGCTAGAGGAAACTCAAAGCAGCCTCTTAAGCTTCAGCACTAAATGTCAGTGTTGAAAAGTTTAGTGAAAAATGTGGAGAAAAGTGGATGTTTCTAATCTGAATTTATCCAGAACCTAAAATGGGTTTATAGGTCTTGATCACAGCTAATGTAAACACTCTAAATAACAGTTAACTAAGATTGTTTTATATATATATAATAATTGAAGTAGACAAACAAAAAAGCTGGGCATAGCAATAAACTGCATTGATTCATCTTTTCATCTATTTTACTTTTGTACTTATAAGGCAGTAGAATATAAATATAATTTTTAAACAAGAAAATGTGCACTATTATATTCCAATATTACAAACAGACAATTTTGATTAAAAAAAGGTTTTACAGTTTTTTTTGTTTTATTTTCTATTTCTCCAGAACATAACTAAGGGCATGCAATCTTCTTTTAAAACCAGAGAGACCCCAAGAACTCTTTTGGACTTCAGTACTTCATCTTTAAACTTCAAATGTTGACATCATTAACTTGAAACCAAAGCTCTGGGCTCCAGTGAAAATTGATTTACTAGATACTGGGAACTCATGAGTGCTCCGGTCCCCCCAGCAGGCTTGCTGATTTTTCTTTCCCTTCCTCCTCTCTCCCCTTCTCTCCCCCTCAGTTCTTGTTTTGGATTCTGTTGCTTCTTTGCTTCTGATTCAGGGTCTTGCCCTGAAACCCAGACTAGTCTTGAACTTGTGGTTCTCCTGCCTCAGCTTCCACAGTACTGGGCTCACAAGCCAGTGCCCTCTAGCACCAAGGCCCACACAGACCTCCTTAATTTCAGAAACCAACACCTCCGCATTAGTAGCATGCAAATACACTGTACTTTCAAAAACATCCTTCACAGTTTGAATAAACAAGAAAAACAATCTTCAAGACAGTGAAAGCTAAGCACAGCATCCCAGATGACAGCTGAAGTTTGCAAACACCAAGCTTACCATCTTGTTTACACAACTAAAACAAATGAGTTCCCAGGGTATCTTTCCAGGGCCTATCACCTGCTAGAAGATTTCTTCTGCCTTACCTACGTCTCTTTTAATTCTTCAGATCTTCATGAGAAAAATTTTCAAAATAATCAGTTCCCTGTACGAGCAATCTTTGTTAATGATAAATGTCTTGGTGTGTGTGTGTGTGTGTGTGTGTGTGTGTGTGTTTTGCCAGGACTCCAACTCAAGGACTCATGCATGTTACTCTCCCACTGAGCAATTTTCATAGCATTGCCATGTATGCTTTGTTTTGTTTGGTTCTCAAGGTAGAAGTAGTTTTGATATTTGGAGGTGGTCTAAGGGCTGGCTGTCCAAGAAGGAAGATTAACACAAACTAAGCAACTGGGAGCTGAGAGTGAAGCTGCATGATATCATTCATCACATGCTTTACTCATTTGAAGTTATGCTCTCTGAATTTCTCTTTAAATAAAACAAGAACAATACCAAATAAATTCTCAGTATTGGTACTAAATAGAGATTACTTGGAAATGTACTTCAAGATAGAAGTATAAATTAATATTTGTTAGAGGGCTCTAATCTGTTAACTAGGGTCTAGTTCTACTATTGCATGCATGCAATCTCCATAATTCCTCATAAGAAAATGAAACAGAAAAATAAAGCAGATATTTACATTTGATTTCTGACAATTAAAGTCACCTATGCTTGAAGGTTTAAAAAAGAAAAAAATCTAAATACCCAAGACTTTAGTCATTCAACCAATCGATACCCAGTGAAGACATAGAGTGTGTGATTCAGACAAAGATGGATGGGACATGACCCATCACTGGAAGCCAATCAAAAGAGAAGTCAAATCAGGATGTAGATGAACACATACTGACACAGAGAAGCTACTAAGTCTAAGACATTGAAGAATAAGTGCTATCCGAAATGGATCAAAAAGCACCACTATAGCCTCGAAGCATAGAGAACAGAATTCTGTACTCAGCAATAATGAACATTAAAATTGTGAATTTTAATCAACATTAGCTCAAATGTAGCTCAGAGGTAACACATTTGCCAAGCACACAGCACGCACAAGGTCCCAGTCTGATATTTTGAAGCACAAAACAAAACAAACCCAAAGTAAAAAGCCAGAAACTACAAGTTACAGTGTATAATCTTTAAAAATCCACAGGATAGTTATTGGTGTAACACAAAGAGGTTGGATTACAAACACTGAGTTGTTGGCTGGGAGACCCAGGGATTACTCCTGTGTGCAAGATATACTTTGTAGAAATAAATGTAAAATTGAAGAGACGTGACTTAGCCACTCTTTTTCTGCATACAGTAATAGATCCAAATTCAAATACATAATAATTACTGTGCATAGACATTTCCCCTTATACAATTTAACATAAATAGGAATGGGGTGGATCCACATTTATCTACAAGATGCAGTAAGATAAGCATGCTACCATTGCAGAGATGTTTGATCTGGTTGTTCACCATGTGCCAGGCACAAAACAGGGCTTCAAATCATATTTGCTGAATAAATAAGCTTGCAATCTTATAAACCTATTGTATATCATGTATTCAATACAAGTAAGACTAAAGCGTGAGCTCAGTTGGTAGAGTACTTGTTGCACATTCCAAAGCATCCCCAAATCTCGCAAAAGGAAGTAAACTGGACATACTGGTGTGTGCTTTTAATGCCAGAACTAGCATTTGCCAGATGAAGGTAATAAGACCAGAAGATCAAGGTCATCCTCAGCTCATAACAAATTTAAAGCCAGACTGGCTGCACAACACTCTGTCTAACAAGGAATTTAAGAATTGTTTCACTATTAAAATATATTATTCATACTTTAACGTCATAGGTTGACACTTGTAAGAACACAATTATCTCAATATTACTAGCAGAAATATAGCCAAAGATTCCAGTCTGTAGTTCAGTGGGTAACCATTTGCCTAGCATGCACAAGACCCCAAGTTCAATCCTCAGTAAGATAACAACAACAAAATATAAATACAAAATCCCCCTGAAAAGCAGGAGATAAGGAACAAGGAATCATAATTCAAAACTTTTCTGCAGGATCCAAAATCATTTGTATCACAATTGAAAAGTATAATTGTAGGCAACTGTAAAATACATGTTTTTAAATGACCTGCTATGTCATCTACAGCAAAAGGGGTTCTTTGTTAAATCCCATTTTTAAATATTTGAGCGAGGTATCGTGGCATTCATCCACTTATCTCATCCTTTATTAACGCTTTTAATGCCAGCACTTGGGAGGCAGAGAGGCAGGTGGATTTCTGTGAGTGTCAGGCCAGCCTCATCTATAGATCGATTTCCAGGATAGCCAGGACTACAGTGTGAGACTTGGTATCAATGAAATAAAACAATTTTGAAAGCTTGCATACAAAAACATTTCACCTAAGCATTTATTTCTGTTTAAAGTGTCACCAGGCATTCTATAAATAGAATTTTTCCTCTAGTCATTTATAATATTTTATGAGTAATTAAATCAATAACTAATAATACCCCTAAGCTATTGTCAAATGCAAATAGTATTTTAGAGTATAACTCATTAGGTTTAAAAATGCAACAATATCAAACCCACATTCTTACTTTGTGAGACACAGCACAAAGCCTCAGGTAAAAAAGAAAGAAAGGAAGGAAGGAAGAAAGAGAGAGAAAGAGAACCAATAACAAACAAATACAAATATGTACCATGAATCTAAGCAGGTATTTCTTGTGGTAAATAGAAACAAGGGGGAGGGGGCTGGAGAGATGGCTCAGAGGTTAAGAGCACTGGCTGCTCTTCCAGAGGTCCTGAGTTCAATTCCCAGCACCCACATGGTGGCTCACAACCATCTATAATGAGATCTAGTGCCCTCTTCTGGTGTGCTGGCAGAACATTGAATACATAATAAATAAATAAATCTTAAAAAAAAAAAAAAAAAAGAAAAAAAAAAAAAAGAAACAAGGGGGAGAAACACAGAAATAAAAATCCTTAAGAAACAGCCAATATACAAAACTACGTAAATGTACCCATGCACTCATTTAGCACAGATTGCTTCCAGTTTACATCTGATTTGATAATATTTACATATTTTGTGAAAAATATTTTCAAGTACTAATAAACGTCACATACTAGACCAAACAGTGAATGAGACTGGAGCAGATACTGTGAATACATGACAAAACTCTGGAATCAGGACACCAAACTGTTTCCACCCTCTTCCTCTACCCCGATTGTTTCATCCCTAGTAATCCAGTTGTGGCATGACAACATGTCTATTTAATATTGAGTGAACTTCAACCAAAGAGGGATGTCACCGATCACTCACTTGTCTTAAAAGAATCTGTTACTAATTATAGGCAGGAAGAGTGGAAAGTACTTGTTACCATACTTCCTTTGACCACGTTTCAGAGGGAAGTTTCCAGAGCATGCTGCTGCATCCTGGGCAAAGGAAAGGAACGACTTGGGCTGAAACAAGCACCTTCAACCTTCAGCTACAACGGAACAGCAAACCTCAGGGCTGGTAGCCTCACACTCTTGCTTTTCAGTTTTTCTCTTGGGATTATGCCTGACTTATCTACCTTAGTAAGAAGAAACTAGGAAAAATCAAATGTTTTTGTTTAATTCTAGAGAGTGCATTGAAACCAAGTCTAAAGAAATTTCCTAGTTATAAATATATAGCCCTTTATAGTAATTTCTATTTTACATTAATCACATGTCTTTTTTTTTTTTTTTTTTTTTTTTTTTTTTTTTTTTTTTTACTGAAATCCACCTATAAGTTCAGGCATGTGTTTCTCCACATTTAGATGTCACCCTTTCTCTTGTGTGGAAAAACTATCATAGGACCAAAATGTGGCCTGTGCCTAAGAAACCAGTCAGCTCTTCCCCATCCTATGGTTAAGCCAAGTTTGAGTGACATGCTCAAGGTGGGTGGTTTAGTCTTATGTCTTTTCTTGAACTCAGTGGATTTTGATATCACTTAAAAGAAAAATGCTTGCAAGGCAGACTTTGTGTGGCTTTTCCCCATCTAAGTACTGGCCCAGCCTAGCTTAGCTTCTGAGAGAGGAGGAGACACAGCACAACCGTGATGCTGTGTCTGGAGACTAGTCACTAGGTTTCTACCTTGATTAGAAAATGCATTTCCTGTGAAACCACCGGGGACCGAACAAAGATTTCTGCCTTCTTCCAAGCTTGTCGGGTGGGCTGTCTGTGCAGACAGACATGGGTCCCACCTGCACCAACAGCAGACAGAGCTGTTACGGATGAGAATCCTGGCTAGAAAAACTCACAGTAGGGTGTGGCCAGCAGCGCCTTGCTTCTCTCTAAGTAACACAGAACATTCACTGCTCAACCACTCACGGTTCTCTACTGGAGTCAGCAATGACTCTCAAAACTGAAAGAAAACGTAAATAGAAATAGGCTTTGGGATTGGAAAGTATACACTTACTACAGCAAAGCTTTCAAATGAGAAACAAATGAGAAACATTTTTAAATATTTTATACAAATCACATTTTGTAATTCCCTAGTATCCTTAAGGAATAAAAGGATGATACACTATTTAGATGGTATGGTTAGAAACTTGCCATGTTGGCTGCATAATAACGTCTAGATACACACATAATCTCGAATCAGGGACCATCAGCTTACTGCAGAAGACCCATGCTGCTGTCTTTACTCGGGGTGAGCACATGACAGGGTAAGCAAAATGTCCAACCTTACACTCCATGCTAGGCCTACATGGGAATCACCTACCAACCCCTCAGGGATTCGAAGGCCATGTTCTAGAATTCCCTATCTCTTATAAGATAAAGCAATTAAAATTCAGCCAAAGCATTTCTTTGTCTGTATCTATCTTAACAGGCAAGAGATGAAATCTAGAATTGGGCATGGTAGTTAATGTCTCTAATAGCAGCTGGGGTTTATGATTTTAAGGTCATCTTTGACTACATACCAAGTTTAAGTCCAGCATGGGCTACATAAGATCCTGTCTCAAACTCTTTAAAAAAAGGAAAAAAGAAGAAGGGAAAGAGGAAAGAGCTAGATGAGAGTGAGCATTCACCTCTGGCTCTCGATGTGCTCTGAGCTGAACAAGCAGCTCCATGCTCCTTCCTTCCTACCTTCCCTATCCTAACCAACTACGCCATCTCAAAAACATAAACCAGCACAAAACGCTCTTCCCGTCAAAAAAGAAAACTAGAAAGGGGAGCTGAAGCCATGGCTAGACAGTTAAAAACACTCGCTGGTTTTCCAGAGGACCCAGGTTCAATTCCCTGCACCCACATGGCTCCTCACAACCATCTGTAACTCCAATCCCAAGGGATCCACAGCCCTCTTATGACCAGGGCAGGCACTGCACCCACATGGGTGCACAGACAGACTTGAAGGTGGAACACCTAGACAGACACATATGATTTTAGAAAGAAGAAAGTGAAAACTCCAGGCTCATACGGTTAAATGGAGACTGCAATATCTGCTTACTATCTGACACTGGAGACAACCGGAGAGAGGAGAAATACATGTTTATCTCTAGGAAGGACTCTGAGATAAGGAACCACAGGCACAGGGAATGACTATGTACCCCAACACTGTGCATATGTTGCCTGTTGCCTTGGTGAGACACTTGAATTGTGAAAAGGGAGGAACAGCAACAGCGATGTCAGTAACCAACTAGCTAACAGCAACAGACCTTCGATGATGGAGAGGCAGACGCTCAAGTCAGACCTCGGGCAGGAAACCTCAGCCGAAGAAAGACAGGACTGTGGAAATGAGTCTGACTGGGGCAATGTGCTTAATGTTGCCTCAAAAATCAGAGAAAGGCAGAGGCGGGAAGGTCTCTGAGTTCAAAATCACGCTGCTAACACAGAAAGTTCTAGACCAGCCAGAGCTACACAGTGAGATCCTGCCCCTTCCCAACAAAAGCGTCTAGAGAAAGGAAGAAGAGAGAGAAGGCGGAAGGGAGGGGAGGGAGAGAGAAAGAAGAGAAAGAGTCAACAGTACACTAACAAACTCGTGGTCGACAACTGTAGTGACGGAACTCCTCTGAGAACACCCTCTCTCTTTGGCCAAAGGAAATGAAAGGAGACCACAAAGTCCTCTTGGCCAGTCAAACCCCACATTTAGTTGACGGAGGAAGATGTGGAGACCAGCGCTAAGAAGCAAGCTTTTACAAAGGTCTGCACTATGTGCAGAAAGTTGTAGATTACTAGAAAGGCAAAAAGTTAAGAAACACAAATCATAAGTGGAATTTTCCCGAACAAATTAGTCAGTGAGAGAGTCTTCACCGAACTATTAGAATAGATCTACGGGCACACGACACAGCTCCGTTAGAAAGTGTGTGCTCATCTAATGCAAAGCCCTGGGCTAGGCCTCAGTACCTGTCCTTCAAGAAAAGACTGGAAAAGAAGCAGATTTCTAACAAGAACATGTAAGTGTACCTCCTCTACTGCCCCAAAACTCAAGGTGGGTGTTGTTTTAAAAAAAAAAAAAAAAAAAAAAAAAAAAAAAAAAAAAAAAAAAAAAAAACTTGGGAAAAATTCTCTTATGGCTTTCATTCACTCGAAGGTGTCACCATGTAGAAAATGCTTTAAAATCACCGATTCCCTACACGCCAGTCTGCCTTGACTAATTGTAGATGCTCCACGAGTACCCTATTACATGTATCAGATAAAGTGCAGTGGTTGAAAATAATTAGCTGCATAAACATATTAGGTTGTTCCTCCAATAGCATCGTTCTAATTGCCTTACATTCCACTGTCCCTTTGAGAGTAAGATGACAGGGCAGAGCTACAAGGTGTGTCCTGCCGGGAAAGCTGCAGAACTCCGGAGAGCATCCTGGGAGAACGTGAAACCTAACCCTGAGCATGGACCATCCTGCAAATCAATCCCTACTGAGAAAGACTGAACTGACTAATGTAACCTAAAGAAAAAACTAGCTACAAAAATAATGTATAGGTGTATGGTGAACAAAATGAAGGGTAGATTTTAAAAGACTATTGTGATATGACCATTTAAAATGTGAGTTGATATATGACTTATATAATTTTAAATCCATATTTACAAAAAATTCAGTTCATATGCACACCTGTATGTACTACAGAAAGATTCAACTATGCAGTTTTAATTTTTCAAATGATATTGTGTGTGTGTGTGTGTGTGTGTGTGTGCGTGTGCGCGTGCGCACGCGCGCACACATGCAGTGCATGTGGACATTCTTTGGGGAATCAGTTCTGTCCTTCCGCTATGTGTATCCCGGGAAAAGAACTCAGGTCATCAGACCGGAAAGCAAGTGTCTTCATCCACTGAGACATGTTGCTAACTATACATTCATTACATTTTAAAATGCCAGTCGAAGTCTGTTTTCTAAAGAGATACACTAATAGTTCCCAAATAATAATAATAATAATAATAATAATAATAATAATAATAAATAGTAACTAAAGTTAATGTATATCATAAAGTGATTATGTGTTCTACACTTGTCTAAATTATGGAAATATATTGGTGCAAAACAAATAATGTGTTCAAACCATTTGTTTCTTAAAATGAATTAATTAAAAGTTATTTGCTTTTATTTGTTTTAATGCCTATCCTTGCTTCAAAATTTGGAAATTCTCAAAAATTAGCAAGCAACAGCATAACATTGGGTTCCAGATTTCTAATTCAAATATTTTGTCAATAAAAATAAGAAATGTTCAGAAAAATTTTAGAAAGTCCCAAGGGTTATAGTTCTATATGTGTTCACAATTTTGAAATTTCTTTTCTCTTACCTTCCGTTTTAAATATGGCATAGTCCCATGGATGCTCTATGGTGTGACTAAAGAGGAAAAGTTTGCTGTTAACTTGGCTAGCCTTGCTTTACCCAAGGACTGCAGCAATAAAGACAAACACAGAAATGTCTTGTTTCATGGAGGTCTGTAAGGGAACACAATTATCTGTGCTCATCTGGACAAATGTTGAAATGATTGGTCGAATTTGGAGTGAACAGTTTCTTCCTGTACCTAGAAGTAAAAGCCTGTCCTACTAAGCATCCCCAGCCAGAACGCTCTTCAGAGACCATATGAACTCTCCACTCCTGTTGCTGAGAGCGTCTTTATGAAGAAATCCTTCCTTCATTCCAAGCCCAAATACTCGACTCCTTTCTCCAAGTCATTGTCTTGTTCTCTTCTTAGCACCAAGTGAAATTAGCTGGACAGAATTAGCTGGACAGATAGTTTGTTATATCATTTAAAACTTGAAATAAACTATACCTTGAGTTTTATTAAACCATTTCAGAATTATGTTTACCCTTTGTTTACATTTCTTTTATAAAGAAAGATGTTTCACTTGTAAGTCTCAAAGTCTCATTAACCTGCCAATATGCAGTGGTTAAAGTAACATTAAGATGATTAGGAAAACTGTCTTTACTTCTAGTGCATCTGTGACAAGCCAGTCATGTTGAATATGACATGACCCTCACTCTTAAGAAACTCACAATCCCTGGACCAGGTATGATGATTCACCCCTTTAATGCCAGCACACGTAAGGCAGAGGCAGACAGAGGCAAACTCTCTGAGTTTGAAAATAGTCTGGTCTACATTCTGAGTCTGAGTTTGAAAATAGTCTGGTCTACATACTGAGTTCCTGGCTAGCACAGGCTGAAGAGTAAGTAGTGAGACCATGTCTCTTAAAAAAAAAAAAAGAAAGAAAGAGAAGTCTACAATTCTCTAATCCAGTAGATACGAGACACATGATGTTGTAGGGTAACGCTGTAAGACAGAACAGCAAGAAAAAGCCAAGAAAGATGGACAAGATGCAGTCTGAATTCAGTGTGAACTAGGACCACTGAAAGCTCACAGTGAAATCTTTTAAAGCAATAGGAGACATAAAAACTGTGTCACGCTTGAAGACTTGAAAAGTGAAAACAATTAAGGTGAGGAGACAGCTGGAGGGGACAGAGAACTGGAGGCACAAGAGTCAAGAGTTGAGTTGAAAAGAAGGTCGAGGCCTGGGTTATAGAACAATTTTCTGCAGCGCTCAAGCCTCAGGACTTTGGCCAGCCAGAGGTACAAGGAGAAAATTAACAAGGCCAGACAACTGTGTGTGGATGCAAAGGGCAGGCTGGAAGAAAGGAAGGAGTAAAGGCAAGAAAACCAACCTCCAAACCTGTTCCCAACCTCTGTGGCAGCCGCCGCCTGAGGAGCCAGGAGAACAGGGGACAGGAATGACACAGGTCAGAGATTTGAGATGCTTCTGAGAGACAGAATGAACAACTCAGTAACTGCAGGGCTTTGCAAAGAACTGAAAGGACAGTGCAAACCAAGAATTTCCAGCTTGGACAGCAATGTGTCTTCATTTAGAAAGAGCAGAACTACAGAGACACATTTGTTTCAGCCAGACGGGGTGGTGGTGCATGCCTATAATCCCAGCATTTGTGAGGTGGAGGAAAAATCAGAAGTTCAAGATCCTCCCTGATCATCCATGATAGTGAGTTTGAGGCCAGCTTGGAAACTTATAAGACCTATCTCAAAAATATAAATAAAAATAAAAGTGCGAATCCGTAAAACCAAAGTCTTTCCTATGTGAACTCTCTATCGAGTTTCATATTGATTTAAACAGTGTTTTTCACCAGTACACAGTAGAAGGCGAGGGGAGATTCCAGAGGTATCCTCAAGAGCATCTTTGTGGGGCGTTAGGGGAGAAGATGGAGGAGACAGCAGAGAAGAGATAGAAGATGGAAATAATAATAAGATGGTGGGTGTGGCTGCTCAGAGCCTGGCTGATCAGAACACTAACCAACACTCATGTGAGTCTGAAATGAAAGTAAGTAATTTAACTGAAGGTAAAAATTCACTTCTGGGGTCCCACTAGCCACACATCATCAGCTTAACAGATGGACAGTGGGGGGAGGAAGAAGGGAACCAACAGGAAGCAAAAAAAGAGAAGGGTCACATTGCTGTCACTGAGGGTTTGATGGATGAAACACTCAGGAGTGAAAGCTGATAAAGACAGAGAATAAGAACAGGAATAAGAATCACCTTCGGGTATTGTGTTCTATCCTGGCAGCTGGTACAGTACTGAAATCCTCACCAATTTATTAGGATACGAAATGATCCAATGAGACTTCATTCATTCACTCAGAGGACAGGTTGAGCTTGTAGGAAAAAAAATTCAAGAACCTCCACAGGAAAGAAAGTGGTAGAAACACAACCGGCCCCTTCCCATGCTTTCCGCAGGGAGTGTGCCCTTGCATCGCTGCTGTCCTTAGCCATTGTCCTTCTGAGAGTTTGGAAGGTCTCTAGTTTTTAAGGCTGAAGTCTCAGGAATATGTTTCAGAGATGTATGAAATATTTGTACCCAGATACCAAACAGCACAACAAATTCTCTTCTTTGATCAAAATAAAGGAGACAGAAGAACGTTTGCAGGGGCTGAGGAGACAGAGCTCTTGCTTTGTGAGTATAGGGTTTCGGGGCTAATTGAAAATTCCGAACTGTCTTGATGATACTCCGGCCATCAGAATGCACTTAATGCCATTGCACTCTACATTTAAGATCATTTGAAATGATAGAATTTGTTTTATGTACATGTCTCTACAACACTTTTAAAAACCAGGCTATAATATGAGGAATTTGAGTTATATTTTTCCTACAAGCGAAATTGGTCACTTAATGAATGAAGCTTCTAGTACCCCAGCAGCTGTGAGAGCAAACAGACTACCTGGAGGTCATGTTTTTATACCTTTTCTTCTTTTGACCTCTTAAGTGGCTTTTATTCTTGAGAAACCTCTAACTACGCTCTATGCCAAACAGATAACAGACATGGAAAACAAACATTTCCAGCAAACATCTGTTACTTAAAGTAATACAGGTGCTTGGGAGATCAAGGTCTACAATATGGGTTTCATGAGGTGTAAGCTAGTGAGAATCTGTCCCCGTTGACATCTACTCATCTGATACTGTCAACAGCCTGAACACACAAAACAGGTTAGAGCTTTAAACAGCACTGAAAAGAAAAAGAATACATCAGACAAGTTTCATACTATGACATAATGTTCTCACAGTCACTTTCACTTTCTACAAACTTAGTTTTCTGTGGCCTGCCACAAGCCAGATATTAAAAGGAAAGTTCTAGAAATAATTTATAATTTTAAATAGATTTATTGATAGAGCTTTGTTATGATTGTTCTAGTTTATTATTACCACTGTTAATTTCTGGCTGCGACTAATTTATAAATTAAGCTTTATCATAGAGGTGTATGTACAATGTGAAAACAGCCTCTAGAATACAAGGTCCAAGGCTACCTATCCATGGAGACATGAATCCACCAGTGCTATTGGAACACGTCCCTGGGGGATGAGGAGTAACTATGCTTCTCCTTTGGATTTACTTCATGGGTCAGTAGCTTCGGTTAGTGCTAGAATTGCAAAGTATAAATATCAGCAGTAAACCCTGGGGCAACTATGTTTGTGCGGGCAAAATGCTCACTCTGCAATTAAGGGAGGGCAAGTATCCATGAATCACTCTTCCTGCGTTCTGACAGGCCCCGGAGCATGGCTCAGGGCTAGGAATGCAAAGAGATGCTGTAAAAAGCCAATGGCTACTTCTGTTTGTGATGCAGCAACCTGGAAGCTGAAAACTTCAGGCTAAAAAGTGCATCAAAGCAGGTGAAGGTTTGTGGATACAGAGTACTACAATTAACCAAGGATGTCGAGCCAAAGTCTTTTTACAACTTGCAGGATAACTAATTTCCCGTGGGTTTTTACTCCGCCTCCCATCAGCATCCAGACTTCTCCTTGTGAATGCACTGGCTAAACTGAAGTAAATACTTGCAGGTTCGCCTAACACACCCTGTTTTCTCTCCAAGGAAATGTACTCAGTATGGAGCATGGGGCCAGCATCCCAACAGTTCGGCCTTCCTTGCCCACCCCTGGAAGCTTCCCTCAGATCGTGCACCGAGTCTGCTGATGTCACAACCTGACAAATAAAAACACCTCACGACTGGAAGCCAGATACAGCACTGGCACCGTGCAAAGACAGACACTAGAAGAGGAACCCAACCACAGAGAATGAATGAAAGAAACGAGACAGACAAAGGGAAACACAAGAGATGAGGCATGCTGTACTTACAACTTTCAGCCTGATAGTCTGGCACAAACTGCTCATCATTGTCAGGTACCTGAGCTGAAGAAGAAAAAACAAAGCGTTTAAAAATTAAGAGAGGAACCGCCAAGACATAAGGAATGTCACGTCAGCTGTGTCAAGCAAGTCCTATTTTGATGGAGCTCAGGCCTGTGATTGTTTGCCAATTGCCTCCTCTTTAAAGCTGTCTTGACCGCATTGGAAAAGGAAACTAAAAAGTCCATGGATGCAACTGGAGAAGACGCGTGTGTCAGAAATACCGTGGTGGCAGGTGTGGTCCCTCTGAGGTTCCCCTGCCAGACGGAATTAAAGAGACGGCAAATAAAAGGTGCCGGGTTCCTGGGTCCTGCACAAATGCACCTTGCACACGAAGTTGTGCTAAAGGCACGTGCATTCACCCACTGCTGGTGCTTAAGCAGACCATTGCAGTGAACTATGCGGACTTTTTTTTCAAGTGATGTGCAGCAATCATACAAATCCCCCACATTTTTTGAAATGATTTCTTTGGGTAAGTTCTGTCTCCTGCCGATAACTACCATAATTAAACACATTTGCCCTAAATTTGTTCAAAGCAAGCTATAAAGCTTTAAAAATGAAAAAAGCGTCATTGACTTGGGCCACATGTAACAAAGCAATATATTTTAACAGTTGTATTCACAATAAAAATAACATACAATAAAACAAATGTCATCTTTTCATGCAAAATATTTTCCTGGCTATGCTAGCCAGCACTGAGGAATCTCACCATTTGTCAGCCCCTACGGTCAGTTGACTTCCGGTTTTATTAAAGGAAAAGGAATAATTGGGCAAACATAACACATTTGGCTGCAACGAAAGTGCAAGTCCATTCTTTCACCTTGCAGTGTTTATTGCCTTAGATGTGGACAGTGAAATAACCTGTTCAATCTCGTAGGATATTACTAAGTTTTCAAACACACACAAATATGCATACCTTTTGTAGAAACAAACTACACAGAACAGAAATCAGGTTACTTGTAACTTGGTAAACATGTAATGAACTGTCATCCTTATTAGCTCTCAATGTGATCTCATTAGCTAGTAATACTTTACTAATATTGTATAATACTGTAAATTTTTATCCGATCAAGTTATATTAAAACAGATGTCAATCAAATTTTTTTTTGAACAAACTTATTTTGTGTGGGGAATGTTAATTAAAGTAATCAATCTTAGCCAGGCATGTAATTGCAGTATTTGGAAGGCTGAGGCTCATCCATAGTATAAGGCTAGCATGAGGCACATAGTGAGCTCCGGGCTAGACTAGGCTGCAAGTTGGGACTCTGTCTTAAAAATCAAATATCAACAACAACAACAATAGCAATAATTACTCTCTGTTAAAATGTTTCAGGCTGATAAGTGACTTAAGAAAAAATCCATATTTAAAAAAAAGAATTTCATGATATAATTCCATGTAAAAACAGAAGACAGTCTCAATAGGTTTTTCTTTTCTAAGTATATCTTTGTAAATAGAAACATTTTGATGAATAAAACATATGCTACCTTGGTCAAGAATATAACTATCCCAGGATAGTTTTGCCTAATATTAAAATGTATATACCACAGAGTTGTTCTCTAATACCAATATTTTATGGAAGACACACTATTTTCCCCTTATACCTGTACTTTATGGAAGACACACCATTCCCTACTGCCAATAAAAAAATAAATAAATAACCAACAGTAATTTCAAGTCACAACTGGTACCAACTTGACCAGCCCACACTAGAAGCAAGTTTTTCTTCTTATTCCACCGATATTTGATGCTATGTTTAACAACTTTCAAGTCAGACAAATTTCACCTCACAGACTGATGACTTGCCACCCCAACACTGCAACTTGATGTAACACTAAGGGGATTTTTGAAACCAATAAATGGAGTAGTTTAAGCACGATCCCAGATAATTGGATATTAGATATATTCTCCTTTACAATCTCTACCACCACCACCCAAAAAGTCACACTCATAAATGCACTCACAAGCATTATCATGGCCAGTTTAGTGTTTTTATGTCTAACAAACATGACTGAACAAAGATGGGTGGTGGTGGTGGTGCATGCCTTTAATCCCAGCACTCGAGAGACAGAGGCAGGCAGATCTCTGTGAGTTCAAGGCCAGCCTGGTCTACAGAGCAAGTTTCAGGATACCCAGGGCTACACAGAGAAACCCTGTCTCAAAAAATAAAAAATTAAAAAAAAAACTGATAAGAGGAGAAAAAGGGGGTTGAATTAGCATTCTCTTAGCTGTTAACAAAGAATTTTTGCTACTGACAACATAGTTTTTGACTTTCTGCTCAGATTGATGAATTACACATGAAGAAATGTATTTTATAATGTCTTTTTACATATAAAATAATTACAAATGTTTTAATATATTTAATAATAGCAAATAAATAATCAAATACTGACCTTTTATAAAATATATCCATATTTTAATTTTTCCTCTAAATTATTAGCTAAACAAACACAGGCCAGGTGTGGTGACACACACCTTCAGTCCCAGCACATGAGAAACAAAGGCAGGTGGATTTCTGAGTTTGAGGCTCTCTTGGTCTACAGAGTAAGTTCCAGGACATCCAGGGCTACCCAGAGTAACCAAAAACAAAAAACAAAAAGCAAAACAGATATAAAAATTGAGGTACAAAATATGCTTTTAAAAAGCTAACATTTGGGGCCAGAGAGATGGCTAAGTGGTTAAGACCTCTTGCTGCTTTTTCAGAGGACCCATGTTCGATTCCCAGCACCTAGCACCCCACATGGTGGCTCACACCATGTACAATTCCAGTTGCAGGGGACCCGATCTCCATGGGAACCAGGCACACACATGGTGCACAGACATACTTGCAGCCACAGTATTCACACACATAAAATAATGACATCATTTTTTATTTAAAGTCAACCTTCATTCCAGTGTAGTGGCACAAAGCAGACAAATAAACTAAATAAAATAAAATAAAATATCATTTACAATAATCTAATGAAAATCTAATGCTTGTTTATAGGAATGGTTGAAAACAGGTAGTGAGTTATTCGCAATGTAATATGCTTGCATGGATATGCTCAGACAGACCTTTTCCTCAGCTTCGCAGGATAGAGCTGCAGCTCCATAGAACAGATCACATGAGGAGCGGCATGAAAGGCCCCAGTGGGTGTGTGGTATGTGCTGGTTGTTGGCCTATGCATGGGGCTAGCGGAAATACGTAAGGGACAGGAGAATCTAGAAGGTGTATCTCACAGTACAGAGAAAATAGCTCCATACTAACAATTTGTAAAAAGAGTAAGGATGAAGGATGCTATTTCTGTTCTAACTCCTTAGCATACTGAATAAGTACTTCACACTTATGCTTGAACATATTACAGAATTTTAACAAAAAACATATGACTCACATTTTCACAGAAGCTAATCTTAAGAAACTGAATAGACTGAACGAAACAGCACGTTACTGAAATAGACAAAGGCTTAAGTCTACCTCCAACTTCAAGCTGGAGTAAAAGGAAAGCGTTTAACTAAAAACACAATTTGGATTTGGGCAAGGAAACTATGACACAGTATCATCACTCTTGTATCATGTATTTTCTTCCTTAATTCACAAAAATTCTATGAAGGAGCAGACTACAGCTGCCTGAAATATTGTTGCAAGCCATACCAAACCCAAAGTTGAAAATTAACAATATAAGCCAATCTAATTATTTTTAAATGTTTTTATTATTACATTACTGTCTAGTCTAAGCTATGCTTGAAGTGATTGTCTTTGGAGAATGAAAATGTTTCAGTACACAATGTAATAAAAGAGGAAGGAGAAGAAAAGAATGGAGAAGGGGAGAAAATATATAGCCAAGAGCAGTAAAAGGCTTTCATGAACACTGAGCACGTAGATTTTATTGGTAATAGCTGAAGCAACTCTATCAGTTCATTGCACATTAATGGACCAGTTGCGATTGAGTCTCTGAATCTTTGCTTTAAAGGGATAGTAGCCACACTCTCAGCTTTTGGCCTTCTCTAGCTTCCTATCCAATGCTGCTCTTTAATGCTCTTTCCTGCTTCTGCACAGCAGCACTGTAGGAAAGAGATTCATAAAAGTATTAATCGCAACCAAAATGTCACAGAATCAATGCCCTACTTTCAGACTTTACTATTGGTTCTTAAGCATCAGTGCCCAGGGGAAGAGCAGTTTTAAATACAGCTTGCTTTTACTTTATGCCGATTTCCAACTTTTAAATAAAACAATATTCATTGCTTAAGAAATGGTGAACGTTTAAAATTTTTTCAACTTTAGCTGCAGGCAAGTAAAAACCCTCTTATTCCTACAAACAGCTGTCTGATGAGTTTTCTTTTAAAGCCAACGAGGGTGGAGGGAGTTGGGAAAATTACAAATGAAACAAATGTCAAGTATTAAAGGGGTTAATATTTAATTAAAACCAGTTCTATCCACTGTAACAATGACCTGGAGCCAAACAAGGCGGAAGATGTATGACTCATTCTTTCTACCCGTGAATGAGACAGCTGATCTCCTCAGCATTTCCTCAAGACAAGCAGGCAGAACTGGATTTCTGCCTCCATTCACAAAAACACAGTCCAGCGTGAACCATGTGGCCCAACCGCAATCGTTCCATGTCACACCCTTCCACAGAACTAAAGCAAGTAAGCTGAACTTGCTCTGCGTAAACACCGATTTTATTGCTCTGTCTCAAACAGATCCATTAGGAAACACATTAAAATAAGTGACAGAGAGAGAGGGGACGGGAGGGAGACAAGAACACAAGACGTACACACACTTATTTCATCCATCATATTTTACGGGGTACCTTGGTCCAAAACCATGGATGTACAAAACTTAGGAAAGAAAGTGGACAATAAGGAAAGGTGACGAAGGAAGGAGGAAAGAGAAAGGAGGAGAGGAGAGGCGGGGGAGGGGAAAAGGAAGAGCCACTCAAAGGGGTAGAGGTACCAGAAGTGATAAGACACTTGCTGAGCATGTGGGAAGCCCTAAGTTTGATTCTCAGTAGCAAAATAATACCAGTGATAAAAAAAACACATGGACTTTTTTTTTTCACTTGTCTGTCATTCAAGTTTTGAGTCATAAGAATGTAACATATTATTGCTGAGGTTTGTAGCATTCAGATCCAGAGTTTAGGAGCAAATTTATCTGAAGAAATTTAAATTTTATTTTCAGTAAAACAAGAAAGTCAACATTTGCACTGTGGTACTCCTTCTAATCCTAAAATGAGGCTTCAGTCCATGGAACAAAATAATCATGCATCCACTAAGCCTAGTTTTATACCACATCCGGTTTTAACATTAAAATGATTGCAAAGTAAAAGCATTAATTAGTGCAGAAATATAAACATATTTAAGTAGAAAGGGGAGGGCACTTCCCTAGACAGAAAGTCCTTTAATGCTGGACACACTCTTTATGTATGCAGGAAAACAGGAAGGTCTCAAGTCAGCTGCAGTTTCTAACTAAACTGACCTTCAGTGGCTTAAAAACTGAAAAGGGAAGCCCGGAGCCAGGCAGCGGCAGTCTGCAGTCAGATCTTCTCCCTCTACTTCCACACAGGCCTGACTCTATCATTCTTCTTGTTTTTAATTACAAAATTGTACATAAATCAAAGAAATAAAGTTGCACTGCAACATGCAACATATTACACATTCTCTGCAACTCAACTGGAAAAGTTCAGCACCATTTCACATGTCAGCACTTTCTAAAAACCCTATACTCTGCTCCACCAAATCAAATTTTTCTATTTAAAAATAAGTTCTCTTCTTTTGTAAGTAGATCACAGATGAGCTACATTTGCATTCTTCCAGTGGATATTTAGAAGTAAAATGCATTCATTCTACCTGCTGCCTTTACTCCCACTGAGGGTTCTTTCACATCTGATAGAGCTTTCTGGTGCAACAAAACAGGGCCATGGTAGCAGCCACTACTCTAACACACCACACACACACACACACACACACACACACACGAATCATCTCCCATCCAATTCCAAGAACCTGTATGGACTTCCTTAATGCTGAACTATCAGATCCTATTTTAGATAATCGTATAAAATACTAAAGCTATAAAAACTGCACCAAATAAAAAGAAATATGAGCATATCCAATGCCAATGTTGTGTTCTACTTTCTTTTTAAAGTAGAGTGTTTGAACAATCAAATTGAGTGCCTCAAGAGTAATGTGTACAGTGGAGGTCACATGTAGAGAATAACAGCAACTCATATTCCCAGTAAGTATCATAAAGACATAGTTTGGACATAAATTTTGTAAAAGAAGCCAAACTGAGGAAAATGTAGTCCGTCTCTATTTCTAGGCCAACGTGACCATTATTTGACAATTTCATAAAATCAAAAGGCGATCTCCTTATTTGTATGAGATAATAATGAAGTTTGGTGTGGAACACTGTTTTTAGTGATAAAACTCTAAGGTGTAGCTGTAACTGCGCCCTGAAACTTGGCTTCACTGTGTCACTGAAAGCCTTTTTCCCTGGTGGTGGTGAATCACCACTGGTGACTTTCTCCTCAAGCTCACTCATCACAGAGAATCTCAAGACACAAAGACCACAAGAAAATAGGACAAAAGTAGTCATGTTTCACATACACCGTATGCTGAAATACATTGTTTTCCTGTAAGTTGTGTTAGTCGGTAAATGCTGACAGAACACTTGTAGAAATAGGCAATGCTTCTTGGACTTGTCTCTTACTCCCTTCTGCTTCTGTTCCCCAAATAAAAAGTTTTGGACAGCACTTAACTATATATAGCTTTCAAAACAAGTTAAGAACAAAAAGTTGCCACGATGTTGATAGGAGTGATATTTGAACTAGTTATTTCAAGGGATCAAATAATTCCAATTGCCTGTCAGTAGCAATCTAATTCAAAGGACTGAGAATCAATAAAGAATTGTCCATAGTGACGTCCAATATAAAGCTGCTAAGGTAACATTTAAAACAAGTGTAGTCTCTATTCCTTTATCTGGTACTGTGGTCATTGAAAACATTCTTTTGCGTTGTGTTATGTTTATTATAAGCCTTTCAATTGCAGCATTAGTGCTAGGAAAGTGCTTATAATGTGAAGCTGCATCCTATAAACATGTTTTAGATTTCTGCGTGTGGATGAAGCTGCAGGGAAGAATGCAATTATATTTTTTAGAGAGGACTGTAGTAGATTGAATACACAAACTCTATCATTATCCTCTGAGAGTCCTGTCTTATCTACCTCAACTGTTCTTCAGAGATCAAACATATTTCATAACCTACAAGAATTTACTCATGACTAATCAATATGTTATACTGTGTATAATTTATAAAAATTCTTACAGGAAAAAATTCAGAATTCTAAGATGCATCATTTCTATCTAGGGACTTTGAGGGTTTTTTTTTTTTTTAATGTGATTATCATATGACACTTTGTAGCAAACTGGATTCTCATGTCTGAAAAGACTTTTAGAGACCTGTTAGACTTTCCAGAGGGATTCCAACTCATGGGAGAAACTTGGTAAATTGCCAATGATGTCTTTTTAAGAGATCAAAATGCCTTAAAATTCTATGATCATTTCCTTAGCTATGGAATGTTAAGAAAAGAAATAAGTTTATAGTTTGCCAGTTAGGTAATCCATCAATATCTGCCTGTCCAGCAGAGCAGAAATGAACAAAACTAGCAACAAATTAAATAGTCTAATTTTGGAAATCTCTTATTGTTCAAGTTGTAAGATAAGCCAAATTAAAATATATGTGCACAATAATTATATTTAATTGCTAAGGACTAAAAATAAATGTGTATTCTATTAACACTAAAGAAACCTTATTATTAGATTTTTAAAAATTATCTTAATAAATTTTGCTTACATCATAACTGGATAAATTAATGTAACTACTTTGAAAATGTTTATATTATTCTAAAATGCAGTTTGTAAATAGTAGCACACCTGGGTAGTCAATAAAAAACCTCCAACTTAATTTCTGAATTTAATTAAGCTTACGAATTCTTTTCTAAGTAAAAGCCCAGGTTGCTCCAAATACATTAGTCCTTATCTAGGTTTACTTTTTATAAAGATAAGTCTTCAGAGCTGATTTGCAGGTAATAAAGAGATAAGAATATTCCATACTGTTTTAAAAGACAAACTCGGATAAATTATTCAACTCTCTTATCTGAAGTCTAAGACACAAATAAAACAAGGGATAAGTGAAAAATGAAAGAAAGAAAATGTACTGAAAATGATAAAAGTCTGCCACAGATCCACATTTTAAAATTCCAGAAACAGCTGCTATGCACATTCAAAATCTGCCAGCCAGTGCACTGACTTGGATTCAGTTTTCAAATCTAAACATCTTAAGAACCAATAAATCACCCACAACAATTAAGGTAAGTATGATAACTTATTTTGGATAAGCAAGTAAATTCTTGAATAAACAAAATTCTAAATAACTTTCAGCTTGGCAAACCCGACATATAAAAGTGAATGCAAGAGCCTCTGCGATTTTTCATGAATTAGCTGTTTCAATACATGGTTTATGTTGCAATACTAAGTAATCTATTGCAGTAAGTTTCACTTAAAGACAAGCAAAAATGACCTTAAATTTAAAAAACAAAACTTTAACTAATACTTACCATTCATTAACATATAAATGCAATCCCTCTTTCAAAGGATAATTAAGAGCTATTTAACTTAAATGATTTTGAATCATTTAAGATTGTAAAAGCCTTCTGAAGAACTAGAATTATCAGCAAGACAAAGAAACTTGTTTACATGCTAAGAGCAACTTGATCAACTGCACACAAGACCATAGCTAAAAGCTCATCTGTCTACCTCAGAGCAGCTCCAGCAGTCCTGGGTCCCATGTGGAGACTCTCCCGTTCACTTTAAACCATCTTGAAAATCGGTTGCCAGAGTCAGATTCCCCACAGAAAGTATATATACATATATATGTACCATAATATACTAAATATTTAACAAAATATACTAAATATTTAAATATCAGCAACTTTCTCATTACACACACACACACACACACACACACACACACACAAAATAATAAAATAACATCTCACAAACATGGCAATTCCAAAAGAAAATATTAAAATTGTAGATACCAACAAAAATCCTTCTACCTTAAGCATATCTGAACATATGTCAAGCTTTACTAAGTCACATCTCATTGTCCCAATAAACAAAGTTGCACACAATAAAAGATATAATAGGTTGTTGTGTGGATTTTTTTTTAAATCCAAAATGCCATTAAATGTCTCCACATTAAATCCTAATAAAAGTGACAAGACATCAAAAGTCAAACTTCGACAAACATTACATGCATCACAACACACAAAACAATTTTAAAATCTTCAACTCCCACTAAAAGATTGGCTTTAAACCCACAGATTTCCTAACTGTGAGATACACACCTAAGGTTCTGTGCTGTGAACACGGAGGGAAGAAGACACCTGCACTTAAATCTTGAAGCATCCCGTCCTGATGAGCCCAGAGAAACTAATTTCTGCCATCAGAGAAGTCCTCCACCAGAACACCAAATAATCATATGCGCTGCTCTAAAGGAAACAGCAAGCCAGCCGGTTCTGGCTCGAGGTCTCTCGAGGTACAATAATATAAACCTGATCAATTGCAATTAAAATCTGAACAGAGACTTAGAACCTGAAGTCTTGGTGCATTAGTTCTTGCCAAAAGCAGATGTGATTGTGAGCTGGAAGCAATTTCTCCTGGTAATTTGTGATGACACTGGGTAGTGCAGCCCCAGAGTCCCCAAAGACAAGCTCATCAGAGGCTCTAATGTATTCATGACACATGAGGTGGCTCTTTTAGAGCTCAATTAATTGGGTTGAACATTAAGGCAGCAAGTTCAGGATTCCCTCCATCCCCTTCTAGAGCTGCTTTTCCCCTTTAAAACATTTTTTTTTTTTTGCCTTACCTTCAGCAAGCCATGTTTCTTGTAACTGACTCAGATCCTGAAAGAGTTCTAAAAAGCAAGGAAAAGACACATAAGACTCAACAGTCTGCAGTCTTCATTAACTGAAAACGTTTGTCATGATGCTGGCATTCAGGACAACATCAACTGAACACAGGAGTCATCGCTGAGTGAATAATCCTGCTTACTTATGACATCGATTAGGTGATACTTAGGAGATCTCTTTAGACAACTAAATAATATCAATTATCTTTTTTCTCTTTAACAAGTAATTAAGAAGTAAGCTCAGAGAGAATGAAAAACACGCATGCACTAAAGTTCACCCAGGTGTTGAACTAAAGATTATCTAAGTACACTTAACTCTTGCTAAAATAGGACCAGGGTAAAGATTAGAGAGACAAAACATCTTCTAAGTTTATAAACAAAGTCCCAACAGAGCTTGAGTCAACTCCCAAGTTATATTTTCCAGCCCAATGCCTCGACACTAACAGGGGAAACTTCATATCCAGGCATTTAAAGAAAAACTTCTGCATTAGCAGACTTACAAAAGTCGAAGACAGACAGTGCCCTGGCTTTGCTTTATTATCAGTTCCAAACTGTATTCTGGCATTTGGGGTGTGGGGTGGGCTTGTAGGGAGGGAGGTATCTAATAAGAATGGAAATTTGATTAAGTTTCAGAATTAAGTATACTTAATTTAAATTCGAACTGAACTTTGGTAACTGAGTCTAAGTTTCTTCAGTCCGGTATGAATGCCGCACAGAATTGAAATAATTCCTAATATATTGACCTTTTACCAACAGTTTATAGAAGAATCTGAAGCCTCATTTACCAAATAATATAATAACTACTCATTAAGCCTGAAGTTTGATCTAATGAACACTTCAAGGCCTATTAACAAGATGTTATGACTTCACAATATAGTCATCAAGCTCACTCATAAAATTTCAACAGTAGTATATGGCTTCATTTATATTGTTTAACTTGTAATAAAGTTGAAAGAAAAACGTAAGCAGTGTGCATAGCTGCTTACTTTGTCCCAGGCTGTTAGATAGTTTTCAATTGTTACCTCAGTGTAGGGGATTAACAGTTATATGCCATATGGACAAGAACAAACACGAAATAATGTTTAAAAGAAGGTCACTGTTAGGTGTTAATTTCCTTCTTTCATTAGTTTGTGACCAGACCATAAAATAGTCTCCAAGGCAAACTCAGTGTGGGAATGATTGCGTGTCAAGTCCATGTTAAATTCAGGAGTTTCAATGTTTGTTATTTTTTAGATGAGATTGAAATGGGCCTCTTCTTTGGAGGGTATCAGTAAGAGAGGGGTTCAGCTCAGAGTCAAACCTCACCTTCTGAATCATGAGCCAGATCTCTGTTAATGAATTTTCTTTTCCTGACATTTGTTGGTTTCTCGTTACAATTTCTCCCACGCTGACTCTACAAAGGGAAAGATAAAATCCTTTAAAACATAAACCTCAGATGTCACACATGAAAAAAAAAACCATGCATACATAACATAAGCCTACTGGATCCTCTCTCTGAGTAGAAAAAAAAAATATTGGCGTTCATAGGAGAACTCCAATATGTATTGTGGGACTTGGACGGTGAAAGCCCAGGCTGAGAGTTCAACAGCAAAGGTGAGTGGCTTCCCAGGGCAGACCCAACACTCCTGCTCATTCTCGTCATAGTTACATGTAATCTCAGCATCGAAACATTAAGCTAGAACACTTAATGCTTTTTTTGTTTTTTACTAAATCAACTCTAGATTAAAACGGTGATTCCATTCTCTCTCAGACAACACCCCCACCCGCAGTAAGAGAAGCCCAAAGAATGGAAAACTGAAAAAGCGAGGAAATGAGAGGGGAGAAAAGCAACCCCCGCCCCAAGACACCCCATGTAAACAAAAAGTGTCAGCATTTGTCTCAACTTCGTTCTTTTCAATGTGGCAGACAAACCCAGCCACAAACTTTGAGTACAGCTGCAGCTGCCCTCCGTCGTCTCCGCTTCCACTCATCGTGGGCACTTTGACCAGAAGGGGTCTGAAAACAAAACTATGCCTTATCCAAATCACTCAAAGGTAAGCTCATTTTGTAGATGGGTCTTCAAGAAGCAGAGTCGCCCTACAGTGGCAACAAAGCAGATAAAGTGTCTGCAGTCCCAACCCCTGCCCCCTCCCTTCGCATCTCTCGCTCTCCCCACCCCCGTCCGAGTCAAGTTTATAAACAGCAACTTTCGAACTGATCACTCACGTTGGTGACCACGTAAGGCACTTGCTGGTCATAAAATCCATCCATTTTGCTGCTCTTCGCAAATATTAGCTCAGTGTTTTAGATTCTGAGCATTTAGCTGGAGATTTCCTCGGGATCTGGACTTCTATCAACCTAGAGGGGAACAAGATGGCTTTTAGGCTTTAAAAAATCATGAATGAAGCTCTTGCATTTGCATAGCTAATTGCCCTCGACAGTCCCATTCACAAAAATAACCCTCCCCTACGCCGCCTTCTTCACCTGGATCCAAAGAGAGCTAAGAGAGTTCACAATTTACATATTTTCGGTCGTATCAAAAAATCCTAACAAGAGGCAGTGTATTTATTTACACTCTGGACGTTCCCTGCTCAGTCAGTGTATCCCAGGCAGCTCTGATTCGCAAACGTGTGCAAAACTAGCAATGGCGATCAACGAGACTTGCTTTTCACCTAACGGGACTAAAGAGAAAGAGACACCTCTTTCATAAGGATAGTTTTTGCAACCCACAACCATGCAATTATCTGGAGAGACATAAAAAGTTGTTGGAAAGACCCACCTGAAGGCCACGCTAGGCGAACGGCTGCAAAAAATTCCCTCCAAATTTAATAAAAACATTAATTATTGCCCAGCACTTCCCCTTGGAAGCCGAAAGCGCCTCTGACCGAGCTCAATTCGGTGGTTTTTCCTCTACTTCTCCTCCAGGGGCCTCCAATCCAAACTGATGGATCGCTGCCTCCCATTGGCTCCACGTCTCTTTCACAAGATCAGATTTCGGGCTGTCAATCAGGCGCCTTTCGGCCCCTTCCCTTGGGTCTCCTGCGCCCCTCTTGCCTATGTGACCGCTCTGCGGGGAGGCGCAGGGTCGGCACCCAGAAAAGCCGCCAAGGAAACCTTTCTAACTCGCTGTTTGGTCAAGACCCGGGGAATAGTGAAACCTAGTGTACCGAGCCCACCAGTTCTCTATCCTAGCGTGTTTGATCCATTATTAGGCAGATGTCCTTAAAGCCTTGTCGTGAGGTTCAGGTACAGATCTACAAAGCGAGTGTCCCTAATCCCTCTTCTCTACCTCTGACCCGGAGCCCACCGCACGCTCCAGCCTCGCTCCCCACTAGCTTTCGGCCCAAGCTATTTTCTCATTTTTCAACACTAACCAACACTATAGGGATTATTGGACCTTTAAAAGAAATACATTCTCAACTCAAACGACCTCCTTTTGTCCGTAGGATTTAAAAATACTGTAAGGAAAGCAAGCGGGAGAAGCTGCTTCTTAGGAGAGGTGGTATCGGGAGGGAGGATCTGGAGGAGTACGGAGCAGCGAAGGCGAGGAAAGTATAAAAATCAGATTCACTCTGGCGGGTGCTGAGAAAAAAAAAAAAGAAAAAGAAAGCTCCTGCAGGCCACAGAGGGGTGGGGGAGGACTGGGTAGTTCAGATGTGTCCCCCACCCACCCACCCCCGACCCGCCGTTTCCGGAGCTTTTGTTATGTATACAGAGAGGCGGAGAGTGTCACTTACTGTACTTGAGGATTTCACTTCCTCCACCGAGGAGGGGAGGGCAGAGCGGGAGAGCTCGGGTTACAAGGACAATGATGGGACGTTTGGAAGCAAGGACATCTCTGAAGCCGCCTGCCCACGGGGCTTAGCTCAGATGTCCCCCCCCCGCGCCCCCCAGCTGCTGTCCCACCCGGGATAGGAGGGAGGGAGGAGGGGACCCGGAGCCTCATGGTGCTGAAAGTCACTCGAGACCCTAGCGGCGACCTAGGCTGGTGACTAGAGGACTTTTCCAGCAGCTGTTTCGCCCGTTGACAACGTGCTGCCGTTCTCTATTTCTATCTGAAAAGTTTCTTTCCTTAAATGGAACGTGGTGGAGACCTTCAAACCGGAGCGTGCGCGCCTGGCACTCCAGACCCGCCGAGGAAGAGCGAGGTCTATGACAAAACACTCTGCGTTTCCTCTTGGGGAAAGTGTAGTTTTCGAGGGCACACACAATACTTGGCCCGGAGACTAGTCCGAGCACCTCTCGTCCCCTTTGAGAGAGAGCTGCATCAGAGCCTGGGCGACCGCTGCGTTAGGAGCGCCGCGAAGCTGGAGTCGGGAAGCTCTGGATTGCTTTGTGGGGGTGCAACCAGAGCAGGGGACAATAGCGCGGGTACCCAGCCGACCTGCAAACCCGGGCAAGACAGCAACAGTTTCCAAAGCCCTTTTCGGAGGCCAGAACCAGACAGGTATCCAGGGCAACCGGGAGAGGGCGGAGCTTCTCCAAAGGCCCCGCGAGTCTGTCCCTGCAGCCAATGAGGAACCGTAGATTTCCAGTCCATTGTTGTTTATTGCTGACCCCGCAGCGCTCCGCCAGCGGATTGGCTACTTTCGAGCAGGGGGTGTTGCCCGTGCCTTCCCCTTAACCACCTTTCGGCTCCATTCACAAAAATCCCAATCTCTCTGGGTCACGTGGTTAGGGGCGTGGAAGGACAAGGAAAAAGATACAACAAAGGCCCAAGTTCCCAACAGCACAAAAGTTTTTATTCGTCACTGCCTCCCCTATGCACCCTTGGTAACAAATGACAGTAGGTGAGGAAAAGGACTTTGGGTCTAAGGGGTCTGAGAGAGTAAGGAGAACGAAGTCCAGGTAAAAAGAACACTCACAGAGGATAATTTCGGGGTGCCCTGCAGAAAATCCTGCAAAAGAACAGAGAACTAAGAGTGGGGAGAAAGCTTAGAAAGGACTAACAACTTAAGCTTGCTCTTCATCAAGAGGCTGTTTAAGCGTGCAAGCTGTCTCTACAGACAGTATTCAGCGTTCTCCTCTTAACGTTCTTTTGTTTACAATTCTACTTTTGATTTATCCCAGTGTGATGTTCTCTCCAACTTCTTTTAGTCCAAGTTTTCAATGACTGGCAGTTTTAGTTCCGGCTTCCGAAGTCCATCAACCCTACACAGGCCCCGTCACCTCTTAGGACGGTCCATCCTGCTGCAGGGGCTCCACATCTCCGCCTTGCAGCTCTGACTCTGACAGAGGTTGAAAGTGACGTTTTTACGTGACTAAGCTGCCATTCTCTAGACAGCTCCTCCAAGCAGACTGAACCTCCGAGCTAAGAGTGTGCTTTTTTGTGACCAGACATCTGTCTCACCGAAGCTTTCTCTGGCTTCATAGTCAAGGAGACGTTCTCTCTCTTGCTTGCTCTGCTCCTGGCTACTGAATGAAACACTAGCTAGCCTGGCGCCTAGTTATGGTCTATGCTTGTCACTGAGGAAAAGAACAATAGATCCAGTAGATCCAATAGCAGAAGGTAACCAAAGGGTTGAGAATTTAATTTTCGATTGTGTTACAGAGATGAAAACTGTCTGCAGAAGCAGCTGTATGCATAAGAAGAGGCACTCTGGGGTTGCTCAAGTTTCCATCACTTTTTGAGACTGTCTTTTTAAATCAGTTTAGTACACTTCAGTCCTTCTTGAATGGAAAATTTCATTTTGGCAATATTTCAAACATAGAATGGCAGCGTAGAGGCCAAGAGGCTTTGACATTTATTTACTTGTATTTTGAAATCCCATTTGGGTTTTGAAATAAGAGCTCTTGAAAGAACACACCCCCTCCCCAAGTCCAAGTCCTGTGGGTTTGTTTTTTTTTTTTGAAAGTTTTTTTAACTTGCATATAAAGCTATTTAAAGCTTTACGGTTCCTTTGCTGCTATTTTATAAAGTAAAATAATATACATTAGTGGTTTTTCTACAGCTGACTTATGACATTGAAAATGCACATTGTTAAGTAATTTAATTTCTAAAAAAATGTCTAGAAAAATATGAACTGTTGTGGTCCTGCTTTTTTAAGAATGCAGGCAGGGTGCCCATGCCTGTAATCCCAGCACTCAGGACACAGAGACAAGAGAATGGGGGCAAGTTTGAGGCTAGCCTTGTCTATAAAGCAGTTCCAGTCAAGGATACAGAAAGACACATACCCTCACTCTGAGAAAAAAAAAGTAAGTAAAATAAAATTACTAGAATAATTAAAATTTTAAAAAATCCTCAAAATTGTATTATTAAGTAAACTAGCAATTTTTGTAATTTGTTTTACTAAAATACTATATAAGTGAATTGTTGATGACCTAGTTTTTTTTTTTTTTAAACAGGACTACATCAAATAGATCAGGATAAGATATTCTGTATACCATTATACAGAATTATGAGCAATGTGAAAATAACCCAAGGGGAAATATGGTGTCTTAGCAGCATGCTGAAAGATAGCTGATAACCTCACAGGGATGTCCTTGACAAGAGAAGCAGGAATTTGAGGTGACGGTTAACAGTATCAAAGAAAGACAGAGTAGAAGACATTGTCCTCCTGCCAGTGACACTGCCTTTGTCACCTACTGAAAGTCTGTTCACCATGCAGTCAAAAAATGGCTCCTAATCCCTAGGAATGTAGATGACAGAGTGAAGGAAGTCACATACACTGCAGCTTGGATTTTATGTAACTTGGTAAAGGTAAGTTTACATTATCTCCTGGTCCTTAAAATGGGAACTACCTACTAAACCCTAAGCTAGAGTCAAAAATAATCCTGACTTGAAAAATTCCACAACAGCCACAGAAGTATTTATTAGGGAAAAAAAAAAAAAAACTCTAGATGGAATCCAATCCCACCAATAAAGCAATGGGTTTAACATGCTTTGGGATTCAATTGTGAGTATCTGTTCTCTTTTCTTTTTTCTATGTGATTTTCCTGGTTCTCAAATGAGATTACATAAGAAACTCCTTAAGAAGTCAGGTTCCTGGACGCATTCTGTCTTGGGCACTGTGGGCTGCAGCTAGGGTGCCGGGATCTGAACCGTGGGCTGATTTCTACAGGGGTCCAAGGACAAGCTCTCGGTGTGTGCCAGTCAGACAGACATGTTTTACTTGACTGACACATTGACTTTCACAGGGAATTCACAGACAACATTTAAAATTCAAATTATATCTAACAACCCATACCAGCACCCCTGCAAGCAAATCAAACACTGATAACACTGGGCCATGAATAAAAAAAAGGAACACAAAACAGAGGAAGGACATGGCTGCCCCTAGGTATGGTGGAGGAGGAAATTTATTATGCATTTGTGGGAGAGCATAGCCCAAGGCAGGGACATCTGGGAGAGTCCAGAGTGGACATGACCAGACCGAGCTGGGTCATGTAAAGAGAATGTGAGGGGAAGTGAGAGGGGAGAGAGTGGCCAGGTCCAGTAGCCAGGAGGCCAAAGGTACAAAAACGGGTGAGTAATGAAAATGTCTGCATTACATAGAGAAGAGCCCCTCAAGGAAGGACAGCCGAACCCTTGGGATGGAGCATTCAGGGTAGAAGGTGAGGTATGACAGACACTCTCTAACAGATAGAAACTGAGGGGTGCTGAGAGAACCTGGAGACCAGAAGGCTTTGATATGCTAATTGGGCACCTCAGCCTTTGGCCAGGGTTTGAAACTTAACAGGCCAGAACTTCTAATTCTGTTGTTTTACAGCAGAAAATTGTGGAATATTCCTTTAAACTGTATGAATATATATCTCTGTGAAGCAAGATGGACATGCAGTACTGAGAAGAGGTGCCAAGCCACATGTCAAAGCATAGATGAGAAATGTGGGATAATTTAAAATGGAAGAGTTAGCTAGTAACGATCCTGAGCTGTTAGCCAAGCATTTATAGGTAATATTGAGTCTCAGTGTCGGCTACTTGGGAGTGGCTTGTAGAACAGAAACTTCCGCCTACAGAAAATAACTTGTTTGGGGTGGAAACTACCCAAAGGAAGGGCTATTTAAAGCAGCTAACATTCCTTGTGAAGGGACATGGGCTCTCAGTTTTGTCCTTATGCACTTCTGTAATTTCTGTTTTGATGTGCCACCCATGATTTTAGCTGTATGTGTGCATTCTATGTTTTCGAGTGTCTTTGTGACTTACTTCTCAAAGAAGTAGTGAAGAAAACAAACCAGGGAACACAATCTATGGTACCATGTATTTTGTTTTTTAAAGAGAAGATAGTGTGAGTAAAGACAGATGTACCTATATACAGCATACATATTCTTAAACATTTTTTCTAGATCTAGTTCTGAACACCACTGGAGCATTGAAGAGATCTGCACTACTTGATTTCTAAGGGGCGTTTCTCTGAGCTCTGTGTTCTGTGTTAACGTTTGTCACCATCTATCCACTGATAAACTACTCAGAACTGAAGCATTTACCTAAATTGTTCTATTAATAAACACTTGGGAGTCAGATACTGGTTAAAAACTGTATAGATCAAGAAAGCACCAGAGGAACAACCAGCTGACACTCTCTCTCCACATTTCCCAGATCAAAAAAGCCAAGAACCTCTCCAAGCCCCTCCCTATCTCTTCCTGTGCCTCTCTATCTGGGTCCTCCAAAATCTCTATGGCTATTTCCAGTAAATTAGTTATGGATTCCACCCCTTGATTCAAGGTTTAACTTTATTAACAGTCTCAGAGTGTCACAATGCAATCAAGTATCCCAGAACACAGAACTCTAATGTTCTTAGTGGCAGACATATGGGCAGTTGTGTGTATATTGTCAAGTGAATGAGTTAATAAATAGATGGTGTGTTTCTGAATGACTTCCTCCAAAACATAAACAGAATTCAGATACTGGCCTTGACTGCTTTGCTCTCTTTTTCTGTGGTAAAGACTATGACCCAAAGCAACATGATGTGTTTTGGGGGGTTGGGGATAAGGACTGGAGTGATAGCTTATTGATTGGGAGCATGTGCTGCTCTTGCTGAGGGCTAGAGTTTGGCTCTTTCTTGAACCCATATGTCAAGTTACAACTGTACATAACTCCATTTCCAGGAAATCCAATGCCCAAGGACATGAGGAATGCAGGTGGTGCATATACATGCATGCAGACAAAACACTCATAAAGATAAAGAAGTCTTCAAACAAACAAACAAACACTTTTAAAGCAACTTGTTTGGCTTGCACATTCCATCATGAGGAAAATTTAGGGCAGGAACTCAAAGCAGGAAATCCAGGGGCAGGAAGTGAAGCACAAGCCCCGGAAGAATACAGCTTATTGGCTTCCTTTCCATGATTTATTCAGCCGGTTTTTTGTTTTTTGTTTTTTTTTTTTGTTTGTTTTTTGTTTTGTTTTTATAGAACACAGGATCATCTGCCCAGAGGTGGTGCTCTGGACTCTGGGCTGGGCCCTCCCACACCCACATCAATCATCCATCAAGAATATGCTCTACAGACTTGCCTATAGGCCAATCTGATGGATGCATTTTGTCAACCTCAGTTTCTTCCCTCCTTAAAATGAGCTTAGCTTGAGTCAAGTAGACAAAAAACAACCGAGCACATAGCCCAAGCCTTGTGTGGATGATGGTGTTGTGAAAGCACACAAGCCAAGCAAACATAAAATCAAAACTCTCCGTTAGAGAACTAAGACCAAATATCTGCATAGAAAATGGCCTAAGATAAAAGTTTGTTCTTGCTGGCATGAGAGTGCATGCCTGTCATCTAGCTAATCAGGAGTCTCTGATGGGCAGACCTGTCAGAATAAACAGCCAGATCTCTGTGTCAAGAAAAACAATGTTGTCCTTGATTTTCACGGCAGATTTCAAATGTTCCTAACATGAAGGGATGCATACATGCAAGTATGCTGTGTGATGTCTTTCTGTACACTGTGAATATGTGTTGCTCTGATTGGTTGATAAATAAAACTGCATTGGCCTATGGCAATGCAGGATAAGGTGAGGCGGTACCTTCCAACTAGGGAGAGAGGAGAAGAAAGGAGAGTCGGGCAGACTCGGCAAGCCACCACCAGAAGAATCAAGATGTGAAAGTAGGCCACGAAGCCACCTGGCAATGCACAGATTAATAGAATTGAGCTGAGTTAAGTTGTAAGAGCTAGCTAGCGAGAAGCCTGAGCCAATAGGCCATAGAATTGGTAATTAATATAAGTCTCTGTATAAGTGGCTGAGGGACTGTGGGGCCGGGTGAGACTGGAGAAACACAGGAACTCAGGGCCCGGTAGGACCAGAGAAACTTACGGCTACACACGTATGTACGTTTGTATGTTTGTATAGCAACTACATGAGTTAATAGCTATGTTAGTTTGGTTTAACAATCATTTCACACTATACATACATATCAAAACTAAATTAAATCTGATGGAGCAGACCGGTAATCCTGGCTATTTGGGAATTGAGGCAGAAAGATCGCTGTTTCAAGGCTACAGTGGGCACTTAGTAAGACTGATTCAATATAAAAAAGTTGAGCCAGGCATGGTGGCACACACATTTAATCCCAGCACTTGTGAGGCAGAGGCATGCAGATCTCTGAGTTTAAAGTCACCCTGATCTACAGCATGGGTGACAGGGCAATTAGGGCTGCTCGGAGAAACCTGTCTCAAACAAAATAAAAAAAATGATGATGATGATGACAATGAATGAATAAAATGTTTGGAAGGAAGAAGGAAGAGGAAGAAGAGGAGAAGGAGGCAGGGAATGCGCCTCAGTTGGAGGCGCTTGGCTAATGTGTTTGATGTCCCAGGTTTCAACCATAATATTGAAAGTAAAATTCATTATGTACATTAAATGAATGCACCTTTTTTATTTTTCACTCTCACTTCCACAAAGCTGGGAAATAAAACTTTGCTCTAATAATTGGAAAATTATGATTTAAAAGTGATACAGAGCTCAGTGTATTTCTCAAATGTATAGGTTTATCTCCTTTGCTTTTTTGGCACAGAAACATATATTCTCTGATCTCTAGAGATACGATATTGATGTGTGTAACAACAAAGTGTCTGAAGTATATGACTCACCATCCCAGCCACACTAGTGCCTCTTTTGATTTCTTATTTATTAAATGAAAGGCTTGTAATAGATGTTCATGAACCCCCATTAAAGCAATCCTATGATTTTTATATTCCTAATAAATGGCTTTCCTGAGCATACCAGTTGGAGGGAAAAGAAATACACACACACACACACACACACACACACACACACACACACACACACTACACCAGAGTACTGGAAAGAAAGTATTCACAAATCATTGACTAGAAGGAAGTTTAGCTCCAATACAGGTCAGATTACTTCTCTCCAAGTGTCAGTTTCCACATTTACAAATTGCACATAAAGATTTTTTCCCCAAAATCTCTGCAAGGACAAGATAAACCAAGGAACTGAATTGCCTAGCAGAAGAGGAGTCCCACCCAAGTTGCCACCCATGTACATTTGGAGAGTTTTCTAACAGTACAATGGAAATCTCTTCTCTAGGCAATTCTTCATTGAGATCTATCCATACAATCTTGTGGAGGGTTGGCAGGACTATCCTTGACACAGAAACAGCCTGATATTCTCGCACAATGAAAATGAAGTTCTGGCTCCTGCCCATGCAGGGGCCAATTCTTGGTTCCTAATACAGACAAAGGATTGTCTGCTGCTCAGAGGATTGACACTTCAGCATCCTCTCCCTGTCTTTGGTGGTTAGCTGACTTGATGCCTGTCGCTACACACCCATTATCTTGCAGCTAAGATCTCCTTTCTAAATTCAAAAGGCTGGCACAACAGAAGACTTGGTTGCAAGAAAGTAAAACATAATAGTGGTCCAAAACCAAACAGTCTCTAAAAGGGGGCAAAGAGTGGCCTTGTGTCCACCACTTCCTTAAACCCTAGAAAGTCTCCCCTGAATAAGGGTCACCAATGATATTTAAGTCAGCTTCTTGATATTTGAAGAACAATGTGTCTTTGAACTTTGTAATAGTGATTTTACTTCTTTGTGATCTTCCTGAATTCCCTTTTATATTTAAAATGTTCCTTTTGTCCCGAGTTTCTTCTCAAGTTTAAAAATAGCCCTTTGACTACAGGCATTTCATGTGAGCACATCAAAGAAAGCTACAAATCTTCCTTGTATCTGTGTGGCATGCTCTAAATAAAACTCAGGGTTTTGTTCTTGGTTCACTTTTAGATTGCAGATTGCAATTACTCCTTGTATCAATGGTACAAGGAGTAATAGTCAAATAATATTAGTGCTCGTTGGTTTATCATTTGTATTTGGGAGCAACATTGTCTACCTGGAAAAATGCTGTTTATGAATGGAGGCGCATCTTTCTGAGGGAAGATGGTTGACATGTGATGCTTCTGGCATCATCTGGGCTAATAAAAATGGCAATATTATCAGAAAGGCCTTCAAGAAAAGACCCCAATTCTTCAGGTATTTACATTTCAAGTTAAAACATGGGTATTATTTTTTGAGCATGCACACATTATCAACTACTCCTGTTGACATCTACTCAGATCTATCTCCCTCTCCCTTCCCCCTCTCCTCCCCTCCCTTTCTCCCACTCCCATTTTCCCCTTCCCTCCCTCCATCCCTCTGTTTTTTCACCCTCTTTCTTTTATTCATTTCATTTTTGAAAAAGGGTTTTACAGTGTAGCCCAAGCTGATGTTGAACTCCCTATGTAGTAGAGGTTGGTTTTGAACTCCTGACCCTCCTGCCATACCCACCTCCTGAGTACTGAGAGTATAGCCATACAACACTATACCCTGTAGATTCTTAAAAATAATATGCTATCAGTTAAAATGGAGGAAGAGATCATGACATTTATTAAACAGCTATAAATGGTTCTTTCCTGATATAATGTGGAATGTTTATTAGATAATTTAATCTTGTAAATGGAAGTGTATCATTTATTCACCTAGTTTTTCATCAGCATCATCAATGTCATAATTACTCTTATCTTTTAATACATGGATCCATACTTAGTAATACCTTGTCCATTTTATTTAAGCTTCCAGTACCTGATCTGTGGTCAAAAATACTCTAAATTATTAATTCTCAAGTTATCTGCACTTGAAAGGCATGTGTTATCTACTCTTGAGTTATAGGTTAATGTGAAGTTTAGAAGCTCCAGTCAATCTATATTCATTGTTACCACATTACTTTGACTTAAGAATCAGGAAGCACTTTCCTCAACATACATTACTATATCATATGTCACTGAATCAGGATCCTAAAGTAAGAACAGAGACATAAAATAGAAAAATGTCTCTCAAAGGAGCTTCCAGGATATCTGTCGTGTTTCTCTCTTAAGGAAAAGACAGCAGACCTAAAAAATGGTGGCATCACTTATGCTGAGCCTCCACATTTCTTACCAAACTCCAAGCAGTTTATTTCTAAGACGTAATTTCATGAGCAATCTGGAAGATCCCCAGATCACCTCCCCAGCAATGAGTCTTTTGTGTCCTCATAAGAAAAATGACCAATCTGTTGTTACTGGCCAATCTTTATTTATTTATTTTTTCTGCTTCTAAAAGTTGCCTATGGGTTTCAACCTACTGATGTCCTTTTTCCACTTAGACTACTGAACATCGCTGAGTTCACGACTAGTAAATAAAAAGCTAATTAAATCATTCATATCCAAGTTGGTAAAATTTTGTCCATTAACATTTGTGGTAGTTTGAAAGAAAATTCCCCTGAAAGGAATGGCACTATTAGGAGGTATGACCTTGTTGAAGGAAGTGTTTCACTGTGGGGTGAGCTTTGAGGTCTCCTATGTTCAAGCTACCCCCACAGGTACAGTTCACTTCCTGTTGCCTTTGGATCAAGATGTAGAACTCTCAGCTCCTTCCCCAGCACCATGTCTGCCTGCATGCCATCAGATCCTGCCATAATGATAATGACAGACTCTCTGAACTTGTAAGCCACCCCAGTTAAATGTTTTCCTTTATCAGAGTTGTTGTGGCCATGGTGTCTCTTCACGGCAATGGAAACCCTAAGACAACTCTGCTAATTCAGGCATTCTGTCACATGTTAATCCATGGAAGTCACTAGAGACCTTAGCGTGTTCAAGGCAAGGTAGAATCTGTTTCTCTTTTCTCCAAACCCTGTTTCTCATAAACTGAACTAAATTGTTAGATTTTTGTTGCCATCATCAGGGGCTAGGAACTTTGCCAATCATCTCGCTCGTGGTAATTGGCAAGTCTGTTTCTCATTGACAGTTGGTCACATAACCTCAGATTTTTGAGTGTGGGTTTCTCTGAAAGGTTGCTCACCATTTGGCCCCCTGTGTGAGTCCAAAGAGAGAGCTCATAATGGAGTCTTTCCAACCTCACCTTACAAGTGACTCACTGTCACTTCACTCGTGTCACTTCACTCGTTACTGTCTTATACTTATCAGCCTACTTGACAAAGTCGGAGTGACCAAGGAGCTCGAAACAAACACCAGTGGCCATTTTACACATTTTTAGTGTCATCGAAAGGCCTTTGTCTTAGGGTTTCTATTGCTGTGAAGAGACACCATGACCACGGCAACTCTTCTTTTTTTCTAAAATAAAATTTATTTATTCTATATATTTTTCACATCATGTATGTTGATCTCACTCATTCCTTGTCCCTTTATTTTGCTCTCTGCCCCTGCACCACCCCCTGTGTAAAACAAAATTAAAGAGAAAAAAATGAAGACAATAAAATGAGAAACCTGAAAAAAAGGGAAGGAATCACAAATCTCATCACGGAAGCTGCAGTGTGGCGGCTAACTAGTCACACTGTACACACCCCTTTGCCCATACATCTCCACTTGCAAGTGATCGTTGCAAGAATCACTGGTCTGGTTTGAGGCCCCTGGTCTCCACTACAAGTTCAATGCTGGGTCCCCACTGGGACTCTTCCTGGACATCCTGCTGGCACTCTGTGTTGTGGAGATCCTGCAGCTTTGGGTCTACAGATGACCACTGCAATTCTTATAAAGGAAAACATTTAAGTGAGGTGTCAGCTTACAGTTTTAGCGGTTCAGTCCATTATCATCACGGCGGGGAGCATGATGGCATGCAGGATGCAGGCAGACATGGTGCTGGCTACATCTTGATCAGGAAGTTAACTGTGACACTGCGCAAAGCTTAAGCAAAGGAGACCTCAGAGCCTACTCCCACAGTGACTCGCTTCCTTCAGCAAGGCCATGCTTCCCTATAGTGCCACTCCCTATGAGCTCATGGGGGCCAATTACATTCAAATTACCAAACCCATTACGGGGAAGATATTACTCTGGTCAAAAGACTATACTCTATCCATGGTAGAAGCATGCCGTTGCTGTTCTGTTGGGCAGGTCAGTTACCTGGCAAAGGGACTACTCCTCAGGAAAGTTGATTCATCTAAAGACATGGAAAGAGATGGGAGAAATACTTACCCCTTTAATGAGATTATAAACTTCTTCTTAGCAGAATCTCTGAGGTCCCCCCATGAAGTTCTGACAGGTCTGTCTGTCTTCAGAAAGGTGGCTTCCCTCCCCCATCCCACCCCTTTCTTTTGTCTTGTTCTTTTGGTTGTGGCCAAAATCTAAGTATGCTTTCTCCAGTACTGTGGACTTGTTCACTCCTTCTCCAAAGCCCATCAGCTGGCTGCTTGTCCACCATGTAGTTACTTCTAACTAGCATGGTTTTCTCTCTTTCTCATCTCCATCTCCCTCCTTTGGGCAGCTGTCAAGATTTCTAGCTTGGCTGACCTAGCGTTTTTCTTTTAAACACTAATAAAATTGTTCTAGAGCTCTCTTCTGAGTCTCTGCTCAATTCGCTTTATCAACATGACTGAGAATCCTAAGAGGGGACTCTGATTTTCCCAGTAATACAAACTGACAAAAGAATCTTTTTTTTTTCAATGTGTGAGACACAGCGCGTTCTATACTGAACAAGTTTCTTCTGCTATTAGATTCCAGGTCAGAGATTTTACCAGATTCAGCTTACACCGCTATCACTCTGGAGCAACATCCAAAGAGAGACATGAAATGGTTGTTGAAGCAGTTGATAAATGCATTTCTGTGTATTTGTTTCATTCAGAGAAAGGATCTCACAGAATCCAGGTTGGTCTCACATTTGCTGTACAGCCTAGGCTGGCCTTGAACTCCAATCCTCCTGCCTTCATCCCCCGAGTCCTGGGATTACAGGCATGCACTACCACGGCAGATCATTTTTAAAGTTGTTTGGGTAAAGGAAACATAGAGCTTCAAGATACAATATCATTTATGGATTTGACATTGTAAGATGAAGTTCTGTGTATTAAAAATGGAATTTCATGTGCTGCAGTTTCAACTTACATTCTCATGCTGAGTTCTCTCTTTAGCATTCATCAGCGTGGTGCAGGGATTGGGAAAGAGCACAACTGGTAAAGTGCCAGCTATGTGAGCGTGATGTTAAACAACACTGTGTGGGGATGTTTTGTTTATGCTCTAGCAAATAATGCTTGCCTGAAGATCAGAGGGTGGAGCTAGCCATTGGCTAACCATAGAGGTCTGGAACTCTGTATAGACAACAGACAGGAAGTGATATAGTTGGGTGGAGAGAAGAAGTAATAAGGCAGGGCAGAGACAGGAGCTCAGCCCCTTTTTGGACTAAGGAGATGGAGATGTAAGAAGTCACTGTGGCTAGTTCCTTACTTCTCTGATCCTTCAGCATTTACCCCGATATCTGATTTTTATTATTAAGACCAATTACAACACTGATCACGGTGTGCATATCTGTAATGCAAGCGCTGGAGACAGAGCCAGGAAGGCTCTTGGGACCAAGTGAGCTTCAGGACAGTAACCGAGCATAGTGTGTGTGCGTGTGTGTGTGTGTGTGTGTGTGTGTGTGTGTGTGTGTGTGTGAACAATTTTTGTTGTTGTTTAAAAATATATTCTTCTTTCATACAATACATCCAAACCACAATTTCAAGAGAACCCATTAAAAGATGAATAAAAAAGTAAGCAGCACCTGAAGACTCCTATCCTGTTCCTGCTTACTGTGTGCATGCACACTCACACAGGCATGCTTCATGACTACCACCCCATTCACCAATGGCCTCCTCACTCTATGCATGCACACCCACACAAACATCAAACATGCTTCATGCTATGCAGACTATACTATTCTGTTTTACTTATGTGTTTGCTTAAGATCTTACCTCTCAGCATTATGACAATTGTTGCTATTTTATGCCAAGTCCTCTTCATTTCCTTAGTTTTTTGTTTTATATTCTTAGTCTCCTTTATTTACACATGATTTAAGTTCTAAGAATTGAGGCCAGTGCCTTGCTTGAGTTGGCTAGGCACTGCTGTGGGATGTTCTGTATGGCAAATGTGTTGCTCTGATTGGTCAATAAATAAAACACTGATTGACCAGTGGCTAGGCAGGAAGTATAGGTGGGACTAACAGAGAGGAGAAAAGAAAGAACTGGAAGGCAGAAGGAGTCACTGGCAGCTGTCGCCAGGAAAGCCACATGTGAAGATGCCGGTAAGCCACGAGCCAAGTGGCAAGGTATAGATTTATGGAAATGGATTTATTTAAGCTACAAGAACAGTTAGCAAGAGGCCTGCCACAGCCATACAGTTTGTAAGCAATATAAGTTTCTGTGTTTACTTAGTTGGGTCTGAGTAGCTATGGGACTGGAGGGTAACAAAGATTTGTCCTGACTGTGGGCAAGGCAGGAAAACTTTAGCTACAAGGCATGAGGTTACTGACACAAGATAGAAAGGGAAAGTCTAGGGAACATAAGAGAGAAACCTCACTGGGCGGCTGTGGTGCGCTCCTTTATTCCCAGCAATCGGGAGGCAGAGCCAGGCAGATCTCTTTGAGTTTGAGGCCAGCCTGGTCTACAGTGCGAGATCCAGGACAAGCACCAAAACAACACAGAGAAACCCTGTCTCAAAAAGCTAAGAGAGAGAGAGAGAGAGAGAGAGAGAGAGAGAGAGAGAGAGAGAGAGAGAGAGAGAGAGAGAACCTCCTCACCTTGGAGCCTGGTTTCTTGTCCACTGGTAGTCAAGAATTTCATCACAGCACTAGGTATGTAGTTTAATTGGCAAAATGCCTGCCTAGCATGTGTGAAAACCTGGATTTGATCCTTAGCACTGCATAAATCATGCTAGGTGATACATGCTTTCAGTCCCAGCACAGGGAAGGCTGGGGACAGGATAATCAGAAAGTCAAGGTCATCTTCAACTACATAGGAAGTTTGAGGTCAGCAGAGGTGATATGAGCTATCTATCTCTATCTATGTATTTATCTACCTCTCTCTGTCTCTATCATCTATCTATCTATCTATCTATCTATCTATCTATCTATCTATCTATGTATTTATCTATCTATCTATCATCTACCTATCTATCTGTCTATCTATCAATCTAACTATCTATCTATTTATCTATCATTTATCTATTTATCTATTATCTATCTATCTATCATTTATCTATTTATCTATCTATCTATCTATCTATCTATCTATCTATCTATCTATCTATCTATCTATCTACAAGTCTTGCACAACTACAATTTTCTAGAAGTTGCTGGAACAGAAACAATATTCCATTTATATAACGATATTTCAAATAAGAATGTTCAAATAGAAACAAGCCATGTTTTAATGTCTAAGTGACCATGACCTTTGAGAACAGCCTTACTCCTTCCCAAATGTAAGCTTGTCGTTTTCTGGGAATCTCAAAACAAAACTATAAACTTTATGCACAGTAAAAATGTGCTTAACTCTCTTGTGCAACCATTGCGACCTTTGGTTTTTACCTTAACAGCCAGAAATCTTATCCAGTGCTCCTAGGAACTACCATATGTTCTCAGTTACCATTAAATGAATCCACAAATCTTAGAACTATGTAACTTCAGAAGCCACCAAAACCATATTCATACATACATAGGTACACACACACACACACACACACACACACACACACACACACACACACACCACTCACATATTAAATACATGTCGGCATGACCAGCTTTTGTAAAGTGTATACTCACATTTGGTGTGTCATATCCTTCTCCTAAATACCTATATTTCTGTTAATGCCAGTGCTTAAATCCATATAAAATTGTTTTCTTCCTTCCTTCCTGCTTTCCTTTCTTTTTTTTTCTTTTTGGTTTTTTGAGACATGATTACCCTGAGTAGCCCTGCCTGTTCTGAAGCAGGCTAGCCTCAAACTCAGATATCTGCCTGCCTCTGCTTCCTGAGTGCTGGGATTAAAGGGGCTACACCACCACCTCCCTGCACAAAAAATTTACTTTATTATTATACAGTGTGTGTGTGTGTGTGTGTGTGTGTGTGTGTGTGTGTGTGTGTGTGTGTGAATGTTCATGTCCTGGAGCCCAGCGAAGGCCAGAGGCATAGGATCACCTTCAAACTGGAGTTACAAATGGTTATGATGTTGTCTGGAAAGAAAGCAAAAAAGCAAAGATTTTGAGGAAGGATTGGTTGGATACAAATGAATTTGTAGCAAAACAAAAAGCCATCTGGCATTATCAGAACTAAAGTCTATGACTCAGACCTGAGAAGGAGCTGGTGTAGGGAAGACAGCATCTCTAGGAGACGGGAAGGATAATGAGGGTGAGGTTGAAGAGAGCCAGCACTAAAGTTTACAGACACATCTATCTGGTTATCTAACATCTTTTGCTCTGGCCTGACATCTCTATAAACTAACACTGTATGAGCTATGCTTCATGAAAAAAAAATGTAGAAATGACTAGGATCATAGTAAGCCAATTCTGAGGGAGTTGACTGCAATGGCTGGCTGACAGTACTGATGTCACCGTGGGGACATAAATGATGCCTTTTCCAAGGAAAGGTTCCAATGAGAAGAATATTAATTTGGTGTCAATCAATATTTGAAACAGCAGCCGGAGGCTCAATTTTCTCACTCGGTCTTCTTCTCTCCATTTTGAATTTCTTCTATCGTTCCCTAACTTTACCAACATACAAAACACCTATGTAGTCTTGAACTCAGGAAAACGGAAGAATTCTTTCTCACCTAGAAGTTCATAGAGACACCTGCAATCTCAGAGTTTGGGAGACTGAGACAAAATATCAATAGTTAGAGGCTGGCCTGGGCTACACAGTCAGATTCTTTCTCAAGAAATAACAACAAAAAACATGGGGATTAATGGTTTATGTCTATAATTGAATTTCTACAAAGAAATTTCCTTGGAAATCTAGGAGATGTGTAGGTGGAGGGTTTGTCTCCAGCTCCTGCTAAGCCCCAGCAGTACTGTAGCCCACTTATAAAATAAGCACACAGACTCTTATATTATTTGAACTGTTTGGCCTAGTGGCTCAGGCTTCTAGCTATCTAGTTCTTACATCTTAAATTAACCCATTTCTATAAACCTATACCTTGCCACATGGCTCGTGGCTTACCAGTATCTTACATGTTGGTACTCGTGGTGGCTGGTAGCGTCTTCTGACTCAGACTTCTTGTTCCTAGAATTCTCTTCTCTGCTTGTCCTGCCTATACTTCCTGCCTGGCTACTGGCCAATCAGCATTTTATTTATACAGAGCGATATCCACAGCAGAGATGGTTGGTTGGCTTGTTCATTTTGGAAGATGAAGCAGGGTCGTACTGTGTAGCTCAGGTAGGTTTTGAACCTGAGATCTTCCTTGCTCAGACTCCCAGTTCGCCTCAATGTTTGTAGAGCAGAGGTGAAAACATCATGCACACTGTTCTCAGCTTTTCAAAGCAATGAAAAGGTGAGAGAGAAGATTACATATCTTGGACAATCAGTTGACTCTGTAAGACTTTATAAAAGAACAGGCTCTGCCAAGTGTGCCTGCCAGTGCATACCTGTAACCTTAGAACTCAGCAGATAGATGGGAAGGAAAAGGTCAGCTCCAACTACACAGTGAGTTCCAGGTCAAGGAGGTCCACTTGCCTCAAAACACACAAACAACAGCAAGAATCAAAAGGAGAAATACATTTTAATAACAACAACAAAAATCAGCATACTAAGAGGATGTTTAATACTTAGAGTGTAAGCTCCCAGAGAGAAATTGGATAGCTTCATAACACATGCATGCATATGTGTATATGTTCTTCTTAGTTTGCCACACCCTTGTGACAGCTTTGTCTGGACATTAGACTGCAAGCCAAAATTGAGAAACTACTGTTTTAACATCAATCACCCAACCAAATTTCCAGTTCACAATTTTTTTGTTTGTTTTCTTTATAATTTACTCAATAGTATTTCAAGCTTCCGAATTACCTAGTGTCTGAGAAAACTGAAAACACTTTGATTACTGAAAACAAAAACCAAAAAGCACAATAATATTGTGGTTGTGTTTCTTTATGAGCAGCATGTGAGCCCATGGAGAGCACTGGGTCCCACTGATTGGAATCTGTAGAAGTAACCAACCATCTTATTAAATAAGAAACACAGAACCAATGCAAAGAAGAAAGCCAAGAGATCAGAGCTAAGAACCTTACCCGTCTGCTGCAGCTAGCCTCTTCAACCAATAGAGGCCTACTTCCTGTGTGTTTATCTTTATATGGACTTTCTGTTCTGCCTTCTCATTGGTTGTAAACCCAACCACATGACCGCCTCGTCACTGCCTGTCTGTACAGACCTCCAGGTCTTCTATGGTTGGTATTGAGATTAAAGGCGTATGTCTCCAATGCTGGCTGTATCCTTGACCACACAGAGATCTACCTAGCTCTGCTATGGCTTACTATTAGCTCTGACCCCCAGGCAACTTTATTTATTAACATACAAATAAAATCACAATTCAGTACAAATAAAATATCAGCATAGGTATCTATGGGAAAAACTGCTTCAATGCATCTAATTCTCTCCCATTCTCTTCTACCCTTCGACACTTTTGTTCCTTTGGTTTTTCAAGATAGGGTTTCTCTGTGTAGCTTTGTGTCTTTCCTGGATCTCGCTCTGTAGCCCAGGCTGGCCACAAACTCACAGAGATCTGCCTGGCTCTGCCTCCCGAGTGCTGGGATTAAAGGCATGTGCCACCACCGCCCAGCCCCTTCTATACTTTCAATAATGAAATGTGGTGAACTATATCTACCTATATTTTGTGTGCATAATCTCATTATAATAGCTGGCTCTTGTTTAAAAATGAGGCATGTGCTTAATGGGAGAGTCACAAAAAAGAATATATATTTCCTGTTTGGTAAAATGGATACAGTTTATAGAATTTAAGGAAGATTTGCTAATATTACTAGGAGGCAGCTTAATACAGTATCACAAAAAATCTTCTTTCTGACTTAAATCATACGCACACATACACACACACACACACACAAACAAACACATATGTATGAGTGTGAATCTACAGTTTCTGGGTCTATAACAGAAAGAATTGAGAACATTTTATGCACACACACACATATATTTTTTAAGCATAAAGAGGAAAGAGGAAATATATTCATGACACATTTTCCATCATAAAAAATTTATTAGAGTTTGACAACCTGGCTTATGTTCAAGAGTAAACAAAAGATATAATTCCTTTGTTGGTTAGAGATAAAAATTTCCTAGATGTTTCCGTACAACATGCTGCATACTTCTTTGACATTACCTTTTTGAAAATGAGTGTGTACATTAGCTTGGAGGTAAATGCATGTGACAGCAGGTGTCCACATAGGCATCGGAAAATCCTGGAGCCAGAGGTACAGGGAGTTATGAGCTGTCTGATGTAGGTACTGGGAACCAAATCCACGTCTTCTCTAAGAGCAGTATGCCATCTCTTCGACCCTTCCCTCTCATTGGCCTTAACTGTCTCTATTTTGGCAATGCTAGGGACCAAACTCAAAACTTTGCCCATTGTAGGCAAGTATTCTATCACCAAGCTACACCCCATTAGTTGTTCATAGTTTAGTTTCTTTATAGAGTGAGAGAAACCTTACTTTATTACTCAGATATTCTATTTTTATTTACCTACCTGTTTATTTATTTAATTTGTTTGAAACAGGGTTTCTTTCCTTTTTAGACTTTTAGGTAGTTATTTGTTATTATTATTAATTAAATTTGTTCATTTATTTTACATCCTGACCACAGTTTTCCCTCCTTCCTCTCCTCCCATTTCCTCTTCCAATTTACCCCCCTAATCCACTCCTCTGTTTGAAGACAGGGTTTTTTATGTACTTCTGGCTTCCTGGAACTCACTTTTGTCTGGCCTTGAACTCAGAGATCCATCTGCCTCTCCCTGCTTAATGCTGGGATTAAAAGCATGTGAAAATAGTCTCAAGCTGAAAATAGTCTTGAACTTTAGTAAGTACTATGGCCAGAAAGATATACTGAGGAAATTAATCTATTTGAATTTATTTATAATATCTGTTGTTTTGAAATGAAATGATATATGATTCTCTGTGTTCTAAATTTAATATTGCCCACGTCACAATTTAACACAAGCCAAAGCTTATCCTTCAATTCCCTTAACTATGGAATGAACTTACTGCATTTTCTATTTTCTCTCCTGTCCCGTCCCAGAAGCACATCGAAGTTCAAGTATTTTTAGTTCAAGTGCCTGTCTCCATCTTATTCATTCAACTATTTTTTAAATTTCCCATTGATAAAGTACAATGTGGAGAAATACATGCACCAGACATAATGAGCTCACAGTGGAGGGTTCGTCTGTTCCTAGAGCCCAGGAGGAGGAGATGGGGACTCTCTGGAGAAGCTGGTCAGTCAGGCTAGCCTCAAACACAAGCTCCAGGGTCAGCAAGAGGAGAACAGTCGGTGGAGACACCACTGTTAACCATGGACCTCCACATGCATGTGCATACATGTGCAAAGTCTACCTCCACACACACATGCATACCTTACACACAGATACTGAGAAACAAAACCACTTCCAAAAAAGCCAAGTTCAGTTCTTAGAACCCAAGTCAGGTGGATCACAACTGCCTGTAACTCCCACTCCAGGGGACCCAACACACAAGTGTCATCAGACAGGTGGCACACACAGACACAGGTATAGACACATAATAAACCTTGAAAAACATCAGAGTCCTACAATCAATCAATCAAACAGAACCTGCAGGAGTGGGGCAACGGGGAGAAGGAAACAGAAAAGATGGAAAGGAAAAGCCTAGGGGTTTATTAAGTCACATCTCTGAGTGTATCTGGTTGTCATGAGGACTCTGACCTAACAGAGGGATCACTACATGGTATGCTTATTATGGGAGCCCACAGAGGTTTCCTAGTGAGATCTGAGCTTGATTTACCCAGCAGGGCTGCATAAGGGGATGGACTGACCACGTTCATGGTTACCAGGTGTTTGGAAGGGTTTGCACTTGGCTGTGCTAGGGGGAGGTCTTTTGCTCCACTTCTTGGCATTCTTTTAAAAAGCCCTTTAGAAGAGACAGGTGGCGGGGGGCACGGTGGATGAAGATCCAGGCCCTCCCAAGGCTATCCTTAGTTTCTATCTGTCTTTCCCCTCTCTATATTTCTATTAAATCTCTTATCTCTCACTCCTCAAGAGTACCCTGGGGATGAAGGTGGAGGCAGGTCCCCCACAACTTATACTATGATAGTATGATTGGGCAGTAGTGAAATACACAAGCGAGCCCTAGTTAGGAGTTAGCTCCCTGGGGACGTGTCCTTGGGGCCATACAGCTCACTGGCCTCTTCTCCTATCCCCTTCGTGTTTCTGCACACGAAGAAATGAAGGGCAGCCTCTGCCTCCTTCCACCACCGTTTTCTGCGAGCTGCCGTAGTTTGATTCCTAAATAAGTTCTTTCTCCTCTAAGTGGGTTTGGTCTTTGCAGCAAGTTTTCAGTACACTGAGAACTTCTGGAGAACTCTTTCCTACAGAATAGCCGTAGAATCGATTCTCACAATGTGTCACTCTTCCCATTCGACTGGAATCTGTACCTGTACTGGATGAGCTTGAACTCTGTCTTTCATTGTTTTCAACCCAAAGAGGTTTTGATCTTATTCATCTATATTTATGTTTGTAACTGTATGTTCAATGGATATTTTATTGATCATTAATTTCAGCCATTTCATTATATTATTTTTTAGTTCATAGAAGCATTACCTTATGTTTGTGTTATTAAATCAAAGTGAATCTGGTTCCAAACCCCATCTTGCTTGGCTAGTAAGAGCCAACCTCAGTCATTTGGCCAACCTCTATCTCCTTTCTTGGGCCAGACCAAAACTCTAGAGTTTCACAGCTTAACTTGAGCTCCAACAAAATTCACATTTATTTATTGCTTTTTTGAGACAGGATCTCATACTGTAGCATAGGCAGCTCATAAACTCTAGATAATCCTCTTGATTCAGTTTTCCAAATGTTGGGATCATAGTTGTGAGCAATAATACCTCGAGATAGTTTATTATTGTTGTTTTTTTAAATTGTCTTTTATGTTTCAGGAAATATGCTGAGAGGGAAGGTAGCTTTCTCAGAAGTCCTAAAACATGCACTTGGAGGGGACAGTAAGAACCCAGCAGGCCAGAATCAAGACTTTTGTGACTTACCTGCCAGCATAATGCACCGAGACCCCAGATAACTCTTGATCTGTGTGTTTCCTGTCATTTGATTTCATCCTTTCTAGAAATTGTGACACTGCTCTGGGGAAGGCAGAGACAGGTGGCTTGGTTGGTTCTCTTTCTAGGTTTGGCCCAAGCTGTCTATGAATCTACTTTATTTTATGTTGGTTTTTTTCTCTATGCAAGTGAGTGGTCAGACCCAAAGCCAGGGCCTGCGGACCAAGTGGCTCCGGGAACAATAGAACCAGTGGGAAACTGGAGAAGGCCTTGCTACTCAATGGCTAAGCCTTCTTCCTCTTCAAGGTAGACAGTGCCGGTCAAGTGACTACCAAGACTTTCAGGACTAGTCCACCCAGAAGTTCATACATTCAATTAACTCATCAAGTTCTCCCAAACCTTTGGGTTTCATTAAGGATGGGGGCACAAAGGCTCTTATGGGCCAGTAAATCCCTCTCCCTTTCCAACTTAGTTCAACTTTCTCTTCTATTATGATTTGGGCATTTATCATCTGTCTTATGTTTCTAGTTCTTGATCACCCTTCACTGAGACAAGGAAGAGAAGGAATTTTGTCTTTTCTTTTTCTTTCTTTCTTTCTTTCTTTCTTTCTTTCTTTCTTTCTTTCTTTCTTTCTTTCTTTCTTTCTTTCTCTCCTTCTTTCTTTCTTTTTTTTTTTTTTGGTTTTGGGTTTAGTTTTTCAAGACAGGATTTCTCTGTGTAGCCCTGGAACTCACTCTGTAGACCAACCTGGCCTTGAACTCACTGAGACCCACCTGCTTATGCTTCCCAAGTGCTGGGATTGAAGGCCTGCACCACCACCACCTGGCTTTGAATTTTATCTTCAAGTAACAAATGAAAAACAAAGTCTGGCATGATGAGAAGATAGCGAATTTTTTTATTAAGAATTTTTTTATTCATTTTACATACCAATCACAGATCCCCCTCTCCCCTTTTCCTGGTCCTCCAGCCTTCCCCCCCTCCGCCCCGAACCCATTCCCCAACTCCTTCCTAAAAGAAAGTAGAGCCTCCCATGGGGAGTCACAGCAGAGCTTAGTATATTCAGTAGAGACAGGTCCAAGCCCCTCCCCCTGCATCAAGGCTGTGCAAGGTGTCCCAGCATAGGCACTTGGCCCCTAAAAAGCCTGCTCATGCACCACGCATGTATCCTGATCCTACTGCCAGGGGGCCCCTTAAACAGATCAAGCTATACAACTGTCTCTCTTCTGCAGAGGGCCGGCCCCTAGTCCAGTCCTTTGGAGGCTCCACAGCTGTTGGTCTAAATTTCATGAGTTCCCACTAGCTTGGTTTGGTTGTCTCTGTAGGTTTTCCCATCATGATCTTGATGCCCTTGTTCATATAATCCCTCTTCTCTCTCTTCGACTGGACTCCTGGAGCTCAGCCTGGTGTTTGACTATGGATTTCTGCATCTGCTTCCATCAGTTACTGGAGAAAGGCTCTATGATGACAGTTAGGGTATTCACTGATCTGATTACAGGGGGAATATTTTTTAAAGTCAGAATTCTTTCTGGTCTTTACAATATAGTGAAAAAATCATAAATTCATATCTCATCAGTTCACCTATCACATACACTAAGAATACACTTTGTATTCTGCTTCTTGTGGATATTGACATATTAAAACAATGCTTAAAGTGAGTGTAGTGGTACATGCCTGTAATCTCAGTGCTCAGGGTAGTAAGCAGGAGGTTCACAAGTTCAAGGTTATCCTTGAATATTTTTAAAGTTTGACCTCAGCCTGGACTATCCATCCCCCCCCCACTCCATGACAATATGCTAGTAACCTAGCACCCCAGGAGGCATTAGATATGATGAGGTTATCTGTGGGTGTTTCCTTTACTTCTCCAATCCCAACAGTTCTTGGGAGGCTAAAGCAGGAGGATTGCCATGAATTGGAGACCAGTCTGGGATAAAGAGTAAGACTGCCTCAGAATAAACAGAAGACACCTAAAACAACAAAACAAATAGCATAAAGAAGCTTAGGGACAGAGTGGGACAGCATCTTTCCCACTGTCACATATTGTTACTTGGAAATTTTATGAATCACCTTCACAACTTCTGGAGAAAAGACAGAACCAGCTGATGTTAAATTGTGTCAAGAGCAAAAAAAAGTGTTAAGGCTGCTTGTCATGACATTTATTATAAAACTGGGTTAATGTTTTTAATAGCAATCAAACATATGAAGTGAAATTTAGAGAGAATTTAGTATTTAATCCTTAAATGTTGCTACACTAACAGTTTATTTTTAATTAATTTTTTTTACTTAGCATACAAAATAATGTGCTTCATTATGACAATTCCATACATACATCTCCTTTTATTTCATTCCCATTCAAATGCCTCATGACCCTCTCATGCTGGCCTCTCCCTTATCCCTTTATGTATATATTATTATGTTATATATAGTTATATATTATGTTATATAGATATATATATATAACATCCCATATATTATGTATATGCATAATATAATATATATGAAGACAGAGAACATATGCACACCAATACATATTATTTATTTCTTTTATGAAAGAAAATATTGTTTTCCCCATTATACTTTCTTCCATTTTTATTTTTCTTGCCATCATCAAATGAAAGATTGCAGTATTTATTTATTTATTTATTGCAAAAGATTTCGGTGGTGTGGCGCTTGTCTCTCTCTCCTCTATTATTTCACTAGTCTTTTTGAGAACTTTGTGTGACATACTTTCATCATAGTGACACCTCTCCACTCCTCCCAGATGCAGTTCCTCTCCTCTAACCACCTGTGTGCCCTCTCTCTTTTTAACTCAAAAAGCACTATTTGTGCTGGTCATACATTTTTGGATTTTTTAAATATATGTCTACATGCTATATTTTAGGAAGCTCCTATAGAAGGTTGGATTCCATATGATTTTTTCAAAAGGCCTTTAGTGCTATTTACCCCTCCCCATATCCACTCTACCTTTACCACCCACCCTCCATCCTAATTTAACCCTTTCTTAATACCCTTTAGGACTAAATTAAATTAAATTGTTTAAATTTATTCTCTCATTTATATCATCCCGCCCTCAGTTTCTCCTCCCTTGTCTCCTCCCAGTCTCTCCTCCTTACCCCCCCTCTGTTCCCACCCCCACTTCTCCTCCATTTCCCTTCAGGAAAGGGCAGGCCTCCCAGTGATGTCAACCAGCCATGGCATAACAAGATGCAATAAGACAATATGCACCTCTCTTCATATTAGGACTGGATGAGGCAACCTAGTAGGAGGAAAAGGGTTCTAAAAGCAGGCAAAAGAGTTAGAGACAGACCCCTCTCCCACTGTTAGGAGTCCCATAAGAAGACCAAGCTGTACAGTCATAACATATACAGATCGGCCCCATGCAGACTCCCTGATTATTGGCTCAGTCTCTGTGAGCCCCTATGAGCCCAGGTTAGTTGATTCTGTGGGTTTTCTGGTGATGTCTTTGAACTCTCTGGCTCTGATAATCCTTCCCTGCCCTTCTTCCACAGGATTCCCTGAGGTCCACCTAATGTTTGGCTGTGGCTCTCTTTATGTTTCCAATAGTTGCTGGATGAAGCCTCCCTGATGATTATGCTAGGCCCCTCTCTGTTAGTATAGCAGAACATCTTTAGGAATTGTTTCATTGACTTTCTTTTTTCTTTTCTTTTTTTTTTTTTTGGCAGGGGCAGACATGTTTGGTTCTATCCTAGGTCTCTGGGCTATCCAGCCTCTGGTCCATGGCCCTCCAGGCAGTGTTGAGGTAGGCTGCAGCTCCCTTTCCTGACATAGGTCACAAGCAGGACCAGGCTTTGGTTGGCCACTCTCACAAATTTCTGCTCTACCTTTACCCCAGCCTATCTTGCTGGCAGGAGAAGTTGTGGGTCGAAGGGTTTGTGGCAGGCTTGGTGTCCCAGTCCCTCCACTGTAAGTCTTGTCTGGTCACAGGAGCCACCCAGTTCAGGCTGCCTATCCCCGACTACCAGGAGTCTTAGCTAGGGTCACCATCATAGATTCCTAGGAGTTCCCATTACACTGTTTCTACCTCACCCCTGAAATATCCCCAATTCCAGTTGTCTCTCCCAGTACTCTCACTCTTCCCCCGAGATGATCCTTACTATTACTGTCCCCACACACCCCCAGTCCACCCACAAAATGTATTTCCTCTTCCCTGGGAGGTTCATGCACCACCCCCTTGCTTACCCTTTCTGGGTCTGAGGTTTTTAGCATGCTTATCCTCTACAACTAATATGCACCTACAAGTGAGTACATACCATGTTTGTGTTTCTGGATCTGGGTTACCTCACTCAGGATGATTTTTTCTAGTTCTATCCATTTGACTGTAGTCAAATTTGTAAATTTCATGATGTTATTTTTTTTTAAACATCCGAGTAGTACTCTATTGTGTAAATATAACACATTTTCTTTATCCATTCTTTGGTTGAGGGACATCTAGATTGTTTCCAGTTTCCAATTATGAGTAAAGCTGCTTTGGACATAGTTGAGCAAGTGTCCTTGTGGTAGCATGGACCGTCCTTTGGATATATTGCCAGGAGTGGTATATTTGAAACTCAAGGTAGATTGATTCCCAGTTTTCTGAGAAACCACCATATTGATTTCCAAAGTGGCTGTACAAGTTTGCACTCCCAACAACAATGGATGTGTTATGTTTATTTTTGATCTCAGCCATTCTGCAGCTATAAGATGGAATATCAGAGTCGTTTTGATTTGCATTTCCCTGGTGGCTAAGGATGTTGAACATTTAAGTGTTTCTCAGCTACTTGAGATTCCTTTGTGGAGAATTCTCTGTTTAGATCTGTACCCCATTTTTTAATTAGATTATTTGGTTTGTTGATATCTAGTTTCTTGAATTCTTTATATGTTTTGGAGATCTTCTGTCAGATGTGGAGTTGGTGAAATCTTTTCCCATTCTGTAGGCTGCTGTTTTGTCCTATTGATGGTGTCCTTTGCCTAGAAGCTTTTCAGTCTGATGAGATCCCCTTAGTGCCTGTGCTATTGGTGTTCTGTTCAAGAAGTTGTCTCCTGTGCCAGTGTGCTAAAGGCTATTCCCCACTTTCTCTCCTATCAGCTTCAGGGTAGCTGGTTTTATGTTGAGTTCTTTCATCCACTTGGTCTTAAGTTTTGCACAGGGTGATAGATCTAGCTCTATTTGTATTTTTCTACATGCTGACATCCAATTAGACTACACCAGTTGCTGAAGATGCTTTTTTCTTTTCCACTGTATAATTCTGGATTCTTTATCAAAAATCAGGTGTCCATAGGTGTGTGGATTTATGTCTGGGTCTTTGATTTGATTTCATTGATCAACCTGGCTTTTTAAAAAATTTTGCCAATACCATGCAGTGTTTATTACTATAGTTCTGTAGTAGAGCATGAAATCAGGGATGATGATACTTCCTAAAGTTCTTGTATTGTACAGGATTATTTCAGTTATCCTGTGTTGTTTGTTTGTTTGTTTGTTTTTGTTTTTCCATATGAAATTGAATACTGTTCTTTCAAGGTCTGTAAGAATTATGTTGAAATTTTAATGGGGATTGCATTGAATCTGTGGATTGCTTTTGGTAAGATGCCCATTTTTACTAGGCTAACCTTACTGATCCATCTCCCATTCTGATATCTTCTTCAATTTCTTTCTAGAAAGCCTTGAAGTTTTTATCATACAGGTCTTTCACTTGTGTGGCTGGAGTTACCCCCAGGCATTTTCTATTACTGTGGCTGTTGTGAAGGGTGTTGCTCCTCTGACTTCTCTCTCAGCACGCTGGTCATTTGTATATAGGAGGGCTACTGATTTTTTGAGTTGATCTTGTATCCAGCCACTTCACTAAAGGTGTTTATCAATTTTAGGAGTTCCCTGGTAGAATTTTTGGGGTGGCTTATGTATACAATCATGACATCTGCAAATAATGATATTTTGATTTCTTCCTTTCCAATATGTATTCCTTTGATCTGAAGGAAGTTGGGTGGGCTCTAAGGAGTGAGTGTTGGTGGGTGGAAGTCTTATTTGTGGTTCTGGGTACAACGTAGCCTCTGATAGAGTGGGGAGTTTCTACTGGAGTTGTGGGCTAGGATCTATTTTACTTTTGTTTTTTGTTTGTTTGTTTTGTGACAGGGTTTCTCTGTGTAGTTTTGGTGCCTGTCCTGAATTTCACTCTGTAGCCCAGGCTGGCATCAAACTCACAGAGATCTGCCTAGCTCTGCCTTCCATGTGCTGGGATTAAAGGCATGTGCCACCTGGCAGGATCTATTTTATTTTTAAGCCAGTATCTCACCTGGCTGGCTTGGAACTTTCTATGTAGGCCAGGCTGACTTTAACTCACAGAGATCCACCTGCCTTTAGCTTCCTGAGTGCTGGGATTAAAGGCATGTTCCACCATGCCCCATCCATCATCTTTCCCAGTTCTCACCAATAAATAAACTTTAAATCATTTTAAACTTGAGGTTTCAGCTTTAATATCTTAAGTGCAAAAGTTCCATAATAGTTATTAATAATGATGAAAAAATGAAACAATTAAAAATTAAAACAGCTTTAAATTCTCCTTATATCAAGCATTTTAACATTATTCTACATTTTGTAAAAGGAATTTGGAAGAAATTTAAGGATTTGGCTGTTTCAGTATTATTTATAAGGTCTTCCAAAAATACATATTTCAGATTTTAATAGGAATTTTGTTTAAGTAGGAAACATTTTGAAATAAGACTGTGTAACATGGGCCATTAAAGTGTTTTTATATAAAGTTGTGCTTAGAGTACAGGTACTTTCTCAGGGAGGCATACTTTCATAAAAATATTTGTTGTAGAATATTATTTTAAGGTGTGTTTTGTTTATGTTGTATTTATGCAACTCTGTGAAGCTGTGTTACTGTGCCTGCCTAAAACACCCAATGGTCTGATAACGAACTGAATGGTCAATGGCAAGGCAGGAGAAAGGATAGGCAGGGCTGGCAGGCAGAGAAAATAGATAGAAGGAGAAATCTGGGAGGGGAGAGATCTACAAGTAGAGGTAGCCAGAGAAGGAGACCCAGCTACACAGCAAGATACAGAGTAAGAGGATGAGAAAAGCCCAGAAGCAAAAGGTAGACAGGATAAATTAAGGAAAGCTGGCTAGAAATAAGACAAGCTAAGGCCCAGCATTCATAAGTAAGAGAAAACTTCTGCATATTTATTTGGGAGCTGGATGGTAGCCCCCTCCAAAGAGCAAAAACAAACAACAAATATTAAATGCCGGTGTTTTGTATAATTAATATTATGTTAACATAGAGACCACCTTAAATGTATAAAACATGCTTCCATATATTTATGCAGACACACCATATGATGTTTTATTTAAGGTGGGATTTAAGGAGCTTGTCAGTTTGGGTATCATATAGCAGAGTCAAGCAAGGTAAGCAGTAAACATGCTAGCGGCATGCAATGTTTTAATTATTGTCATCACTGTCGATTAAATATGTACCTTTCATTCTTCTGTTTAGTGCAAACAGAAAATAAAGCTAAAATACACTGATATTTTTAAACATCAGTTTGGCTCAATTAACTACTGTAGGAATGAATTTCTTAGATTTTTCCCACACTAGTGGAGCTATGAGAATAAGGAATGACTCGTATAAGCAGGGATGTAGACAGCTTTTTGAGTATGCAGTTAGAATATAACTTATTTTTTTATCTCGTGGTATGTCAGTAGAAAATATTTGTGTGATTTGCTTTGCCCATTTTCCTACAGGTTGCATATAAACTAATAAGAAATATATACATAATTTTATCTTTAGAAATAAGTATTTTGAGATACTGTATTTATTTCATATATCAAATAATTGTCTCAAGAATAATGTGGAATTAGAGAGATTTCTGTGTTATGTTGATTGCTGTTCTCAGGTCATTTATCTTTGCCATGTTTCTGTATACCTGACCGTGTGACTTAGGATTTCATTCTAAAAGCAAAAATGATGGACTTGGTCAAATTATCTCTGTGAACTAGTAAGACATAGGCAAAAATATGAAACATGAGTTCAATCCATTTTCTTTTTAATTTTACTACCACACCAAAGAATCAAATCAGGTCCTGGGTGGTTGCTACTTTTATAGTTTGGTCCCCAGATCAACAACACACATATAAACTACATCTCACTTGCTGTGGCCTATAATACCAGTACCGAGGAGGCTGAAGCAGGAGGATCTCAGTTAAAGGACTGTACAGGCTACAAGTGGAGACTGTCTCAAAAACATGGGAACTGGAGATGCTCTTAAACTTATTTCTGTTGAAATTATGTTCACTACGATCTGGCTCAAATGCCACCTCCTCCCAAGGTGCTTCCTGATGTGCACATCTGGGAATTATATCTTAAAGTGCTTAATCCACAAAACTCGCATGATGCTTACATGCTTCTCTGGTGAGCATTTGTTGACTGCAGGAAGGGCATGAAAGTGGGGCAAACCTACTTATTTAAAGTGGGGAGGAAGAGTTTTCTATTTCAGTGGGGTATTCTGTGTCAGAGACTGCATGGAGTGAGAGCTGAACTGGGGCACAGACGTTTTTATTTGTCCATGCAGGGATGACTGCTGTAAGGTTAGGAAGAGGTCCTGAGGACTGTTGTGGAGAGGGGTTCACTGCTCATGTTCAGGATAAGGAAGGAGTCAGGAGCGTGGAGGACAGAGAGAGACACTTCTGCCAGGCCCTGAGTCCACAGTGTGAACATTTCTGCACAGACTCCAGCAATGTGATCCATTTTCCTCTGGGAGGCATAATTTCAATAATGGAACATGAGGCAGATATCAAAAAGAAGCTTTCTAATACTTCAAGATTATAAGACAGGTTTTACAAGTGAAATGTGGGTATTTCCACCATGGAATTTTAATGTGCATAAGAATCAGCTGGGGTTCTTACTAAAACTACACATACCTGGGATTCAACTTTAGGGCATTTAAAGTACTAATTGTTAGAAAATTCCAAATAAGCTTTAGTTTAATAAGTCTCTTGTGTGATGAGGAAGTTGGTTGTCAATAGATCAGACTTTGGCCCTAGATGGGGATCATAACAGTGACAATAAAGAGAAACATTGACTGCTCACTTCCCATTTATCCAATGTTGGACAAGCATACATTCATTATCTCCTTTATACGGCACCTTAAGATTCAGTTATTGAGATTATTTTCCTATTTAGTGAGAACCTAAAGTGCAGAGATTGAGCAATCACAGTGTCTGTGTAAGGCACAATCAGAGCAGGAACCAAAGATGCTCTGACTTCAGAATTCACACTGGAGAAATCCATGATATTAAAAGCTGGAGCTTTTGTCTTTCCTCTTGTCTTCCTCTTTTCAAAAGTTTCAACTGATTGGGCCCAGTGCCACATTTAACAAGATTGCCTGATTAAATTTACTCCAGTAAAAAATTTCATTCCTAAGTAGAGAAAGACCAGCTGGAACATAATCAGCCATCATAGTGGGATGCCCTAGATATGAAGATGCCCATCCTACCAAGAATAATACATATGCACATAGCAGTAATTCCAAAATAAATATAGAAAACTTCCACAGCATGTGTTATTATAACCATTTAAGCAAAAACATAAGAACTTTAAAGTGGGACATTATCATTGCCTTGAACACTTTTTTTTTCACTCTGTCTCAAAATTGACATCTCAAAATAAATTCATGATCATAAAGCCTAAGCACTAATTGTCTAACGGAATGGTCTGTAATAAAACATAATCATAGTCAGATTTAACTTTATTTTTTCCAACTACTTCTTGACCAAAACAGCTATATTGTTTTAGATGGACAAGACACCTCTATTTCCTGTGACATTGGAAGCAGAGGTAGCTCATACTCCTGGATAAAACAGAATGATGAAAAATATTTAAAGTTGATGGGTTATGGTTCAAGTTCAGTGAACCTACTATGGATGCCAACTCTGTCCAGATGAAGAAACAGGCTAGAAGAGGTAATAATGAGGCTGGAGATGGCTTAGTCATCAGAGTGCTTGTCTAGGCTGCACCATATCAACCAAACATGGTGGGAATAGCACCACAAGTCGCCAAATGAAGGCAGGAAGTCGTTCAAGGTCATTCTTAGGTCATTCTTGGCCATAGCAAGTTGGAGGAAAGTTTGAGTTAGATTTCCTGGGGTGGAGGAGATATTAATGGATATTTTCCCCATAAAACTTCAGATAAAATAAAATGTTTTCATGTGTTAGATTAGGAGTTGATATCTGCCATTAATTCTGGTTTCTTTCTTTTTCCTTTCAAATGTAGTAGCTATCCATTGTGATTGGGTTTGTTCTTAAGGATGATGGCAATGTGTTCCATTTTCAATTGAAGAGCTTTTATTTGCTTTTTGATGAACAGTCTTTTTTTCATGGAGTAACATTTTCCTTCTGCTAGAGAAGTGCAAAGTATTAGATGAAGTTACTTTTAATTTCGACTAATTAACAAATACCACTTTTGTCAAGTTATTATTTTCCCCCAGACCATTCATTGCAAATGCCTTTTCTTTAAACTTTCCTCAGAATCACCTCTGTCCCAACACTATGCTAAACAACATCAGGCACCATGGCCACTGATTTCCTTTTCCTTCCCATTGGTCTCCTGCTTGCTGTGAACCTTTCTGTGGCTTTAAGGAGCTAGCTAACTCCAAATTAGAGAAAAAACAAGAGCCTGCTGAGTTCTGTTAACAGGGGTATTGTAGAACAAGTAGACATGTAAGCGCAGTCTGCTACAAAGTCCTTTTCTCACTGACCTCAGGAAGCTTTCACACTAAACTTTAAATTCCTTGGCTTCCAGTGAAAGGCACATCTATCAGCCTGGCAAGTGGTCACATGCCTGACCGCTCAAGTTTGACCCTCGAACCCAGGTAGAACAGGTGGATTTTGTGGCAATCATCTGTAATCTCAGTGACCCTATAGTGAAATGGGAGGTAGAGATGGAAGAATCCTCAGGAAGCTGGCAGGCAGGTCTGCAGCCTTGAAAATACAGCATGGCAGAGCCTGTGGGGGGACATTTTATAGAGGTACTTTTTTTAAAATTTTATAACTAATTTAATTTTATATATCAGTCATGGATTCCCCTGTCCTCCCTCCTCCTACCCCCCCCCCCCAATCACCTCCCATTCCCACCTCCTCCAAGACAAAACCTCCCCTGGGGATTCAGCTCAGCCTGGTAGATTCAGGTGAGGCAGGTCCTATCCCCTCCTCTCTTCACCTAGGCTGAGCAAAGTGTCCCAGCATAGGCCCCAGCTTCCAAAACCCCAGCTCATGCACTAAGGACAGGTCCCGGTCCTCCTGCCTGGGTGCCTCCTAAACAGTTCAAACTAAACAACTGTCTCACCTATCCAGAGGGCCTGATCCAGTTCCATGTGGCATCCTCAGCTGTTGGTTCACAGTTCATGTGTTTCCACTAGTTTGACTATTTGTCCCTGTACTTTTTCCAATCATGGTCGCAATATCTCTTGCTCTTATAATCCCTCCTCTCTCTCTCTCACCGATTGGACTCCTGGAGCTCCACCTGCAGCCTGGCCGTGGATCTCTGCATCTGCTTCCATCAATCACTGGATGACAGTTCTATCATGACAGTTAGGATGTTTGGCCATCCAATCACCAGAGTAGGTCAATTGAGACCTTCTCTCGACCATTTCCAGTAGTCTATAATGGAGGTATCTTTGTGGGTTTCTGGGGACCTCTCTAGCACATTGTTTCTTTCTATTCCCATGGGGTCTTCATTTATCATAGTTTCTCTTTCCTTGTTCTCCCTCTCTGTTCTTGATCCAGCTGGGATCTTCTGCTCCTCTAAGCTCCCTTTCCCTGAACCTTGCCCTCCATTACCCCGCCCACGTCCAGTTTGCCCATGTAGATCTCATTCATTTCTCTGTCATTGGGTGATCCCTGTGTCTTTCTTAGGGTCCTCTTTACTAGGTAGCCTCCCTGGAGTTGTGAGTAGCAGTCTAGTCATCCTTTGCTTTACGTCTAGTATCCACCTATAAGTGAGTACGTACAATGTTTGTCTTTCTGAGTCGAACCAAGGTACTATTATCTCAAAGAAGCTTTCTCTATTTACACCTTAGAATAAGCTGGTTTCCTCCCTAAATTTTCCCAGACTGTCATGAGCTACTCCAGCACAGCACTTAGGAAATCATACAGCAGTTGTAATTTGTCATTCTAGATGAATAGTTTCCAGAAACTATAAACTCTTTTTGAAGACATGTGCTCTAATATGCTAAGTTTCTAGCAGGGCACCTCCAGAAAAAAGAGGCCAATAAGTTTTGTTGTTGTTTTGCTCCTTCACGCTTGTCACTGATATGCAAATTCACACTTAGCATTTATGTCTTATCAACCCCGTGTGGCTTTACTTCCGGGTATTTATATCTAGTGCCGGTCTCCACCTCTTAAACTAATATAACTCTAGTTGACAAATGTTGATTACTGTCTCATTTCTGCAAGGCCAACTGTATTCTCTTCAGAATATTCAATTCTGAAAATGTAAAGCAAAAAAGAATTCTAGGCATCTGATCCTGGGTTGTTTTCATGCTTGCTGTCTTTGTACCTTCACTTCATGCTAGGTTGTCTGATACTATGCACAGAAAGTGTAGAAGATGGACGTGGGTAATCTTCCAACTGGGCACATTGTTGTAAATAGTTGCGAATCAGTTACTTAACACTAGTGAACCTCCACTTATTAAGAGCAGACATTTACGATGTTCCAAAGTACTTTAAGCTTCTGTTGGCAAAGATAGTTCCTATTTATTTAGGTTCAAGATACAGAGTGAAGTCCCACTAGTAATTCTCTAGTTTTTGTTAAGACCCAACTAGTTAATATTTCTTGGCATTCATGGGATGTACTAAATGAGTCAAAGAAACAATGAACTAGCACATAAAATATGCACATGTTTTCACATGTTGTCTGGGTATAGAGACGTGGGAGCCCTTTCAACAGTCCGCTTGGTTGTCTAGTTCTCAGCGGTACATGCAGTCTGCGTAAATATGGGCTCTTAAGCTTAAAGGCCTACACCAACGAGTCTAACTCTGTCCAGAACTCCCACCACACTCATCCATGGCTAAGTAACCATAACCACTTGGATATTGGGTTAAACTTGCACATTCTTTGGAACTATCCCAAGCCTATTGAATCCCTGTCAGGACATGTGGAAGGTCAAGCTTCAGTATGCACCGGCTTTTTAGCAGCTTTTACTTCCTACCCCATTAGATCCCTATAGCTACAGAGGAGAAAAACAGCACACTATGTGGTGTCACAGAATTATCAGAAAAGATTATAGAAAATGAAAAAAAAAATCATTTGCATAAACTGAACAATGAGGAGTTATACCTGATGCGTGGTACTAATTACTCTTATCAATAAGCACGCAGATACCAAGGGTGAAAGCTGAAAGATCAGAGAAGCAGAGCAGCAGCCACTAGAAACTTCTTACCTCTACAAATCCTCAGACCAAATGGGGGGCAGGGTGGGGGTGAGATCCTGCCTCTGCCTGCCTTATATTCCTGTCTCTACCTGCCTTATATTCCTGTCTCCACCTGCCTTATATTCCTGTCTCCACCTGCCTTATATTCCCATCTCCACCTCCCAAGTGCTAGGATTAAAGGTGTGTGTCACCAGTGCCTGGCCTCCATGGTTAATTGGTGGCTAGTTCTGCCCTCTGAACTCCAGGCAAGCTTTATTTGTCAGAACACAAACAAAATATCACACAACAGATACTATTTGCTAAACAACCATTAAACAAAAACATTTCATTAATAGATTTTAAAATAAAGGGATGGCAGAGGGAGGGAGGGAGGGGGAGAGGGAGGCTCAAGAACAAAGGGCTTTATTCCTTTCTTATCAGGCTGTGATCCTGCATGAGTTGTTGCTCACTCTACACATCGGGTAGAATTCAGAAAATCTGTTCTTTTAGCTTAAAAACTCATTATGACAGACTAGTTTCTTCCTTGAAATTTGTGTGTCTGTGTATTTTATTTTATTTTTTTCTTGAAATTGCTTTCTATTTCCAACTTTTGCTTCATTTTTTGACAACTATTCTTTAAATGAATTATCAGCATGCAAACCTCCTGTTATTATTTTTTTAATTAAATTTTTTTCATTTATTTTACATTCCAACCACAGTTTCCCCTCCCTCCTCTCCTCCTGTTCCCTTCCCACCACCTGTCTGTACCGCCCCTCCCATTCACTCCTCCTGTTCCAAAAGAGGCAGGCCTCCTATGGGAGTCGACAAAGCATGGCATACCAAGTTGAGGCAGGACCAAGCTCCTCCCTCTGCATCAAGGCTGAGCAAGACATCCCAGGCAGCTCATGCACCAGGGACAGGTCCTGATCTCACTGCTAGGGGCCCCACAAACAGACCAATCTACGCAACTGTCACACAGATACAGAGGCCTACATTGGCCCCATGCAGGCTCCCTGTCTGTTGGTCCAGAGTCCAACTAGCTCCCACTAGCTCAGGTCAGCTATCTCTGTGGGTTCCCCCCAAATCCCGCCATCATGATCTTGACCCTCCTTGCTCGTACAATCCCTCCTCCCTCTCTTCAACTGGACTCCTTATTTTTACTGGTTTAAAAAAGCCTTTCTTGATCTCATGTATTCCTTAAGCTAATAGTTTCTCCCTTCTCATCTTTACAGTGAAGCTCTAGTGGATATTTGTCAACACTTTCTTTAAGTGTTTTTCCACCTACCCATTGTTTCTTTCATTCCATTGGCGTTCCCGAAGTTGCTCCTGTCATGAGCACAGACAATTTCCATGTTGATGAAGTAAAAGCTCCATTTTCAGTCCTACTTCTGGATGGCCTGTCAGCAGCACTGGACGGAGCACATGTATCCACACATCATCGTATTGAATATTTTTCCTCTTGATTTCTAAGACATGAACTTTCCTTATCTTCTTACTTATTTATAGTTGCTCCTTCTCAGTGCCCAACTTGAGGATACCTCTGCACTCTAATCTTTATGGTGCCTCCTGGTCTGGTGCTTGTATTGCTTCTATTAATATGTCCCTCTCAATGGTCTCTCAGACTCAACTTAGGACTTTAAATGCTGCCTGCATTTCAAATGTTTCTAAACTCATATTTGCATCTTGGACCTCTGCCCTGAACATCTGACTCATACTGAGCTAATCACTTGGAACTGCACAAAAGATATCTAGTATGGATATTAAATGGAACAGCCCTCACATCAAGCAACTCTGCATCTTTCACCTCCAACCCACTTCTGGCACAGCCTTTACCATCTCTGAGACTTCAGTCTCCTCTGATATTTTGGAAACACCTTTGATTTCTTCCTTCTTTCTCATGTCTTACCATATTCCATTATCAACTGCTCTTGGCTCTTCTTGCAGATGTATTAGACTCTGACCCCTTCTCATCTCCACAACTTCTGCCTTAGTTCATCCCTGAATAATTTCTCACTTGAACTAGGGCAATGGCTTCTTAATACTTCTTGATACTTTTGACTTTCAGCCCCCCAAACTGTGCCCAGTATGACAGTATGGGAGCATCAGTAATTCTTCCTTTCCCATCTCTTCTGATATAGGTTCTATGAAGTCCAGGTTTAATCTGAACTCAGGATCCTCTTACATCAGCCTGTTGATTTCTGGCATTGCAAGTGTGTATACCATACCTCAAGATCATTTCAAAATGCTCTTCACGCTCATTCCCCAAATTATCCAGTGGTTTTACATTTCATCCAGAAAGATGAATGAAAACCACCACAGTGAAAGACAAAATGCAAAGGACTATATGATGTTGCACTATATGGTGTATCCACACGTTTCATAATAATTTACCCTGTAACCTCATGATCTCAGACACGAAATACTTGTTTGTGTTATATCCAAGTCCTAAGAAGTAACATAGTTCTTTTCTGGGTCAGGATCTAGTTGCTCACTAACTCATTCCTCTATCTTAGGGTTTTGTACAAGGTGTGAGCTGGGGTTGTCTGATGGGAAGGATCCAGTTGTCAAGGTCCTCACCAGTATTTCTAATGTGGCTGTTACAAGTCTCCAGTTGCCTGCTGGTCACTGAGTGGAGGACTCAGTTCTTTTCATGGGCATATCTGTAGGTCAGCTCACAATGTGAAAACTGGCTTCTGTCAGAAAGAGTGGACAAATGGTAAGACAACTTCACCAAAATAAACCAGTCTTTTTTATACACTAATCTGAGAATTGACCTTTTCTCAGAGCATTTCTCTGGGTCCAGCCCATCAGCCCCACTCAAGAGTGGGCATTAATTAAAACATTAAGGTCAGGAGGTAGGCAACACTAAGAGCCATAATGAAAGCTACTTACGACATAATTCCTTCCTTTCCTCATTACATATCTGACTTTAACCCTTGTCGTCACTTTTTATTGATCGCTGGGCTTCCATTTCACTGGCTTCTTTATTTTCCCATATGGGAGTCATACCCTTCCATGACATTGGGCCAAACGTGTGATGTTACTTTCAATTCTTGAAAGTTGTATGCAAGTCCTAAGAAGTTACCTGAAGTGACCGGCATGGTAGTGACTTCGTGGGAACTTCACAGTACTCTACTGTTTTGAAGTCAGTCACATGTTTTTTAAAGCTGTTGCTTAGAGGAGGCTACTCAGTGCATCACTGTGAGTCTTCACCATTGTGCACAAAGCAAAGGACTTCAGGAGTTCTAAGGAGCTGGCTGGCCAGGGGCTTTGGTACATCTGGACTAACAAGAGGGAAGTTATCTCAGTTGTCCCGAACTTGTTCATTGCTTAAGATAAAATGCCATGGTGGCTGTAATGCTAGATTGATCAAAAAATACTGCGTAAATATTAAAGTACAGATTCAGATAGGATGTGTAAAATGTATAGCTACACATTTTTAAAGGAGGAAAGAGGAATAACTACAAAAGCTACCCAGATTGAGCTTCACAGGAGTTTGAAGCAAGGACCACACCCACCCTGGGGATACTTTACAAATGGCTGTAGTGTAGCACTGTTGGGCTATAATCCCTGTGTTTAGGATGAGACCCAGGAGTTCAAGGCCCTTCACAGCTGTGAAGGGAATTTGACGCTAATTTGGGGAACAGAAGACAACGTCTCAGAAAGCAAACAGAGAGACAAAAACACACATACTTTACATCTGATGTTCAAAACTTAATTTGAAAGGGTGCAGGTAAAATACACCATTACTGTGGAAGAAAAACCAAAGATGCGGCTCTAAATTGTCACATTAAAACAGTGAACGACGATAACGGGCTTTGATGGACTCTCAACACAAACTGAGGTCTAGAGGAGAAAAATGTTGTCAGAACTCTGTTTTGATAAGGTATTTCTTCTCCCTGCTCTTTCATTAGCAAGCCCCTTTTAAAGGTTGCTTATGTTAGCATACACTCCTTCAGACAAAGATCAGGCTTTATGGGTTCCAGTGAACTTCATAGATGCTTCATAAATATTAAATAATCAATTTCGACTCAGCAAACAATGACAGGATCTTCAACCAAAGCCCTACACTTTCCCGATCATTACATTATATACAGATAAATGCATTTTAAAAAATTGATTTAGTAGAATGTTTATTTAAAGTACTTTTTAAAATTAATTTACAATCTCTCACAAACATGCATAGCTCATATTATAGGTAATCACATTTTCTGATGAAATATCAACATAATTTTTGAGTACTTTAATTAACAGCATAAATATCAAATGTTAAGGATGAATATTTAAAAAGAAGTAGTTTTATCACATTTTTAAAGGTCCAGACCTTTAAAAATATTCATATTAAAAATGTTACTGTAAGTTGGATTATTAAGGCAAACATTCTCAATTGCTATGGATTACACAAATAGCAAGGATTTTAATATATTAATAGATGGGGGTCCTGGCTTTATTTAATATATCTGATGCTAGCTAATCATATTGTAAGTTCTTTTTATTCAACAGTGTTTATCTGACATTTAAAAACTAAATGGAAAGAAATGCATTTAAATCTATACTATACATTTGAAATTGATAGTTTATATTTGGTATAAAAGGGATAAAATTTATAGTCCTGGGTGACAATTTTATGTAACAAGGCATGAGAATGTAAAATTCCATTCAAATTCCTTTCTTATCACTATTCATGAAAACAGCATTTCTCAGCTGGGAAAGCTAACAGTGATATTACATGGTGACATTATTTCAGAAGAGTTGTCTACGATGCAGAATATCTAATTTTTTCACACATGAGTAAGGACTATGCAGAATTTAGCATTTAATTTGCATTTTCTATGCAGAATTCTAAAGGGCGAGGTTAAGTATTTTTGAATTATTGTAATAACCTAAAATTAATTTTGAAACAAGAATTTAGTATTTATGCATCTTTTTTGGGTCCAAATCATTCCAAATAGCTTTGCCAAAAGAATAGTATATCTTCATACCTAAAGACACAAACACTATTATTGCTGCTTTAGTGAAAAGGAAACTGGAGCATGGAATTGCATAAATGATTTTTCTAAGGCAATCCAAATAAAGAATAGGCACATAACACATCCACAGTTTCAGTATTCCTCAGTTTAATGTTGGATGCTTTTCTTTTAAATATTCAAATAAGTAGAACACTGGATCACCTCCCACCAGGGAAGACGCTCTTACCTGCTGTTTCATAACCTGAGAGGAGCACAGTCAGTGTAATGCTGTGCAGTTTGACCCCCTGCCTCTGTGGCTAGCTGCCTAAAATCTAGAGGACCCAGGATTTGTCCAAGGCTTTGGTGTTTGTTTATACAGAGTGGAAACAAACCCAGGTGTGTTTTTCTCATATACTGCTGTATCTATTGAGGTTATGGTGAAGAAATTACATCAGATTCTCTGATCCACTGCTCCATTATGTAATTAAACAATGGCACAAAGAGTTTTGTTGCAAGAGAACCTGATTTTAATGTCTTCAAATATAATCCATCCTAGTTATGTTGTTCATTCACCTTTTATACTTAAATAACATAATTAAAAAAAACATTTTAGCTCACAATACTAAAATTTTCCACTCATTTCTCCTTAACATTGATTCTCTACTTTATTTGATTTATTTCTCATTTAACAATGAAGTTAGACTTCTATTCCTGAGGTGTAACCATAATCAGGACCAACAAGGTTTTCTGTAAAGTGTCAGGTAATAGAAACTGTTCAGTTCAGATGTGATTATTGGTTGATGTTTGTAGAATCAAAGTAACTATAGTGATAACACACACACACACACACACTCAGACACACACACACTCAGACACACACACACACTCAGACACACACACACACACACACACACACACACACACACACACACACACACACAAGTGGCTGTAAATTCCTTTGTAAAAATAGAGGACAGCTCCATGGGGCCTGGCACTCTGATCCCAAGCACAGTGACAGCAGCAGATTGAGGGATTAGTATCTCCATGTGTGTAGTGGTGAATCAGTAAAGTAGCGCTCCCATTTTAAAATAAAATTTCCATCAAACTCTGAAGCCACCATTTTAAGATGTCTATAGTCGCCCCCCCCCCCCGAAATTGGCAACTTATCTTTACCTCCTCTAAGAATTTCTCTTTCTTTTTCTTCTTCTTCTTTAATTTTCAGTATTATCATTGCCACCATTCTTAAGAGATAAAGCCAAGGGACTAGACAATGTAGGGTTTACATAGCACATTAAATGTTTTTTAAAATATAAATGAGTATTTCAAAGCCTTTGATGAGTTTACCCTTTCCCTTGAAATTCCCAATAAAATACTAGTTTTAATAGGTGGAAAGCCAAAAGTCTGTCAAGGCCAGGGGGAGAGGCACCTGCACAACAGGATTCTCTGTCTGCAAGGAAGGTGGGGAGCAGCAACCCCATAATTTGGATCGCTTGGGGAGGCTGAGCACAAAGTTATGCAGAAAGGGTCATGCAGAAGTGACCCAACTTACACTTCAGGCTGCAAAACTTTGGGGCGGCTGAGCACTCAGAGGCATGAGTTCACAGAGAAGTTAAGATGAAAGACCATCACGGGAGAGTAGGCATCTCTTACAGGACACACAAGCTGTATAGGTGTCCTCTTTTACCAGCTAGATCCCTGCTTCCTCAGCACCATCACCATCTTAGCAGAATCTCCATAAACAGCAGGACCTTGAGGCTCCATCTGAATAAACAGCAGGCAGGAAAAGCTCAGAACACAGGGAAACTCATCTAAACAGGAGCCCAAGAAAGGAATGAACAGCAACTAAGGTAATCAAGGCCTTGGGGGCCTTTTCTATACCTCATTGCTAGAAAATTGGCCCTAAAGCTAGTGGAAACTCCCCTTAAAGAATGTATGGTTCTAATCAGTTTCTATCTACAGGTTAATTCAGTCCTCAGCTTTTATCAAATAAGGTCTGCTTTGTAGTGAATGCGGATCATGCAGACTCGGGGCTGGCTCTCAAGATGCTCAGAACAAGTGACTGCTGAATGCTCAGTATTCGAGGGGACACCCATATCACCTCCTCAAAGGCTTTGAGAACATCACGAAGGGGTGAAAAAGAATCGAAGAGCTGGGCAATAAGGAGGAAGGCCAGAAGACAGTCTTATGAGTATGGCATGCCCATGACTCCCTTGAATCAGAGCAGCTGCTGTTGCCTCCATAAGGCTTGTACAACGCTGAACCAGTAAACATTCTGTTATGGATTTGGATAGAGGCTCATGGGAAATTAGGGAGATCATGGTAGTCTTCGGCTGCTTCTGCTATTGTCTTCAGTGTCACATCCTTTGATGAATTACTCATGATTCACAGGTAGCGTCGTCACACACATCATGCCCACACAAGTGGCCCTGGTTAAACCCAGTGAGTCATAAAGCCAAAACAAAAATAAAGCAACAAGACATAAATGTTAGATGGGAAATCAGCGAAAGGAAGCTGATGATAGTGTCTCATTATATCCCAGGCTGGCATTTTGGTCGGTCACTGAGGACAAAGTTGAACATGACTTTGAACACCTGAGCCTTTTTTGTCAACATCCCAGATGTTCAAATTATGGATGTGGGCTATCAAGACACACTTAGGGAGTTGTTTTTGCTTTTTGTTGTATATTTTTTCTTCAAATATAATTTCATTTATTTAGTATCCAGGCTGTAAATTAGTGTGTCTTTTTAAAAGAGACTCTTGTACACTAATTGGTGATGTGTAGCTGACTAATAATAAGCAAGACAATTTAGAGGAGTGGAGGGCAGAAATCAGAGAAGATGAGATAGAAGGAAGTTCAGAAAGACAGGGAGAAAGCGATTTGGAAATTTATCACTGTGTAGCTGGTACGTCACACACCAATATATACTAGAAAGTTGGGTTTTTTATGCAGAAGCATGAATTTTTTTTAGAATTTATTTGAAAATTTCATACATGTATATAATACATTCTGGTCACATTCATCCCTCTACTCTCTCCTACCCTCTTCCCTCCCCCAACAGTCACTATCTTGGGGGATCCTCAGTTTGGACTTTGGTCAACTGAGCTGCTGGTCTTGTTTTGATTCATTCAAGCAACTGCAGTCAGCCAATCACTCTGCTGCTGGATGCCTCCTCTAAGTGTTTGGAGACTAGTGGTAACTGACAGTTGAGTTACATTCACTGTGGTAAGGCTAGTTTCAAGAGAGTGGCAATGTCATTAAAAGCTTATGTTTAAAACTTCCAGAAAAATCACCTCTGATGTGTCCCCCTGGTCAAAGCAAGCCACAAGACCAACTCAGATTCAAAATTCTTGTACATCACCAAACTACATCCCTCTATTATTGGAACCTAATATATATACACAAAGAATGAGAGAATGTGGCTATTACTATACAGTCTACTGTATCTTGACCCTCAAACTATGTCACACAAAAAATGTTTGATTTAAAAAAAAGACTTGATTAATCTTAAACCACAGCAAAGAGCTATGGTAGATACTTTTTTGGACCTTTGGACTGATACAGTATGAAATGAGATTGCATTTCTTATTCCTAATAGCCATATGAAATATGAAGAATGAGACTTCAAACAGTCAATTTATACCCAACATAAAGAGGAAGTCTTTAAAATGATTGTGAAGTTTCCAGTCCTAGAATGCATTAGATTTGTGTTGGAGCACATTTGCTGTGGATACGTTGAAAGGATGTAAATATGGAATGAGTTTAGGTTGCAGGGGTTGTATTATGTCTTCAAATCCTAAATCTCCATGTATCTTTACAATTATTAGCGAGTGTAAAGCAGGGGCCAGTATCATGCTTGGCCTGGGAATGACTCACCTCAACTGTTAGCTTACAATGAGAACAGAGTAAAAGACAGAGAGATCAGAACCCTAGAGAGATCTGAGGCCCTGGAAAAGGAATAAGAGGCAGGGTCTGACAAAGGGCCAGCAGAGGAAGGGAGAGAAATCCACAATCACTGATTTTACATGGGCCTCCTCAGCATTTGGCTCTGCATGGAAAATGTGATTCTACATTCAGAAAACCCACTTTACCCCATCCCTCTCTCACTCATAAATCGTTTTCACCTGAAATTCTTATTTGTGAAGTTATGACTTGGTCAGAGTTATTCAGGCTTGAAGGCTCCCTCCCCTCTGAGTTTTCCATCTACCACAGCATCCCAACTAGTGTATCTTCCCCGAGAGGATCAATTAGCACAGCTGCGAGGTTAAAATCTACGGTTACTTTCAGTCTCGTGCATTTTTAACTGAGTGTGTATTCAGTCACTTCAGAGAGAAATATGACTAAGCAGCCAGGAGGATGCTGCATTACCTAATCCATCTCTACATTAGTGGCAGGATAAAGGCAAAACTCCAGGCCCAAGAACCAAGGGAGACAATTCTCAGGGGACTCTTTGGGCTCCCCACTCTCTATTGAGCTTTTACCTGGGGCTGACTCAAGTCTGATAATGATAAAAGTTTTGATAAAGAGACATCTACATTTCTGAAAAGGCTTCTCTGTTGGCACAAAAACAATGCGATAAGTTTAGTAGACAGAAGTCTATAAGGAGAATAATTTTTTTTTTTCTGAAACAGGTTTTTTTTTTTTTTTTTTTTTTTTTTCCCTGTGTAACCACCCTGGCTATCCTGGAACTTGCTTTGTAGACTAGGACGACCTCGAACTCAGAGAGATCCACCTGCCTCTGCCTCCCAAGTGCTGGGATCAAAGATGTGTACCACCACACCTGGCTCTACAGATTAATTTTTAGAAAGGCATTTTCAGCAGGGCGGTGGTGGTGCATGCTTTTAATCCCAGCACTCAGGAGGCAGAGGCAGGTGCATCTCTGTGAGTTCGAGGCCAGGCTGGTCTACAGAGTGAGTTCCAGGACAGGCACCAAAACAACAGAGACAAACCCTGTCTCAAAAAAAAAAGAAAAGAAAAGAAAAGAAAGAAAGAGAAAGAAAGAAAGAAAGAAAGAAAGAAAGAAAGAAAGAAAGAAAGAAAGAAAGAAAGAAAGAAAGAAAGAAAGGCATTTTCAAGGATTCATACAGACTGCAGGCTCAACTCAAAACATATAAAACATAAATTGGGTACAAACAGGAGAACTTAGGCTCAAATATGTCCCCAGTAGAATTTCTTCACCATGAAGTGTAGACCCGGATATAGTTTGAATTGAGAAGTTGGAGTGAGGAGGAAACTGTTGTTGGTCCTTGGGAAGATGGTTTGACGACTCTCATGCATTCCTCAGACATCACTAAGCCATGATGCAGCAATGTCCATGGATGGTGCTAACTTTTTTCTACTTGGAGATTCTCTGAGTTTCATAGTTGGCTCTATTTCCTTGAGGCATTTTAGTTAATAGAGATGTCTAGTCTCATACAACCGCAGTAGTATTTTTTCATTCTCTCTGGGCTTTCTAAGGAATTCACATTCTTATTTCCAAGTTACTTTAGAATTTTATCATGACAACATTCAGATGGAAAAAGATTAAGTTTTCCTTCCCCATGTCTTAGGAAATGTTGGAAAATCACAACAACTCTTTCAAGATTGATACTCATTTTCCCTTTTAGCTTCACTGAACGTTGGTCTTTATTCTAAGTTATCAACAGTCAGAATCCCCAGCAACTTATTCACACCCAGGAAACTGAATACAATATTGGACCTTGCTTGCCTTGAACTCTCTGAGCATGGGGTTCTACTGTTTCTGCTCTGTATGTCTTGTTCCCCAACTCCTTTGTCATTGAGAACAGATCCTAGGGCTCATATGTGTAAGCATGTCCTTAATTCTGAGTTATACCCTCAGCCAGGCAAGTGTTTTCCCATTGAGTCTCTCAGGCTTCCAAGTATATGTATTAGTGAGTATAGTCACCACGTGGACCCGTGTGCTTCAAACGTTGATTCTTTTGTTTAACTGAAATATTTGGCCCTTCGATTGGTCTCTCTCCATTCCTCCCCACTTCTACATTTGTTTTTGGTTTGCTACTGTATTCTTTGCTGCAGAGTTTAACTCCTGTAAGTTCCACACGTAAGTGAAACCATGTGGTATTTGAAGTCTTATGCCTGGTTGATTTCACTTTGCTGTGTGTCCTTTAGGTTCACAGATTCTATAGAAAAGGCAGCATTTCATTTTTTAAATTTATTTTATTTATTTTACAATACTATTCAGTTCTACATTTCTTTCTTTTGTAAGAATGAGTAGCATTCCACTACATAGCCCAGTTTCTTCTCCCATCCATGGTGGTTGTGTAGGTTGATTGGGTACCTTGTCTAATGTGCACAGTGATAAAATGAACATTGGAATGTAGGTGTCTTTAAAACACTGATTTCACATCCTTTGGCAACCAACCCAATGTGGGATTACTAGATCATGTGTAGTTGTATTTTTTTTCCTGAGGAACTCTAATACTGTTTTATGTTCTAAGCAATGGTATATGAAGGTTGCCTTTTGCCACAGGTTCACTGACATTTGTCATCCTTTGATTCTAGCTGTTGAAACCTCTGTGAGGTGCCTACAAGAGAACAGCTCATTGTCGCTTTGCTTTGCATCTCCCTGATGGTTACTGATCTTGAGTCTTTTCCAGATGCCTCCCACACATTTGCATGTCTCCATTTCATACATATTTTTAAGGCTATTGGCCAATTTTTTATTTGGGTAATTTATTTGTTTATTTATCTTGCTATTGAGTTGCTTGAGGTCTCTGTGTATTTTTAGATAATAACAATTTATCAGTTGTATGTATAAAATTTTCCCCAAATATTTTCACTAAATAGTGTCATTCACTTTTATTTAATAAGTTCCATTGGTCTGTTTTGTTCTTGAGGCAACCATAATATAAATGTGACTCTTAAAAAGACATTGGAATGCAGTTAAAAGGAAATAAAGTGAACCATCAGGCTCACTCAGAAGTTAAAGAATGTCACTTGCTAGAAAATCCATTCACATGTGTTATACTACAACTATTCATTTAGTGGACACAACAGTAGGTTGAAAGTCAGGGCATGCTCTGTTGCTATGTGTTTATGATACTAATCATTTTGACCTATGAAAAGAGAGATTGCGAAGATTAAGTAAACTATTTAGAGGAGTTTAGGGATACAATAAATTTGAAAAATTCATAGTCTAGTTTTCCCTTAATGGTTTTACCAGATGATTGCTATGTTATGAGATCCCCAAGGACAACAATGACGTTATTGTCACTTTTCATCCTTAAAAATTGTGGTAAATGATCAATGCCCATGCATTTGATGGATGTCAAGTCGCCCTGGGGGGAAAGGAAATATAATTACAGTACAAAACACACTTGGAGTGGGACTAGTAAACCTGTAATTGTAAAAGTGAACTGGCAGGCCCTGAGCAGGAGTGTGCACAGAGAAGCATCAGAACTAGAGAAGCAGAGGTCACACTGAGGCTGGGCAAGGAAGCAGGGAGACAGGGAGCCGGGCTGAGTTCTCAGCTCTGTTACCCCAACAGCTGTCCATCTTCCTCAGAGCTGGTGCCAGCTTGGCATTCTCCCCAATTCTTTGAAACGATGCAGATTCTACAAGAATCTGAGGAATATTTCTCTTTTATGGCTTTGGAACTTTAAATCATATTTGGTTGATATTTGACATACTTGTTGACAGCCCAAATGGATATTTTAATAGTGTAGCTTAGATAAATCTTTCTCTTGCTGTAGGGGAGCCAAAAATGTTTTTATGGCTAACTCTAGCTTAATAAGCAGCCAGAGTTTTCTCTTTCTTTTTTTTTAATGCAACCATTTAATTTTTAATATGGATTGGTTCTTTTTGGTAATTAAAAACAAACATTTTTGTAAAACTGCCAACATATTAATCAAAATAATGTAGGGTTTTGTACACCAGGAATTTAAATATCTTTTAAACCTTCTGAGATGAAATCATGGAATAAAATTAAACCAGATCGAAATAGATTCTTTCATTTCTTGTGTTCTGTAGAGCAAAGGTCATAGATAAAGTTCAGCATGGACCATATTAAATTTCAATAAATTCGAAAGTTTACTTGGGGAATGCATACAAGAATATTTACATCCCCATGATAACATACAGCACCAGGAAATAAAAGAACTGTATGTTACCTTGGTTGTATATTCCTCAAAGCTTCTGCCCCTAGCCAACTCTGATCAAGGATGACCTAAATTCCTGGTGACTTTCATTGGTGCTCATCATCTGTTCTTAAATCAAAATTTGTCTAGATACTTTTTTTTGGCAATCATTGCTGGTAAGTCTCTAGATTAGCCAGGCAATAAATAAGTAAATAATCAGAAGAGGAGAAACTTATTTATTTAGTTGTTTGTTTGTTTAGGCACAGAAGGCTATGACTCCAGGATATTCTCAGGCAGGGCATTTTACAGCATTACTATCACAAGGGTCTTGAATTGGTACTGCCTTCTGCCTTTCTGTTTCATGTATTTCTGCTCTGCACATGTATTTCACTCACTTCTACTATTCCTCTTCTGGTAGAATCCAGAATCCTTTTGTCAGTGAATTTATCAGTAAGATGGAGATCAAGTACTAATTTTCTTGCTTTGTCTTGTAATAAAAGTCATCATGTTAACAGTCTTAACATTAAATGGCATGTGTTTCATTCTTTTACTAGTATCTTATTTAATTGTCCACCCTTAAATGCAAATTACATAATATGTATTAATTTACATTTTGAGACAGGGCCATGTATGTCTCCCTGACTGGCCTGGGTCTTGGTATGCAGAGTTTGGCCTCAAATACAATACATGTTCTATCATGATGTCATGCCTGGTAGCTCTTTTGGTTTTGTCAGAATGTTAGATAACTAGCATATTAATTAATCAGCTGCATCGTGACTATATCAGTTATTTTTTTGAGAAGGATAAGCTGAACCTGTAAGTTTCTTAATTCTGAACTTTATTTCACTCAGTAAATAAAGCTAATTCAATGACAGTAAATGATGTTCATCAGTAAAACAATGAAGCTAGTGAACTTAGTTTAACTAACTGAATGCCAAAGAACATTCCCTCTGCTCAAAGACAGTGCCACATCATTAATCGTGAGAGACCTAATACATTCAAGAGCTTATAGTTTGGCTTGAACTGCTTAGAAGTTTGAAATAGCATGAAAGTATATATGGGGTGGAGTTCAGGTTGGCAGTTGGACTGCCCTATAGATCTGTCTGCTTCCTCCTGCTCGTCGTATTTTCCAAGTATTTTTACAGTGATGCAGAAGTAAAGCTCACTAGACTCTCATCTTCTTTATGCTGATGGAGCCACTGAAAGCCCCAAACCACCACAAAGTCAGGAAATGCAAAGTGTGGTCACTTTCCACAACCTATTATGAAGTAAAATTGCTTAATATTCTTGCGTTATATTATTGATCTGAGCATACATCATCACCAGCAAGCAAGTGAATGCGTCCCTCTTCCACCTTTGTGTTCTATAAAGAATCAGGCAGCGGTAGCCACCTATAAATTCTTCTGTTCCCCCCCAAAAACACTGGAATAAATGTTCTGCAAAATAATAATAAGTAACATTTTTTTCTTATAGTACATAATTAAGGTATTTATTTTTGAGATGAGATTCTAGAAGTATTTTATAAAAAGAGTAACCATATTTCTATATTTAGGAAGCATAAGTATTGTTATAAAGAAATAATTCAGTTGAAATAGGTTGTACTAAAATTTTGTTTCAGAGGGTATGAGTCAGTTTCATAAATGCCACTGACCTGAATTAATGGTAATTTTTACTAACTGAAAGGTAGCTTAAGTCCTATGTTTTTCTGATTCATGCAATTTTCCAGTGAAAATGGTTAGGCTAAGATAGACTTTCTTGTAAAACAATTTTCCTCTACAATAGGAAGCAAGTACATCCTTGAAGCTTTTGGTACTTTCTTTTCCCCCCCCCCTTTTATTTTATTTTACAATACCATTCAGTTCAGTTGTACATATCAGCCATGGATTCTCTTGTTCTCCCCCCTCCTGCCCCCTCCCCTTCCCCCCAGCCTACCCCCCATTTCCACCTCCTCCAGGGCAAAGCCTCCCCTGAGGACTGAGATCAACCTGGTAGATTCAGTCCAGGCAGGTCCAGTCCCCTCCTCCCAGACTGAGCCAAGCATCCCTGCATAAGCCCCAGGTTTCAAACAGCCAATTCATGCAATGAGCACAGGACCCGGTACCACTGACTAGATGCCTCCCAAACAGATCAAGCCAATCAACTGTCTCAACTATTCAGAGGGCCTGATCCAGTTGGGGCCCCCTCAGCCTTTGGTTCATAGTTCATGTGTTTCCATTCGTTTGGCTATTTGTCCCTGTGCTTTATCCAACCTTGGTTTCAACAATTCTCGCTCATATAAACCCTCCTCTTTCTCGCTAATTAGACTCCCGGAGCTCCACCCAGGGCCTAGCCGTGGATCTCTGCATCCAGATTCCCCAGTCCTTGGATGGGGTTTCTGGCATGACTATTAGGGTGTTTGGCCATCCCATCACCAGAGTAGGTCAGTTCTGGCTGTCTCTCTACCATTGCCAGCAGTCTATTGTGGGGGTATCTTTGTGGATTTCTGTGGGCCTCTCTAGCACTTTGTTTCTTCCTTTTCTCTTGTGGTCTTCATTTACCATGGTACTTTCTTAAAGAAAAAAAAAATCCATCAATTTTTCCCAATAATGATCTGTATCTTTCCCAAGGAGCTGAGATCATTAAAGACATTTGTAAGTACCAACAGCTTATGAAGCTCATCAAAGTCTATGATTCAAAATATGACAGTATTTATATTTGATTTTTTTGTTTTTGTATCACTACCAAACTCTCTGTCTCTCTGTCTTTGTTTCTGTCTCTCTTGTGTGTGTGTGTGTGTGTGTGTATGGTGTATGCATGAGAGAGAGAGAGAGAGAGAGAGAGAGAGAGAGAGAAGAGAGAGAGATGAAGAGATTGAGTTTAAGTAGGGTTGCTTTTCCACCTGTGAGTTGAAAATTATCTCGTCTAGCAAGGGAAATTTATCAGTATCTACAGCACTGAAGAAAATGGCCGCCCCCACCCAGCAATCTTTAACTACCAATAAACCCTTAGGGGTCACAAGTCCCTCTCCCACATCGATTATGGAATGTAGTCTTGTACAGATCTTGTATGGGTAACAAGAGCTACTGTGTGCATAAGTACAAAAGCCACATCATGTCCATCAGACTTATTCACTACACATCTTCCCATCCTCTTGACCTGATATTCTTTCTGTCCCATTTTCTGTGTAGTAACACTATCGGTCTTTTTACATCTATCTATCTATCTATCTATCTATCTATCTATCTATCTATCTATCCATCCATCCATCTATCATCTATCTATCTATCTATCTATCATCTATCTATCTATCTATCTATCTATCTATCTATCTATCTATCTATCTAATATCTGTCTATCTGTCCATTTGTCTATCTGTCTATCTCTATCAGCTATCTGTTGTGTGTATGTGTATGTGCACTTACATGTACTTGTGTATGTGTAGGTGCATGCCTTGGCACAAGTGTGGAGGTCGGAAGACACACTGTAGGACTTGATTCTCTTTCTCTATCATGTGGATCACAACGATCTAACTCAGAGTGTTAGACATGATTCCAAGTGGCATCTCGCTGGCCTCATGAACAATCTTAAAATGCCCACATTTTTCCTAGAATAAAAAAAATTACCCCTCATCCAAATTTATCTCTATTTATAATATAGTTGCTGGTCTTATAGAATTTGAAAATAGATGTACTTGTTATCTTAAGCAAATTTTCTGAGTTTTACTTTTTTTTTGTTTTCACTTTTGTTGTTGTTTTTGTTTTGGAGACAGGGTTTCTCTGTTCAGCCCTGGTTGTTTTGGAACAAGCTCTGTAGACAAGGCTGACCTCAAATTCAGAGATCCACCCGCCTGTCTCTGCCTCTCAAGTGCTAGAATAAAAAACTTAGGCCACCACGCCTGGATAAGTCTTAACTTTTTATGTGAAGTTGTACGCAATGCTAGCGTACATCTTACAAGAACCTTGTAATGATTTTATAAAGTGCTTGGTTTGGCTGGGCACTGGGAAGGAGGAAGATGGTGAGGGCAAGGGTTTGGTGGCTCTTGTCCTTTCCCACCTTGGAGAACTGATCTTGGTCCCTTCAGGATTCATGTGTGGAGTCGCTTAGTCTCAGTAATGCAAAATGCAGCTACCCCTGGTGGTAGGGCCTTTGAAGTAACAGAATGTACCCATATTAAGTACTATGCAGTACATATGCAGTCTGTTGGCTGTTGTAGAAAATGTTCAAATTCCCTGAAACTGAGTTACAGATACTTGTGAACTTCCATGGAGGTGATGGGAATTGAACCCTGGTCCTCTGTAGAGAGCAGCTAGTGCCTTTAGCCTCTGAGGCACCTATATACAGCTCCAGTCCATCTCCCACTTTTATTAGACATTATCCTATGCTTTATTAAAGGCTTGGTATCCAGTCCATTTCACTATTTGGAGGGAGGTGGCTGAAACTTTAAGAAGAGAATCCTAGGGAGAGAGTTTTTGGATACTAGAAGCACACATTGGAGGGGGAACTGGGATCCCCATCTCTTCCTCTCCCTCTTCTATGCTTCCTGACCCTGGCAGGAATGGCTTTTATGTTAGAAATAATGTATCCCTCTTATAAATCTTTGGGATAAAGAAACTTATAAGGAAGAGGGGTTTATTGTGGATGATGATTTCAAAGTTTTGTGACCAGGATCTTCCAGTTTCACAACTTTTGGCCCCAGGGCGGGTGAGTGTGGTAGAGGAGGAGGCTCACACCATGAATGTCGGGGAGTAAATGAAAGAAAAGATCTGGTCCCAATATCTCCTTCAAGGACACACTCTAACAACAGCACCTTTTCCATAAGGAATGACCTCTTAAAGGACTCACCGCTTCCCTTTATTGCTAAAGGCTGCCAACCAAGTTTGTAATGTGTGAAACTAGGAGAGATTTTCTGATCCAAACTATAGAAACTTTGCTTTGCCACACACTTCAGTCTTGAATGCTGACTCACACAGACCCCACAATAATGGGCTCAATCAACCATGGGCTTAAATCCATATACAGTAGATAAATATACCTTGTCCTGTAAAAATATTTTCTTGAGTATTTCCTTAACACATACAAATATGCATCTGTGAAAAAAGTCAGTAAATTCAAGCTTGACAACTTCTAAGGGTGTGGGACACACTCTCATTAAAGCGAACATCCTTAGCAACGGCACCCATTCCTGAACTTTTCCATGTCACATTCTTTCACGTAGCTCAGGGAAAATGGTCTTGATACTTTTTCATGTAAGTGCATTCCTATCTCCAGGACTTTTGATGCTGTTGCTCTAGTCTTCATGCCTTCCACAGGCAGATCCTAAGGCTTCTCTTTAAAACCACTATGCAAGCACTATTTTGTCAGAGGATCGCTGTCCTGGTTTGCTTTCCAACGCTGTAATAAAATGGTGTCCAAAACCACCGAGATGGAAAAAGGGTTTATTTCATCTTCTGACTCCCAGATCGTAATCCCTGACTGAGTGAAGTCAGGGCAGGAAGTTCAGGCAGAAACCTGGAAGCAGGAACCCGGAAGCAGGCACTGAAGTGGACTGTGTGGGAATGCTGCTTATTTGCTTGTTGTGCTTGGTTTACTGTCCATGGCTTGCTTAGCTTGCTTTATTCTATACCACAGGATGACCTGTCCAGGGCGGGTACTGCTCACAGACGCCTGGACCCTCCAATGTAAGTTATAAATAAATTAAAAAAAATGCCTGACAGTCTTGCCACAAGTCCAATCTGACAGAGGCAATTCTTCAACTGAGGTCCCCTCTACTAGAGTGACTCTAGTTTGTGTCAAATTGATGAAAACGAACCAGCACAAGTCCATACTAATAGGACCCCACTTCCTTCTTTTATTATTATTATTATTATTATTATTATTATTATTATTATTTACCCCCTCACCCTTTTATTCATGATGATCTTCATTGCACATTCCAACATCCAAAATTATGCATTTATTGCCTACTTTCATCTGTTTCGGTACTAGAATGAAGATTCTTAAAGAGAGGATCTTTAAGAAGAATCACATAATGGGTATGCTGAAGTTACTGCTAAAAGAATGAGTCAATCAATTGTTTTAGTTTTTAAATGATAGATGTCATTTCATATTCCATTATTACACTACTAATCATCTATCACAATGTCTTGCTATTGTTGTGTAACAGTTTCCTCTGAGATTAAAACCCTCCATCCTCAGAAAAAACTTCTCAAGACAAAGAATGTAGAAGGGAAGTGAAAGAACAGGGCATTTAAAGAGAAGATATTTACCTGAAGATAAACCGAACAGCTGTAAAAAGGAGGTGAAACACTCCATCTTTTAGGGAAGCTCATGGAGATAGGAAGTAAACAGCTTAAAACAGCTTCAGGAAGTCCCTGAAACTGACAGATTCACTAGGAGCCTCCCTCCTCAAGAATGTGTAAACACTAGAGACTCCTGAGAGACACTCTCAGACAAGGCAAGCAGCAGAGAAGAATCTGAGACAAGCTGAGCTGCAAAGACTCTCTGACTAGGCAAACGGCAAGGTGGACGGACTCTCAGACCTGCTGGGCTGCTTGGAAGCAGCTCCGAAGAAGCAACCGGAAAGAAGCCGAGGCCAGCTGAACTGCCCATAGGAAACAAAGACCAGTTGAGCTGCCTGCAAGAGGCTCCGATCACCCGAGACACTGGGGAAGGACAGCTGTCAACCCGTTGAACTTCCTTTAGGCTGTGCAGTGTGCTCCAGGTTTCCTTCTTCCCAGAACTGTCACCCATACCAGGGTGGGCTTTGGTGCTGCAACTGTCCAGTGGTCATTTCTGCTCCAGTAAGTTTCCCCTCATACACATTCCTGTGAGTAACCCCAGTCATACTCATTGCTTCACGAGCTGGACTTTGGTGATGTCCATACTTCCTATCCTTTGGTCTGTCATTGGTTCTCTGCCTAGAGATGAGCAGACATTTGTTCATGTCTCCCTGGTAACAATGTCACACAACAGATATCAAACACATCTGTTGAAGCAACATTCATATGATGGCTTCTATCATGAATAAGTAGGAGAAAACTCAAAATAAGTTCTGTGTGTGAAGTGACAGGCTGCCTTTGAAATATTCGTTTTGAATTTAGTGTTTTATTTGTCTGCCTTTCTCCTTCTCCTTCTCCTTCTTCTGTAGCTAGAATTTTCCTGCCTTGCCTACAGTCAAGACAAATCTCTGTCACCTGCCAGTCCCACAGCTGCTCAAACCTAACCAAGTAAACACAGAGACTTATATTGCTTATAAACTGTATGGCCGTGGCAGGCTTCTTGCTAACTGTTCTTACAGCTTAAATTAATTCATTTCCATAAATCTATACCTTGCCACGTGGCTTTTGGCTTACCGGTGTCTTCACATGTGGCTTGTCATGGTGGCAGCTGGCAGTTTCTCTGACTCAGCCTTCCACTTCCCAGAATTCTTCTCCTCCTTGTCCCTCCTATACTTCCTCCTGCCTGGCCACTGGCCAATCAGTGTTTTGTTTATTGACCAATCAGAGCAACAGATGTGACATACAGACCATCCCACTGGCTGTCCTGGAACTCACACTGTAGATCAGATTGGTCCTGAAACCAGAGATCCATTTGCCTCTGCCTTCTGAGTATTGGGATTAAAAGGGTGCACCACTCCTACACAGCTTATTTTTCTGCTTTTAAATTATTTTATCTCATTTCTCTTTTTTATGTTGGATTTTCAATTTTCAACATGCTGTAATTTACTTGTATGACATATTCAAACAATGGGCATATTCAGGTCTATACTGGAAAAGAGTCTTACATCTTGAACTCCTCTAAACACTTGAAAATGTTAAAAGTGCTACATATCATTTAAAAAGGATCATAACTCACATGTTGTACATAAAAAAGATCAGGTTAGAGTCTCTGTGGATCATTATGACTTTTTAAAATGAACAAATGGAAATCACAATAAACTAGGCTTTTTATACCAAATAGATGATAAATAGCAATAACTTGCCAGAAAAGAAAAATGCGCAATTTCATTAAAATGTTTATGCTTGAGAAATATTTTAGAAAATCTTTTGTATAAATTACTGAGCATAAGAGTCCCTGAGCTGAATCTTGGAAAATCAGATTGAGATTTAACTGTATAATAATTGTAATTTAGTTCTAAATGACTTAAACTCAGCATTTCAGCTTTCTTATTTCTCTCTTCAAAGCAGCTCATCAAGATACATGAAGTGGAGAACCTTGTTCATCATTTCTACAAACAAGGTCTTATTCATACTTGCAGGTAAGGCTTCCTCCCTGTTATCGAAGTGAAATCCTATGGCACAGACAGACTAGGGAAGTTGTAGAACTTCCTGTAGTAAGAAGTTGTCTACCTTCAGCCAACGTATGCACAATAGGGAAGCCACGCAGTATTTACCCTGACTTAAACCTGTCTCCGCTCATGCCATGTAAGAAGAAGAGAAAGTGGTGAAGAAGAGACTTTTTTAAATTTCTTTTAAATTTTCTAAGCTTCTAATGTATGGAGATTATTTCATTTGAATTACGTATATTATTAGCTAAAGTAAGAAAGAAAGAGAAGGAAGAAATCAAAGCTGCATCCATTACAAAAGAAATCCCTCAAACTGAGAGAGTAAGTGGGTGATGCTCCAAATTGCATCTTTATTTTGAGTAGGATTCAGTGGCCCCCACAGGTCCATCTGCTGAGGGCTTGATTGCCCTCAGTGATACACTGGGGGAGGGGAGGGTAGTTATGAGGAAGGACTAGTGGAAGGAAGTTAGACTGTCGGGTATGTGCCTTTGGAGGGGATATTGGGGCCTTGCTCTCTTCTCTTCTTTCATTTCCAGCTACCATGAGGGTAATGGAATCTTGCCACCATGTATTATACCACCACACAAATGACCAACCAGATACAGACTGTACCCTCCAAAATTTGAGCCAGAATTCTCTGTTAAGTTTATTGGTCTAAGATGGTTGCAAGATGATGGAAAGCTAACTAATAAAAGATATGGTAAAGAAAGCATTTTTTTTGTCAAATATGAAATTCTATATTAGAATGTTAGGATCTGAGTTATATCAAAGCCAGGGTCCATAATCAATTTCTAGGAACTTATGAGCTTCAATGGAGAAAATTAAAAATTTATTCTCATTAGTTTCCAACATAAAGTTAGTGTTTCTTCCAATTATGGATATAGGTGGCAACATAAAAAGGACTAAGTATAATTTACCAGCAGTAGAGATCAGAAGAACTGCAAAGTCATGCTTCTTAGTGGAATCACAACTGACTGTTTATGGTCCATGATGCTTGTTTCAAAAAATGGTAGATATCTAATGAGTTAATAGAGCTTACAATGGAAAATGTCATCAGGATCCACATTTTATTGTAATTAGTATCCTTTATAAACACATGCATCTTGCTTTGTGCCTTTCAAAATAGTTTTATGAAAATTTATTCTGTAATACAGCATAAAACAGCTTAAGAATCTGACAGTTTTGTGTTTTGCACAAAGTCATTATGTTTTGCTAAGATTTATTTTTTTAAAGGCAATTTAAAGGACAAGACAAAATTTGTTTGGGAGGAAATTTCTTATATATCCTGAAACTAACATTGCAACAAGTTTGTGATGCTTAACTTAACCTGGACAGAACCTAGACTCGTGTGGGATATGGGACTTTGGAAGTGTCTGTGGGAGACTTCCTTGATTATGTTGGTCGATGTGGGAGGACCCATCTTAATCTTGGCTGGGACCATTTTGTATGCTGGATGCTGAACTGAATGAAAGAGAGAGACTTGAACATAGATGTTGATGTGTTCTTCTTCCTTCTCTTCCTCCTCCTCCATTCCCTCTTTTTTCTCCTATTTTTTTTTTTCATTTATGAACACTTTGTTAGTGTGAGTGTATGTGTTTGTGTGTGCCCTGGTACATGTGCAGAGGTCAAAGGGTCACTTTAGAGGCATTTTGCGGTGGGATGGTCTGTATGTCAAATTGCTCTGATTGGTCAATAAATAAAACACTGATTGGCCAGTGGCCAGGCTAGAAGTATAGGCGGGACTAACAGAGAGGAGAATTGAGAGAATAGGAAGGCTGAGGGAGACACTGCCAGCGCAGCCATGACCAGCAGCATGTGAAGACACTGGTAAGCCAGGAGCCACGTGGCAAGGTATAGATTTATAGAAATGGATTAATTTAAGATGTAAGAACGAGATAGCTTGAAGCCTGAGCCATTAAGCCAAACAGTTTAAATAATATACGCGTCTGTGTGTTTATTTGATAAGTGGGCTGTCGGACTGCTGGGGCTTGGTGGGAGCCGGAGAGAAGACTCTCCAGCTACAGCACTTTTCTCCTTGCTCCTTTATGTGGGTTCCAGGCATGGAATTCAGGTGAAAGAAAGGCTCTACAGCAAACATTTACCCACTGAGCCTTCCTGTGCTTTCCGAATTCTGCTCTTTGACCACAGATGCAGTGTGACCTGCCTCCTCAGGCTCTTGTCGCTAAGACTTCTCTGCCATGATGAACTGTAACCAGAAATGAGAGTCAAGTAAAAGCTTTCTCCCGCAAGCTGCTTCGTCAGAAGGCTTTATCACAGCAACAGGAAAAGAAATTTAAACAGAGATCAATTAAGAAGCACACGATTGAAAGTAATATAAATTAAGTCATAAGGGAAAGCAACTCTCTCCCATTCAGGTGTAGCAGTGCGGTACTGAATGCTGCTCCCGTCAGGAAGGAAAGTGCATGGTGTTACAGACCTCTCATCTCGGGACCCTGGAGGCTGGGGGTGGAGAATTGTGAATTCAAGGTAAACCTGAGCTGCACAGGGAAGCTCTGTCTCAAAAACTGAAGACAAAAAAGGAAAGCTTGATGAGCTTCTAGAAGAGCGTTTCTGTGGTCTGGATGTGGGCCTGCCTGAGGACAGACAGGGAGACTTCATGGTGCCTTTGAAGTTCCATGCGCAGCAGTCTTCCAGGGTGATTAGAGCTTCGCTGATTTGAACTTCAGTATCCCATGACACCATTGCTATGAGATGTCCTAGATAACTTTGCTTCTGTGACATTTAGAAGCCTAAAGAAAAATCGTGAAGTTTGCACTGGATTGGAGTACTTGGATATGCTATCTGTATCGATTTCTGTGTTTGAGGATACAGCCTTTAGTTTTAGAAAAAAAAAGTAACCAGGAAAATTTCACATTCCTTCTTAATCCCTGAGGAATCATTGAGGCATTATTTCTTTCTTCCGGATTTTACTTTTGTAAATTTTTATTTTTATTTTTCAGTGGTATGTCCCTAAAATCAACTCAGATCCCCAGACTTAGCTCCATTGCCTTTGTGCCCAGAGTCATCTCCCTGGCCCAAAGCTTTAGTTTTGAGAACAAGGACAGCCTTTTTTGTTAACTATTGTATTTCAAAATGTTTTATGAGGAATTAAGAAATCACCAGATGGGGTATGAAAATCTCAAAGAGAAATGTAAGACAAGCAAAAATAAGTCTATCGCTACTTACAACAGCTCAAAGAGTCATCAACCTAATTTTTAAAATGAGTCTAGAAACAGGCTGCCTTCAAATTCCTTATGTAGTATGGGTCCCGTGAAGTCATTTGTGTGTACGTTAGGTTTTGTGTATTATGTAACCCAGAATCTTCTGATTTCTTTTTCCATGTATTTATCTTTCCTCAACTTACAGGGTAGGCAGAAGGCATGACGAGGAGAGAAAGGATGAAGAGGAGATATTTAAAAAGGTGCCCTTTAATCTTGCCTGAAAAATTGATGGTACAGTAGATGCCATTTTTCTCTCTAACCACAATCTGTTTACTAAAATAGATATTATCATGCCCTTTGATTTCTCCATGGGGAGTTCTCTTAAAGGTGCATTTTATGAGGGGTTAAACTAAAAATAAATATGCTTTCAAATAGAGTAACTATATTTAGAAGGTCTAAAACTTTCATTTTGATGAAATGAACGCATGAGACACAGTTGGCCAATAAACTCAGAGCTCATCCAAGTTGGCCAAGGCTCATGTTATAGGCATAGAAAAAGGATTGCCACTGTCCAAAATGCTAGTAGCTCACATTCAATAGAGGAGGTATGTGGTGCTGGGACTCAAGTCTGGGGCCCAGTACATGATAGCTAAACAAACTACCAGCCCTAGTTCTGGAAAACATGTTTTCCATGTTTTAATGGTAAATACTACCCAAGATCCTACAATTTAATAACTCATAATGTACAGATTTTGTGGGTTTTTTTTGTTTTTGTTTTTTTGGAGAGGAAGATCTGGAGACAGGGTCTTTCCAATAGCACAGGCTGGTATTTAACTTATTATGTAGCATGAACTGAGCTTAGACTCTTAATTCTCATGGCTTCATTTATAGAGTGCTGGAATAATAAGTGTATACTACCATACCCAACTAATTAAAAATGTATTTTGAATATTGACTAATGCACAGACACATAGAAATTGTATATACAGTGGTATTGTATAATGTTGGCTGTATGAACATATTGAGCAATGCTTAAATCAGACAAAAGATATTTATGTCCTCAAACAGCTTTTCATTTCTTTATGTCAAAACCCTTAGAAATTTGTTCTTTTATTTATTTTTTAATGTGTGTGTGTGTGTGTGTGTGTGTGTGTGTGTTTTGTTTGCATATGTACCTACACAGTACTTTTATGCCTGATGGCCAAAGAGGCCAAAAGAGGAAGACAGACCTCTTGGGATTGGAGTTACGGCAGGTTGTGAGCTACCATGTGGGCGCGGGGAACTGAACCTGGGCCCTTTGGAAGAGCAGCATGTACTCTTAACTGCTGAGCCGTCTCTCTAGCCCCTTTTGGATCTTTGAAATGTAGCATAGGGTGCTATTGTCTGTTGGGACTACACTCTATAGTGTGGCACACTAGACCTTCTTGTCACCTAATGGAGTAGTCATTGAAATTTTTGAACTTTTTTGCTTGATTTTTCTAGGTTTGCAAGAAAGCATGCTGAAGTAGTAGACAGCGAAGTCAAGTACACGTCAGCTTTCTAGACAATGAGTGGGCAGAGGGTTCAAGTCTTCCTCCATATTTTTAATTAGAGTGTTTTTTCTCTCAAATGGTGAAGTGAGGCATTGAACCTGTCCATTTACTTCTTAATTACCCTCTGCTGAGTATAAAATGTAAATTCTACCTCAGATAAGGCAGATGCTACTGTTTCTTTTTCTTCTGTTTCTTAAGAGTTATGTTATTTTTAATTATGCTTGTGTGTGGGGGGGTGGTGGTGGGGAGCAGGTGCTGTGAGTCCAGAAGAAGGTGTCAGATTCACTGAAGGTGGACTTACAGGTAGCTGTCAATCATCATCAGATGTAGGTGCCCGGAACTGAACTTGAGTCCCCTGAAAGACCAGAAAGTGTTCCTAACTATGTCTCCAAACCTCCTTTTCCTTCTTAAGATTTATTTATTTTTAGAGTATGTATATGTGTGACTGTCTGCATGTTATGTATATACACCACTTTAAAACCTAGGACATTGCTTAAAATGTGGCATGGCTAAAACAATTATTTGTCAGACATGACAGGCCACAAATACAGGACTTAGAGAAATGATCTGAGTAGTTAGATTCATTTTAGCATGAACAGGTAACGTAGTCAAGCTTACCCCAGTTGTCGGGAAGTGATTCTGAGTACATGGATAGCAAAATAAGAAATTTGAGATTTACTCCACTGTAACTCCATGTTGGTGCAGGGCCTTTATCAGGAAGAGTTGAGGGCTATGGCTCCGTAAGAACGAACCATCAACTTAACTTAGCAACTCTGGGTGGGTCTTGCTCTTCTCTTCCTGCCTCTCGGATCTTCAGTCTGTGCTGTGTACCTTCTTGTGGATTGTTACCTCTACTTCAGCCCACCCTCCAGTGTTTGTCCCACACTCTTTCTTCTGCCTTGCGTGGTCTTTGAGCTCCAGCTCTCGCTGCCGTCTGCTGTTGTTTGCATCTTACGTGGACATGATAGGAGATAGCTTCTTCTTTAGCAAACATTTTCACAGCTGAGGCAATGGGCTAGTTGGAGGGGGACTTGGCTGTCTTCAGACATACGCCCATCACACCATCTGTGACAATGACAGTACTGTCTCATGCATTACATAATGGTTCCTATGGACTGGACTACAATTCAGTAGTCCATCAACAAGGCATGACTAATGAGAGTCGTGGGCAAATTATGGCATTTCAGTCGCTGTATTCAGTAGAGCACAATGATATAATAAATATCACAATTATCATAATGCACAGGAAGGTGACCAGTCATTCTCTGCATATTTACTGAGCAACATTTTCCTTCATATACTGTCCTAGGCAATAAGCTATGGAAAAGAACACAATAAGCAAGGTAATTTCTGGTATTAAACTCAAAAGGGAATATAAGAAAAACAGTCAATAAAAGAAACTCTCATAGCAGAATAAACATCATATGCACAATTAAAATTAGATGCCAGGTGCAGTTTTAGAGGGGAAAGACTCTTAGTTGGGGATTAGGTTGAGACAGGCATGGAAAAATAATATCAGCTAGGTGAAGATTGGGAACACACAGTACAGGTCAGTGCAGTGATTGTGTGAATTTGTAAACACATGATAGTGTGGTTACGGGATCCTGGATGAAGGGCAGAGGGTGCTTATTTGTTGGAACACAGTCCAAGAAAGGAGTTGTGTGAGAATTCCGAGTGCTTCTGAGAAAACACCATGAAAACAAGACCAGAGTCTTGTGACCATGGTTTTTTTTAAAACACAGAATGGTGTTGGAATGTGTTTTTATGCTTCTCCCAGGTGGAGCAGACACGTGTGAATTTACTTTGCCTGTTGTTATTCATAGGCCTTTAGGGAAAAACAAGCTTTTGCCACACGTGGCTTGTCCTTGTGATGAACACCTTACTCATGTGATTCTTCTTAACCTTCAGAGTATAAATTTCCCGATGCTCAGAATAAAGTTGATTGCTGCATGAGGCTTTAGTCTGCTCCGTTGTTAGGCCCTGCTCTCCTGGGTTCATGAAACTAATACAGTGGTAAACATTTATTGAGAGCTGAGCCTCTGCAGTGACAATCTTGGGTACAAACTAGGTGGGATGGTGACTGACTGCTCAGAAAATTCTTAAAATTAGGAGAAACAATAAGACCGAATTTACATTAAAAAAACATTGATGCTGAGCATGGTGGCTCACATCTTTAATCTTGGGTCTCAGAAGGCAGAAAGCCTCCTGAGTTCAAGGCCAAGGGTGATAAGAGTTCCAAGACAGGCAGGGCCACAGAGAGGGATCTGTCTAACAAAACAAAACAAAACAAAACAAAACAAAACAAAACAAAACAAAACAAAACAAAACAAAACAAAACAAAAAGCTTCTTCTTATTTTCAGTTATGCGCATGGGGGTGTGTCTTCACGCAAGTATGTGCATGTGAATTCAGATGCCCGTGATGACAAATTCACGGCATACTGTGGAGCTGGAGGGATGATATCTGAGACTGGCCTCTGGCCTCCACACACATGCATGCATGTGTGCCATATACACATGCACATACTTGAACATACACACAAAGGATATTAATGCTAGAGCTTGCCTTGAACAGCTAGGTGTGCAACAATACTAATTGCCAAGGAGGGGATACCAGCGTGTAAGAAGCTTGCCACCATGCACCTGCCATGATGAAAATAGACTAAGTCTCTGGAACTGTAAGCCAGCCCCAATGAAATGGTTTCTTTCATAAGATTTGCTATGGTTGTGGTGCCTCTCCACAACAGCAGAACACTGACTGAGTCATAGAGGAGAGAGAAAAGGAGTGGTCAGAATAGTAAGTTTAGAGATAGAAATTCTTAGAGTCATTAGTGTTCAAATAAAAGTATCAACATGAGGCAGGCTGGTTCGCTGCAGAGAGGGATGAGAAATGAGAAAGTCCTGGAGACTCAGATTAAGGGGGGTGAGGGACTGAGGGAAAGAGGGTAGTGAGTGAGATAGGAAACAGCAAGGAGAATATTAGAGAAGAGTGTCTGCCAGGCAGGAGTGTTCTGTGACTCTAAGTGGGTGCCATGGAAAGAAAGTGTTTCTAAAATGAGGTTATGGAAGATGAGGCGGGATGGTAGGGAAGATCAGTTGAGGAAAAGTTATCTTAAAATGTGAATAGATTTTAGAACAGGAAGGAACAACTGTTAAGCTACTTATTGGAGAATAATTTCAACATGATTTTGAACATGGGACAGAAGGACTGATCCATACAGCGTTCTTTGTAGGTGGACCAGTTTGAAAAGACAGAAAGACCAACATTGAGAAAGCCTCAAATGGTCAATTGGAGGTGGCCATCAAGGCCAATCAAAGATGTTCATGATCTTTTTTTCTGTAGCTAATGAGAGCCTCTAGACTCTAGAGACCAGAGGTTTCAAATTCATGGATATTTAAGAGGAATAGACTATATAAAACAAAAAGGAAGAAAAAATTGAGGTGAACAAAATATATTTTGATAAAAGACATTTAGCAGGTTAGGATTGACTGATTTATTAAATGTTGTTACAAAATATATAAATTTTTAGCAATTTTAGGTTGAGCTGGTGAAGAACTGATAAAATTGTTGACAAAAGGAGAAGTCGAAAAGGAAAGATGATAGTGTCTTTTCTTTAGTGGAGGCATTTTAAATTAAATACAGTATTTCTGTTAATTCCTTAAGCATTTCATTCATCCATGCATTGTATTTTGGTCAGATTCATCTGAACTCCCACTGACTCCTTCCATATCTGCTTTCCCTGGCCCAATCCCTTTCCTCCCTACTCACCAGAGTCTAACCTGTGCTGGCTACATAGTTCTGGGCTGTGTAGTCCTGGGCTCTGTAGTCACGGCCTCTGTAGTAATGGGCCCTGTAGTCATTGGCTGTTCAATGGAGCATGATCAGTCTACCAGGACCTCATCCTTCAAGCTGACAGCCCTTCCTCTGGAATCCATCGACTGTCAATGACTCCTTAGGTAGGGATCCAGGCTTGTGAGCTCCTCCCCTAGGATGTACTTTCAAGAAACAGAATAAATCACTCAGCAGAAGAACTTAAAGTCATTTACTAAAAACTTTATTTGGAAATAAATAAATTCCTCTATTATTATTACTAAAATGGTCAGTAGAGGCCTGGTCTTGTTTCACTAGAGATTCAGTTATTTCTTTTTAATCTTTGGATTATATTAAGGCTAAATCCAGTCATTTTCTATTTACTCTGTAAGCATTTTAGTAGGTGTCTTCAAATGAGAGGTTTAAAGCACCATGGCCATAATGATATACATACCAAAGAAATTATTAATAATCCTGTAACATCATTAAATGCTACTTAGAGTTCCAGCCTCCCTGATGTCCTAGTATTTTTGTAGGTTTGTTGAAATTAATGTCCAAATTACGAAGTCAGTTCTCTTTTGAAGCACATTCTGTAGTGTTAGTACTTTTAGAAGGAGACATATAAAAGATATGAAGCACAATCATAGAGAAATAGTGGTACCCATGGTCCCAACTCCAGAGCTAAAACTGATCAACACAGCAATTCACCTGTTTTTGTGTTGTTATTGTTTGTTTGTTTTGTTTTTCATTGTGTGTGTGTGTGTGTGTGTGTGTGTGTGTGTGTGTGTGTGTGTTAAACTTGGTGTATTCTTTGCATGGATATATATGTATTTTTATTTTTTATTATCTTTTTTAAAATTTTATTTTATTTTACAATACAATTCAGTTCTGCATATCAGCCACAGATTCCCTTGTTCTTCCCCCTCCTGTCCCCCTCCCCTTCCCCCCAGCCTACTCCCCATTCCCACCTCCTCCAGGGACTGAGTCTACCAGGTTGATCTCAGTCCTTGGGGGAGGTTTTTCATATTTTTCATTGTTTGTTTGTTGGTTTTTCTTGAGAGGAGATTCTTCTAAATTTTTCTTTACTCTTTGATAATTTTATACATGCTGTAATACATTTTGGTCCTTCCCCACCCTCCTCTTCATTCTCTCTCACCCCTTTCATCCTGTTGAATTCCAGATTCTTCCCTACAAATGCCCCAAATATTTTGTTTTGTTTTGTGGCCCACTGAGTGTAGTTATGGTTGCTTACGTGAGTAAGAGTGGGAGATTATTTGCTGGAATGTGGGCAACTGTCCAGTGGTTACACCTCTGAAGAAAATGACGAATAGGAATGGGTTCTTTAGACAGCGTCTCAATACTGTTCAGGCTGGACGGGAACTCACTTTGTAACCTGATAACCCTGAACTTGGAGCCATCTTCCTGCCCTAACACCTTGAATGTAGGTATGTAGGCCTGAGTTGCCACGCCCTGGAGGGCTGCCTTCTTGCCCCGGCTGTCCTATCGGTGTGCTTTTCTGTGAGAAGTGAGCACCCCACTGGCTTGTACTTACCATTCTCTTGCTTTCTTTTCTTATTTTTTAAATACAGTCTTACCACATATGCATGTGTCCTCAAACAATATGTTGTTTACTTTTGCTTGTTTTGAAGCTTTAGAAAAACAACACATAATGTGTTCTGCTTCCTTTTAACTCAACATAATGTATCTAAAGTTCATCCATATTGTTGGTGTGGCTGCGGGAAGCTCCTTTTTACTGCTATATAATCTTTCCCAGCTTGCTGTCATTGCTTGCCTGTTTTCCTCCTGGGTGGTGGGTCCTAGCCTTTTCTAGTATGCACAGTTCTTAAGAACAATGTGTCTCTTGTAACACAGTACAGAGGCTCAGACAGTGGGGCCTAGGAATGGACTTGCCTCGGTAGATTTGCCGCCTTTGACTTTGCACAATGATGCCAACATGTTTGAGAAAGTGACTATGCCAATTAATGTTGCCACTAAGAGTTAATTAGTGTCTGCCCTGACATCGGTGCATTTTAGCCAGAATAACTTTTCTCAAATTCTGTCCATTCTATTGGTAAAAGAGTATAAATAGAAAAAGTTTTCTTTTTAAATATTTTTCCTCCTTGATAACTAGCAAGATTGAACATTATAACACATGAACATTTGACATAAACTCTTCTACTATGAAATTTTGAGACAGTTGGGGCTACAGAGTGAAACTCTTTCTCAGAAAACCAATAGATAGATAGATAGATAGACAGACAGACAGATAGACTATAGATTATAGATTATAGATAGAGATAGATAGATGATAGATGAATGATAGCTATTTTGATAGATGATTGATGATTGATAGATAATAGATGATAGATAGATGATAACTGATAGATTGATGATAGATAGATAGATGATAGGTACATAGAGCAAGTAAACTCTAGAAGATAATTAGCACTCTGAAAATTGAACCATACCCCCAACATGGTTTTGCTACCCATTTTGTGGGTTCAGTTACTTGTAGTTAACTGCTATATGGAAATATTAAATAGCAATTTCACAAAAAAAAAAAATCCTGGGAAGTTTTACATCAAATGTTTGTGTTTGTTTCTTCTCTTTCTTTTTCAGTAGATTTAATTCATATCTGGATCCTGGGTCCTTTGAACAGATACTCTGGTGTGGCTTTTCACAAGATGGTCCGTGAATTACTGGTAAGGAGACTTGGTTGAACACAGTCTCTTTCCAGAGGTCAGGTAGCCGTGGGTCTTGGAGATGGCCTCAAAGGCGGCTTTGATGAAGGTGCCCAGGGTGGCAGTACCGCCCCTGGCTGACATTTAGCGGTCATCAATACCGGCCGTCATAGGTAGCTTCATCGTCACAGGAGCAGAGACAACATCAGTGTCTCTGGGGGCAGGGATGATGTGATTCAGCACAGAGCCACAGTAGTCTGTCACTTTGCATGGAACATTGTGGGGCTTGACAGTCTCATTCCCCAGTAGCCTCTCTGCACAGGGATAATGGAAAGTTTCGATAAGACGGTGGCCCCTCAGATGGCAGTGGCTTCCTCCTTGGCATATGTTACACCAAGCCAACATGACTATTGTAGTCCCCAGCAGTGACTTTATCTCAGCCTAGACCACAGCCAAGGCCTCTACCACAACTGCTGCCCCCAAACCCACTGCTGAATAGTCTGCGGAAGTAGCTGTGGTCGGTAATCCTAATCTGTGCCCCCTGCATGGAGAAGCAGCTTGTTTGTTTATTTTTGAGACAAGGTTACACTATGTGGCTCCTGTTGATCTTGAATCCATGATCTTCCTGACTACTCTCCTGAGTGCTAGGGTTACACCCATGTACCATCATGTAGGTTTGCTCATGCTGGTTTTCTTTATTTTGTCTTTTGAGATAGGGTCTCTCTCTATAGCCCTGGCTGTCACTGAGCCCTGGAGCTCACTGTGTAGACCAGGCTGACATAGAACTCACAGAGATCCACCCTCCTCAGGTTTTTTAGTGCTGGTTTTTCACACTGTTTTACGGATATGATGACTATTTATATCACACCACTATTTTTCACCAGGAGACTGCACTATATGTGCTACCTACTTATTAGTTACATAGTAATCACCCTTGCTATCAGATTGACCTTTCTTGGTGTCAATGTGATTGTTAATGAAACTCTTAATTTATCTAATAATTATCCTAAAGTATATGACTAATGATGTAAAAGAGGCATCAGAAGTTAAATAAGGAATATATATATATTCATATATATGGATATACACACATATGTGGTGGTAGTGTGTTCCCCAAAATATTGTGCACCCTAATAAACTTATCTGGGGTCAGAGACAGAGCAGCCACTAGATACAAAGGCTAGAAAATGGTGGCACACACACTTTTAATCCTAGCATTCCAGAGGCAGAAATTCCTCTGGATCTCTGTGAGTTCAAGGCCACATTGGAAACAGCCAGGCATGGTGACACACGCCTTTAATCCCAAGAAGTGAGCCTTTAATCCCAGGGAGTGATGGCAAAAACGGAAAGATATATAAGGTGTGAAGACCAGAAACAAGAAGCATTTGGCTGGTTAAGCTTTCAGGCTTTCGAGCAGCAGTTCAGCTGAGATTCATTCTGGATGAGGATTAAGACGCTTCCAGTCTGAGGAAACAGGATCAGCTGAGGAACTGGAGAAAGGTGGGGTAGCTGTGGTTTATTCTGCTTCTCTGATCTTCCAGCATTCACCCCAATACCTGGCTTAGGCTTGATTTTGTTAATAAGAACTTTTAAGATTCATGTTACACACATATATTATATATACATATATACACACACATAATTACCTACATATACATATATACATGTGGAGAGAGGCAGGGAGATTGGGGTACTATCAGGAGTCTTGAGCACCTCTTTGAGACACATCTACCATGGATAATGGGAACAACCATGTAGTACCAATTGAAGCAGGTGCCAGGTTGTCCATTATTGTCCTATGTCTACCAGTCATTGGCTAGGCTGGCCTAGAGGCTATGATTACAACAAGCAGAAGGCCTGAGACAGTTTTTGGCAGGAACTGAGGTCTAGAACTTCAGTGGCTAAAATACTTGGCTAAAATCCATGGAAGAAATGATTCCTATTAGAGGGAGTCTGAACAACACGTAGATCTACTAAAATGAGTTCACAGAATGATTTAGAAATATGTTCATTCTATATCTCCAGTAACAGCAGAATATTAGAAACATTGTCTGCATCAAATGCATATTTGATGAGAGAATAAACATGACACAGTGAGAAAATATTTCTTCCCCTAAACTGCTTTAATCTGTGCATTAAACAATTAACAGCATCTCATTAACTAGACCTTGTATAAATCTATGCTTGATCATCGTAATTGGAGATTAACCTATTGATTCTTCTGTGGATTGGCTTTTTTTTTTTTTATTTCTAACCTTTTCTTCATTAGAAAAACACAACAGAATAAGTAAAATATGATTGGTCATTAGTGTATCAATATCATCATTATTGTAAAAAGTGAGCCTTGTTCTTAACTACCTTAAGGAAGTTGCAAAGAAGACTTGGCAGAGACTTGGCTGTGTTACATACACAACTTTCAATTGTCATTCATGGTCGCTCAATGGGCAGAACACTCTGTAGAAGCCTGACTCATGTATCTCTCCAGGGAGCTCTATAAACAGGTATCCACCTCAGTGAGGCTACTACATGTGCTGAGCACCCATGTCCATCCAATAACATCACATGAAATAAAAACTGTGTTGGCCGGGTGTTGGTGGCGCATGCCTTTAATTCCAGCACTCGGGAGGCAGAGCCAGGCGGATCTCTGTGAGTTCGAGGCCAGCCTGGGCTACCAAGTGAGCTCCAGGAAAGGCGCAAAGCTACACAGAGAAACCCTGTCTCGTAAAACCAAAAAAAAAAAAAAAAACCTGTGGTATACATTTCCCTCCCAAGCCATGTGAGTAAAACAGTCCCATTCCAGTCATGTGGACTGAGGAGTGTGTCCACTGCGTTCCACACAGGAGAGCCTAACAACATTTCCACCTCACTCCAGTTATGTCTTGTCCTGCTGGTTATGGGATGGAACGGGGCCTCCATCTGTTATAATCAAAGGAGTGGTGAAGCCTAATATAATTGCTGTTTTCCCAAGAATCTCTACAGAGAAACCAGATTTTGTTCTAAATGCCAAGTACGGTCCCTACTCGTACTGGTTGTCTGGGACACTGTGTTGAGTCCAATGAGTTTATGGAGGGGGAAGAAGCCCAATCATGTAGAGCAGAGCTTCAGGCTCGGGTGAAATCCACATTCAGAGCCAGAAATTCATTGCTGTGGGCTTTTCTGTGCAATTTATGATGTTTAGTAGAACCACTGGCCTTTGATTTGGATAATATTATTATTGTAAACATAGTGAGGTCAACTAAAAATGTCTCCAGATATTGACAAGTGCCTCATGAGGTGACCTTGACAGTGAGATCCCGATGCATGAATATTTACAAGAAGTGACAAAGAGGAAGGAAGTAACACGATGTTTTCCAGTCTCAACATAAATCATATAAGCTGCACATCTAATATACAAACAATTACAAAGAACGTTTATCTCTAAATTAGTTGCTCTTTTGGTTAAAAAAAAGCAACAGTCACGTAGCTAAAGAAATGTATAGTAAAGTATGTGTGGAAAGACAGGTGACTGGGGAGCCAAGTGGGATGGATCGCTCATGTGAATCCAAACATCTACCAGTAACTGGAAGGGTTTCACATATCTGACTGATGAACTTCCTCTTCTTCTTAAATTTGTTTGAGTTGTATTTCTTTTACTCACAGCTATGATGGTCTCCAGTAGCACATAAAGATGATTTAAATGAAGAACAAGGAGACAATTCTTCCATTATAAATTTTCTTAGGTTTATTTTTTTATAGAGAGAAATGGTTTATTTTGGCTTACGTTAAATCCATTTTGATGTTGGAACACTGAAAAGGGAATTTATGAAAAAATCTGAAAGTGATCCAGTGAAAATAAGTGCAAAATATTTCATGAGATTGAAAAAAAAAAAAGGATCTTGTGAAAGAAGTTAGAGCATACAGACAAGGGACAATGTAGAAAAGTGGCTATAGGTTTTTCTTTTAACGAATAAAGACAATGATAGACAGACAGACAGATGAAATGTCTTAGTTCCCTGGGGCTGCTATGACCAAACATCATAAACCAAGGAATTCCTAAGCAACAGAAATTCATTTATCACAGGTATGAAGCCTGGGATGGTCAAGATGTAGATGCAAGCAGGGATTAGGTGAGGGTCTTCTTTCTCAAACATGGTACCTTCTCCCTGTCCTTGCATGTTGGGAGAGTCTCTTTCATAAGGATGTTAATGCCATTCATGAGTGCCCTACCATCACGATCTAATGACTCCAAAAGATCTCAATTCCAATCTCAACACCTTGATGGGTAGATTTTATTGTATGAATGTTTGGAGGCCAAAACATGTGCTACAGCACATGTGGGTACACATATACACACACACGCAGACACCACATTTTCTCACCCCTTTTTGCACACCCATGTGTGGACTTTGGCTTGTTGCCACCTATTTCTCGTCTGCCCAGCCATTACTGACTACCTCTGACCCGAGTTATCGAGAGAAGTGCAAATCTATCTTCATGAGCAAGGCAACAACCTTCTACTCCCTTGGAAACTTACTTTTAACCTTTCCTGTTGACTTTATTTCCTGTGTACTTTCTTTCGGGCTTGATAAACCTGCGGAGTTCCCTGTCCATTCTTACAGCTTAACCCTTATCACTGTTTAATAATTCTTCCTATTACAACTTCCCTGTCCAGATTACTGTGCTTTCTTTCTTTTTTGGTTCAGATGGATATATCTCACTTATGAATGACATTTCTCCCACACCGGTTTAGATGAATGTGTTGCCTGTGATCATAAGAGCTAGCTTCAAACAGGTAGGATGCATCAAAATACTTCCTCCATTTGAGATTCTGGTGTTTCTGAACTTATCCTTCTCCACAGAAGTTTATGAAACTAATGTAAAGGTCTACAACTGCCTGCATATGCCAAGATACAGGACACTTAGATCAGTTTTGATGAGCACAAGTTTTGACACATTTGTCAATAGTCCCAGGAATAGTTTTGCATAGTATAATATTTAGCAGCCACTGGAGAAGGGCAAACCAATATAATTAAGGTTAAGGGTATTTGGAATAACTGACTCAGAGAAGCTTAATGTGTCCCTATTTCTATTTTAGCTTTGTTCAAGCTCAGGAATCAATGACCTCGGGCAAAGGTATGTAAAGGAATACATTTCCAAATAAGATTTGGCTATTTTGTTTAAGGGATTGTTAGCCGTGAGGCTAACCTATCCAACTGGAAAACATGCTATTTTTCTCATGTACAACATATAATCTGGGAATGTAATTCAATTTCTTAATTTAAGAAAAAAGTCACAAAATAACATCAGTGTTTATACAGTTATTGATTCTGTTAAGAAGAATGTCCAACTAATTCTGCAGAATCAGTCATAGAAACTAGATTATTTTAGCATCAAAAAATATAAAATTTGGGAAATAGGCATGCAAGTATTACACCTTTTCTCTATTCCATATTTAAATGTACTCAGTCATTAAATACACCAGTGACAGGTTTAAAATATATTGTACCATTTACCTTTGGTGCGCACTTCTATAAAAATATAGAACAGACATTTTTAGAAAGGACATATTGGAATACGTTGAGGAAATTTTAATACAATAAAAATTTAAATTATGCAGAGTGTGTTAACAAAGAATTAAATGTAGCCTGACAATCAATAATTATGTCATAATACCAGAAGAGCAGGGCACAATAATTTTCTGTACAGCTCTCTACAAATAAACATCTTTCAGAATATAGAGACCAAGAGGAGCTGGACTGAGAACAGCTGATTAAACAGCATAGTACGCAATCAATACAGTATTTGCAGGTCATCAGAAATTAGTAACTAAATATTAACCTCCTCAAAGAAAAGATGGCTAGATCATACCACATTAGAGAGTGACTTTGAAAAGAGACACATAGACAACAGTCTAACTGAATACTTTTCTCCTTTTATAGTTGAAAATTCTAAGATCAGATTGTGAATAAAATAATAAAACATGAGTAAAGCTTTTAAAATGCTTCAAATATATTCTGAAAATAGCATTCAAGCAAAGTCTGTGTTTGTATTATGTGGAGGTGGAAAGCGTAACGGCATGAGTGTTTTTGGTCAGGAGAAGTGGGGAAACAATTGGGGTGACCACAGAAATGCTTTCTCCTGAATTAAGTCAATAGTTTTCAACTATGTTCTGTATATGGCTTAATGTTTTTCTAAAAGTATGCTAATTCTAGCAAAAATGCTCTTAAAACAGCATTTTGGGGATATTTACTTTATCTTCAACACATTATTTATAAGTACAATGATACAATTAAAGCACAAGCCAAAGGTGTTTAAAATCCTAACCATTCAGCAAAACTGAGATAGAAAGAAAGTATGAAAATTCCCAATAGATTTTCATGCAAAATGAAGGTTAAGAAAAGATGCTAGGAGGAAATCCTAACATCTACCACAGGGCCTCAATAAAGAAACTTGTGTGAACAGCACAAAAATACATATATCAAAATGAAATTTTTGGTTAGTGATGTAGCAGTTGGTAGAATGCTTGCTAGTATACAGGAAGCCCTGTCTTAAATCTCCTACAGGAAATAAAACCAGGCAGAGTGCTACATGTCTGTAATCCCAGTCCTCAGTGAGCAGAACACCATCCCCAGGATCAGGTGTTCAAAGTCATTCTCACCTACATAGAGATTGTGATGGGTATCCTGTACTATACATGACCCTGTTTTAAGCAATAAGAACAAAACAAAGACCCAGTGACATTATTATGCCTTGCTTTTATTAGTAATAAAGTTGTTAAGTACATTTCTCTAACCAATAGTGTTTCATGAAGAATTCAATTATTCCTTAGAAATCTTGGGCCAAAATTTGAAACATTGAATAAATGAGTTCAAATATATCATCTATTCCTACTTTTGTTTTAAATACCCAGGAACCTATGGCTGCATAGCATAACACCCAGTGTTGGCTGAAGATATGCTTGCACTGAGCTCCGTGTTTCATTGCCAGCAGGGACTTGGATGGCTCCCTTAGCTTTCTTCACCTCAGTCACCATTTGTAAAAGGAAGGAGCAATGTTTATCTCAGAGGATTATGTGAGGATAGAGAGTGTTTGAATCATCATGCTAACTTAATTACAGTGGAATTTTCAGCGGTATCCATTTGCATATAAGTATGGTGGGCATCGTTGAGGATCATCATTATTATTGCAGTTTTGGGAGTTACTCTCACCTACCAGATTTAGTCATAATTTTAACTTTTTCTGTAATTTTATGATGTGCTCAAAACTTATGACTGCTCTCTGATGATTCAGCCTTCAGAAATAGTTGGATCTGGATTCTCTCAGTTTTCTCCCTATTTGAGTTCCTTCACTGTTTATATCAGTTCGCATCCCATGGGCTTCTCCTGAGATGCTCATCGTTGCTGCATCTGCTTATCTGTCCACCTGACTCAAGAAAACTACATTTTCCAGTATTTCAGAGTCAGTTCCAAAAAGTTCTTCAAGGCACTTTTGCATTCAAAATTTCCATGTTGTGATTCTTTAATTTATCACAATTCCCAATTAGGCATATCAGTCAGTAGACAAGGGTTCTTGATGTTGACTGTACATGGAATAAAGATGATGAGATAAGCTTTTCAAATGACCAGTGTAGACAAATCCTAAATGGTCTTATTAAATAAAAAAACATGGAGCCAAATATATGGGTGAAAACCTTAGATCAGGGAAATAGGGAGAACCACCAGCCAACCTTACCGCACCAACTCTGCAGCTTCCAAAATCGAGTTACTTCCTGTCTACCCACACCTTTATTGCCTTGCTGTTCTGCTCTCTCATTGATTCTCTTAGCTCAGTTACCTCACTTCCTCTTCCTACACAGCTCTTTCACTTTCTGTCTTTATGTACAGACCTCCAGGTCCCTATCGTTGGTCCTGGGATTAAAGTGTATGTCACTACCATGCTTTGCCCTGTTTCTTACTGTGGTCTTGAACACACAGAGAGCCTGCTTGCTAAGGGATTAAGGGCATGTGCTGCCTGACTTGTTTAGTTAAAATGGCTGGCCTTTCCTCCCTGATCTCCAGGCAAGCTTTATTTATTAACGCACAAATAAAATATCATCACAGACAAGCTCTATCTCACCATTCATATCTCAGCTCCAGTACCACCTTCCATAGATGTCACTTTTACTACACCATTTAAAAATAGCACATCTGTCCTTGTGGTGAGATTGAGCATTCCTTGGGTATATGCCCAAGAGTGGTATAACTGGTCTTGAGGAAGACTTATTCCCAATTTTCTGAGAAACTGCCATACTGATTTCCAGAGTGGTTGTATAAGTTTGCATTCCTACCAACAGTGGAGGAGTGTTCCCCTTGCTCCACGTCCTCTTCAACATAAGCTGTCTTCAGTGTTTTTGATCTTAGCCATTCTGACAGGTGTAAGATGGTATCTCAGAGTTGTTTTGATTTGCATTTCCCTGATGACTAAGGATGTTGAGCAGTTCCTTAAATGCCTTTCAGCCATTTGAGATTCTTCTGTTGAGAATTCTCTGTTAAGCTCTGTAGCCCATTTTTTAAATTGGATTGTTCAGTATTTTGATGTCTAGCTTTTTGAGTTCTTTATATATTTTGGAGATCAGCCCTCATGGCCAGGCACCAGGCTGAGCTCCAGGAATCCAATTGATGAGAGAGAGGAGAGATACTGCAGGTGAGGGACGTTGAGATCATGATGGGAAGACATGCAGAGATGACAACCACACTAGTGGAAGCCCATGAACTGTGGACTGGTGGCTGTGGAGCCCCATGGTACTGGACTAGGCCCTCTGGATACAGAAGACAGTTGTTTGGCTCAAACTGTTTGGGGGGCACCCAGGCAGGGGGATTGGGATCTGTCCCTGGTGCATGGGCAGGCTTCTGGAACCCGGTGCCTGTGGTGTGACACCTTGCACAGCCTTGGTGCAGTGGGAAGGGGCTTGGACCTGCCTAGGCTCAGTGAGCTGGGCTCTGCTGACTCCCCATGGGAGACCTCAATTTGGGGGATGTGGGGATGCCGGGTGGCTTGGGAAAGAGGGCTGGGGGTGAGAGGAGGGGGGATCTGTGGATAGTATGTGGAGTGAGTAGAAAATTTCTTAATAAAGAAAAATGAAAGAAAAAAAAACAGCATATGCCCTGTTATATTGGTTGTCAATTATTTTTATAAATGCACTCATATTTGAGAGTATCTTTTCCATGGATACATTTATTTATAAAGATGGTTGCATCACCTTTCCCTTCTCTGTAACCTCTCTGACATTGGTGAAATGGTTACCTGGCAGTGATATTTTCTCACGTCCAATATGTGCCTGAGGGGCTCCAGTGCATCAGAGCAATTTTTATGCTCTTGCTATAGTAACCTCTTTAGGACAAATCTTCCCTCTGAGGAGCATGGGACACACATGCATTATGTTTTTTTCTGAAACTCATTTTGCTTTTCAAGAAGGAAATAAAAGTTTGAAGGGAATGGAATTTGTACAAAAGAACCACTGAGAGATATAGGGGGGAGAATCTAAAAAAAAATATAATGACAGAACTTAAAGCTTATTAAGTTATCTCAATGGTAGATTGGAGATGAGAGGCTAGAGTCAGTGAAATGGAGACTAATCAGAAAAGTTTTCCTATTTTGAACAACAAGGAAAAGGGACTAGAGGGAAAATGAACAGAACCTCAGAGACATGTATGTATGAACAAGAATATACTATTCATGTTGCCGGAATCCCAGAACAGGAGAAAGACAGTGAGACTGAGTGAGTTCTCAAAGAATTAATGAATGGAAAATTTACAATAAGGGGAAGAGACACAAACCTTCAGATCCAAGAACTCCAGTGAACCCCAACAAGCATGAACTGAATAAACCAGTACACACAAAGACACTCATAATTAACTTTTGAAAACAGCCAGAGAGAGATAACATATTAGCCCCAGGAGAACAGTATTTCAAGGAACTTCTTTCCACCTGCTACCATGAAGGCCAGAGCTAGTGGTGCAGTATATTTCAAATAAAAAATAAAAAAGCTGCATGGCAATATATATGGATCTATATCTATTACCAAGCACAAAACTCAAGTCCAAGTGGATCAAAAGATCTCAACATAAATCCAGTTACACTGAACCTGATAGAAGAGAAAGTGGGAAGTTGTCTTGAATGCATTGGCACAAGATACCACTTTCTAAACACAATACCAGTAGCACAGGCACTAAGATTGATAATAAATGGGGCCTCCTGAAACTGAAAAGCTTCTCTATGGCAAAAGAAACTGTCAATAAGACATGACAGCCTACAGAATGGCAAAAAATCTTCACCAACCCCACATCTGAGAGAGGGCTAATCTCCCAAATATATAAAGAACTCAAGGAACAAGACATCAAAATGCCAAATAATCCAATTAAAAAATGGGTGACTGTGGTGATGTATTGTGTCCCCCAATAAAATTTATCTGAGTCTGAGGATCAAAAAAAGCTGTCAAATCTGAGCTGCATATTGAGAAAACTTGACCTTCAGGAATTAAAGGGAAACAAACATTCTCAGATACAAGAGAACTTTAGATATTTTCTTATAAATAGTCATTCAGACAGAAAAGCAATGATTTCAAATAAAATCTTGGGGTGTTGGGATCGAACAAAGAACAAGAGAAAGAATGAAAGTAGGAGTGCATGGATCAGTTTGTCTTTCATCGTGAACATACAGGTTCATATTTGCTGTGTGAAACAAAGTTATGTCATCTGTCTTAGCCTATTGCTGCTGCTATGACAAAACATTTTTACTTTGGGAAATTTATAAAACAATAGAAATTTACTTCTCATGGTTCTGGAAGGTGAAAATTTATATAGCAAATTCTGTAGGTCTGTCTTCTGTTAAGAGCTTGCTCTCCATTCTGAAGACAGCCTTTGACTGCCAAATCTCTATATTAGAAGTAAGGGCTATGTCCCCAAATAGTGCAAGCCACAAGGGATCTCCCTTTCAGCAGGCTGGTAAGGGTGCCTCCACCTGATCAACATACAACTTTGAGAGAACATGTACATATCAGATGCTGTAATATATATATATATATATATATATATATATATATATATATTCTGTTGGGAATATGGGTGCTATTGTGTTACAACAGCATTAAAAGTATTGGGAAGTCCTGATCTAATCTTCACAAAGTCAAAGACCATGCTACATGCTACTCAGTGGTGACTTTGTCATTTTGGACTATAACATTACCAGATGCTGCTCTCTGATAGATGGTTACATATTTTTAAGTGGTCCTATGATAGAACAGTCTAAGTAAGGAAATGACTTAATTATTACAGTATCAATACCTGAAGTACCCATTAGCATTGATAATTTCAGAACAATATTTCAAAGACTTGAGAAATGACCCCAAATGCTCTCTCATAAGATGAAATAAAATGTCATATGTATACACAGATACATGTATATGTGTACATGTGTGTAGATATAGGTATATCAGCATCCCTGCAAAGGACAATGGAAACAAGTAATTGTGTTAATGAGTAAGAATCTTTTCTTCCTATGACCACAGTGGAGCTTCCTCAGGCATTTCTTACTACTATGGGTAAATGGGCATAGCTTTTGAACAGTTGCCTAAGGATGCCTCATGATTGGCCTGGATCACAGAGCAGTTCCAGAAGCAAGTGTCAAAACTTGGAATGAAAATCAGTTACTCTACATCCAGCTCATAGTAAAATATTCATGCAAGAGACAAGTTAGAGTCTGTGTCCCTTGTACCAATAGAACTAGAGACAAGTGACCCACCATTTGAATCTGTACCATCTCCTGGATTTTCCATTTATTTTAGAAAAGTAGCTAAATGGACCATAAAGGGACCCTATGTGGTTGTACATCACTTTGAAAATCTCTATGGGAATTCTGACAGAAAAATCAAAGGCTTGGTGGTGTTCAGCACGTCAAGCTCAGGCCAGTATCTGAGGTGATGGGATTTAAGAAACTGATTTCGTAGTTGGAACTCAAAGTGGTGGTGACTTTGGTCTGTGACATGAATGAACATAAGAGAATTCAAACCATACAATGACATGTCAAATGACAGTATACAGTGGTGGCTTCTCCCAAAGCCCAAACTGTTCATAAAATGACCCTGTGTGCCGAAAGAAAAGATAAAGTCTACAGCACACTCTTGCCAAAAGCTTTTTACTTTTGGCTAGGGGAAACGATACTTAAATGGATATTGACAATTCTTGATCCATGTTCTTGGTTTGAATGCCTATGCTTACCAGCTGTAGTCAATGCCACTAACACTGCCAAGGTTGTTAGATAAAATATATTGAAGCTGTTTGATCCTCCTAATTCAATTTCATCAGAACAAAACACTTTTCCTGCAGCCTTAGCTGAAGAAACAGAAACATTACTCTCAGTGGAGTTTTTACATCCCTCATTACCTCAAATTGTAGTGGGAAAATAAAAATTGACATGGGAAATGAAAACACCTGTTTGAAAACTTATAGATGACAAAGGATTGCAAGTCTTCATTCTAGACCCATGTTTAATTGTCAACACTCAAGAGAACTGACTGTTCTCATTAGATACATTGTTATGGGTTTGTGTTGAAATTGGGGATTAGGAAAAAATAGTGTGATCCAGAGTTATGTGTATATATATATATATATATATATATATATATATATATATATATATATATATATATATATATCCTTTTCCAGACTCAATGGTGCCTGGATTATAGCTACTTTCCTAAAGGTAGATGAAGCAAAAGCAAACAAATAAACAGTGTCTATTAATGACCTGAACTTTTGTTTGTTTTTTTGTTTCTGATTACCTAAATAAAACTTTATTGTAACTCAGTCACACACATTCACATATTCATTTACATAGTATTGATAGCTACTTCCACAGTACAGTGTTAGGCAGAGTTGAGTCATATGACAAAGTCCAAAAAACCCACAAAGCTTAAAATATTTCAGACCCAGACATCTGCCAAAAAATAATCTCTCTCCCAGTGTGTTAAAAATGCTATGAAAAGTTTGAGAAAGGTGATTTTTTTTGTTCTCTGATGATCTTATTTGATGTTGTTATCAAGATCTGGAATATACATATATTAAATGTCGAAGACCTGGAAATATTTTTTGGTTGCCTGGTAGATATGGTCCCATTTCTGTACGCTCAGTGCAACTTGATGTCATTGGGACTGGAGTGAAAAAGAGAATCTCTAGCCTGTGTCTTCTTGTAGGAAATTTTTGTGTTGGAAACATGGAAGGAAGATGAGGTAGTTATTGAGAGTGTGCAGTGAGTTAAGGGGGTGTTATGAAGGGGAAAATGTTCACACAGTCTTCTTTCTCCCTGAGGGTGGTGTGGGGCATGAAAACAAGGGTTCCTTCAGTTTTGCTTCAGATGCTCTTGGGTGAGGTACTGTGTTAGAACTCATGCTCTTATGAGGAACTACAGTCATGGTAGCAGCAGCTATCACAACACACATGCATTCATAAGTGTTAATAAGTAACCATGTCCCCAATGGGTGCAGTAAATGGGGCTATGATTAAAAAAATGGTTAAAAGCATAAGTGCTACTAAAATAGAAGAATATATGCTGATTGTCCCACTGGCCATTATATGTAAAAACACTGTTTTCTGGGTAGAGAACTAATATTGAAAAGGTAATAAAATGCGACAAAAGTGACGTCAACATAACTCAACAACAGTGAAAATAATCTGTTTATAAAAGAATAAAAGACCTGAAAAGTCACTTTTCTAAATACTATATACAGAAGGACAAAGGCGAAAAATCAGATGAAAGGATGTTCAAAAATCTCTAATAATTAGAAAAATACAAATCAAATTTACAATGAGTTAGCACTGCATATCTATTAACATGGCCATGAGTGAAATGGACTGGGTTTTGTTGTTATTCTTACAAAAGCAGTAAGTATAGGGGCAAGGATGTGGAGAAGGCAGAACTCTTATGCAATGCTGAATGCTGCTGGGACTGTAAATCAGTGAAGTCTCTATTGAAAACAGTGCCAAGTTTCTAGAAATCCTAAAGATTTTTGTGTCAAGATCCAGCACTCTTACTTTGGGGATACACGCACACACACACACACACACACACACACACACACACACACACACATTAAATCAGGGTATTAGAGGAATATTTGCACAACTATGCTTATTATAGCATTATTCATAATATCCAAGAAATGAAAGCAGGATAGAACAAATAAATGGGTGAAATAGTATAATAGATAGCTAAAGTGAAACATTGTTCAACCTAGAAAGGAGAATATCTGTAACCTAGAAGGCATCATGCTGAATGAAATAAGCCATTCACACAGGAACAAACAATTCATGACTGCACTCGTGGGAGATATCTAGAGTAATCAAGTCACAGTAACAGAAACGTGATGGTTGACAGGGTCTAGGATGAGGGAAAGAGATCAGAAATAGAATTTTAATGTGTAGAACAAGATAGAAACATATTGGATATGTGTTACACAGCCATGTGAATGTAGTTAGCACTGTACTGTGACATTGTCACATTGCATCCTTAGTTCTGAACACACAACTTGAGCACTCTGCATGGTGTGTACTGTCACACCTCTCATCAACAGTTCACACCCCTTAAATGTCTCGGCACACATCAAGACTGTCACACAGTACAGATCTGCAATGTTTGTACTGTACGTACAGAATTTTGTGTTCTTATGAAAACAGATTTATGTGTAGAAACTAAAGACTTTCACTACTTTCTTGCCATCATTCTTCTCTATACAAGTATCAAAATAGCCTGCTTTGTATGTAGGTTAGAATGTTGGAGTTTTAGAATTACTATTTGATTTGCCAGCTTGAATTTCATTAAAAAATTGTTAAGTGACTTTTACCTTCAGAAAAATTTGTTTCCCCTAATTTCTGAAGTGGACAAAGCATATTTTTGCCATTTTGCACTGTGCATTTGTGGAATTAGTGTCTTCAGAATTGATGATTCCAAATAGGTAAAGATCAGTTTTCAAGGATGTTGAAGATACTTCCCATCCTACACTGTAGAATATCCATCTAAGATTTAATTCTTTATGTGAAAATAAACAAGCACATACATTTTATTAGTATGCAAAAGTGCTTTATTCTTTATAAAGGGTAAAGTTCTATACATAGCAACTACATTGTTTTAAAACAAATGTCTTTACAGTTTATTATTAGCGAATGCTTGAACTATATTCCTACTTTATATACTTATATGTAGTGGGTAGCTCTTCCAGCTTTGACCTGAAAGTACTACACCTATTGAGGCTTCAGTAACTGTCACGCCTACAAGGCGGGGCCAACACAGGAGTCCTTAAGACCCAAGGATCCAGATAGGCCAGCTCTCTTGGTTCCTGGATCTTGGACGCTGGAGGTGGATTGAGCAGAGCTTTGCAGAGAACACTGCTGGACTGTACTACACCTTTCCCGGACCCTGTAACTTATTCCTTTACTTGTAAGTTACCCCAGAAAATAAGCCTCCCTTTTAACTACATGGAGTTGCCTTAATACTACAACCAATACTTATATATCCAAGGATGTGTAAACCGTTCTCAAACCAAAATGAGTTAAGAGTGAAAATGTTTAAGAAACCCTTGTCTCTTGCCCCAAAGCACAGATGGGTAAAGACTAGAGAAACAAAGGATTTAGCAAACTAATAATAAAAATACTCAAATAGTTGAGCTGGTATTGCTCCATCATTCACTTCTATGGTTAAATGCATACGAGTTTCTGACAAGTGACTATAAAGGAACAAAATGTGATCTGTGGCTATATTTTAATTATCGACTTGGTTCTGCAATGCTGCAAAACAAGTAGATAGTGATCAACAGAAGCACTGGATTCCTGAATCTGTAACTTCACCGGAATCACTGCACACTGGAGCCCAAAATGCATTCTTTGTATCTTACTGTTAGAGACTTAGTCACCGTCTCCTGTAACAGATGACTGTAGAAGAAGTGTCTTCAGCAAACAAGAGCTGCCTGGGCAGGTGAGGCAGTGCATGTTTGTCATACATGCTTTTGAGAATGATGGCAAACTAGAATAGCTAATACCACACGGAACAGCTAATATCGACAATAGTATATTCCATTTGTTGAAGTTAGAATTTTCAGAATCGTTTTGAGGTTTTCAGTAAAAGATACAGTAGGGAACTGGGGTGATAGCTCGGCTGGTCAAGTTTTTGTCAGATAAGCATAAGAGCCTGAGTTCAATCTCCATCACCCACGTAGAGAGCCAGGGGTGGCACTGTAGGCATATAATCCCAGGCTAGACCAGCCAGGCTAGAAGTAAGCACCAGGTTCACTGAGAGAACCTGTTTCAAAAACTAAGATGGAGTTAGTCATGATAATGCATGCCTTCAATCCCTCCACTCAGGAAGCAGAAACGGGTAGACCTCTGTGAATTCCAGCTCTGACAGGGTCAGAGAGTGAGACTCTGTATTAGAACAAGCAAAACTAAATCTGAGAGTGATTGATAAAAACACCCCACATCAACTTCTGTTTTACACACACACACACACACACACACACACACACACACACACACACACACAAACACATGTACACAAAAGAATGATAAAGATTTGAGCTCGTCAAATGTGTGTCTAGTTATTGAGCTAGCTCTAAAGACCATGTAGTTATAATAATATTAAGCCTTCTTGTTATCATGAAGTGCCTAAGGCAGGCTAGTTATGAAGAAGAGGAGTTTATTTAGCTTACAGTTTTGTAATTTCAAGGTTAACATTGGTGATCCTCCTGTCTTTTGCTATGGTGAGAGAGGAGAATGGAGTCCCATCATGGCCGAAGTGTATGGAAGAACAAATGGCTCCTCTTTGAATGAGGAACAAGGAGCAAACTCCTGACAACCCAGGGTGTCCAGCTGGTGCACACCTCTTGAAGGTTCTTCCTCCTTGAAATAGTATAGTGGTCTCAGCTGATGATTCCTAGTGGAGCGTGCTGACCTACAGCCATCAGTTATAGAGCAGGGATAGGTATCTACAGTGACCAGCCAATCTGCTCTTCCAAACCTGTATGCTGTTTAAAAGGTTGTGAAAATTCTTCAGTTTAAGTAATATAATGAATGGTTTCTTCTTTTGGATTCTCTATTTATATTTTATATAGTCCCTCAGTTGCTCCATGTTAAAAAAATAATCATAAAATAAGGCAATACTTTTGCAAATTTGCTATGAGTTAGCTGTGAATTAGCCTCTGGGACATATACATATGTATGATAGCCCTGAGATTTTAAAAAAATGATTTTCTTTTTAGTTGGAATAGAATTACATCATTTCCCTTTCTCTCTCTAGCCCCTCCCTGGTATCCTCCCTCCAATCCCTCCCGAAGGAGGAATACATCAAACACAGCTTTGGCAGGCCTTGCCCTCCCCACCCATTCCCTCTGCCTTGCTACAAAAAATGGTTACATTACATTCCTGAAGCTAGCCCCAAGGTCCTATCCCATATTTGGCCACTTCCTCCTCCTGAGGCTGACTATCAAGGTCTAGCTATAGAAGTATTGAAGTCCATCTATCAAAGCCCCCTTTGGTTCATCTAATTAACATGCTTAATTAAAACTAAATGCCTCATCCTAACACTGGGTTCCCCTCTCTGTCTTTATAAACCACCATTTGCCTATATGCCATGTCTGTCTCCTCTCTATCTAGAGGCAGTACTTTACACCCCACTCCTCACCTAACAAGTGTCCTTTCCCACACTCACTTCTTCTCTTCTCTTTCACATTCATCCTCTATCTCCTGTCTTTGTCTCTTATTCCCTGGCCCCTGTCTCTCTCCTTTGTGCTGAGAACTTGGTCTTGTTCTGAGTGGATACTGGTCCTTACACTTTCCATACCTGCCAAATCTGTTAGCTATTTTTTATTGTTTTATTGTCATTATTAGTTGAGTTTATTTATTTATTTATTATTATTATAAAAACAAAAAATTATAAAAAATTTGAGGCATGGTCTCACTGTGTGACCCTGGCTGGTCTATGACTCACTTTGTAGACCAGGCTGGTCTTGAACTCACAGAGGTATGCCTGACTCTGCCTCCCTAGTGCTGGCATAAAAGGTGTGCACCATTAGGCCTGGCATAACATTGAAGTTTAACTAAATTTTTAGTCTTGAAAAGTTTACTTAAATTTAAGTCATTAAAAAAGCTTAATATGAAAAAGAGACAAGAGTCAGAGTTCTCTAATAAGGACCCCCATCTCATAGGAACCCTATAAGGACCCCCATCTCATAGGAACCCGATAAGGACCCCCATCTCATAGGAACCCTATAAGGACCCCCATCTCATAGGAACCCTATAAGGACCCCCATCTCATAGGAACCTGATAAGGACCCCCATCTCATAGGAACCCGATAAGGACCCCATCTCATAGGAACCTCATTTACAGTCTCCCCACTCTTGTTCCAATCAAATCCATGTCTAAAAAGGTTTTTCAAGTGGCTAGAAATTCATTTAGCTCAGTTTAAAAAACTGGAATCAACAATTTCCAATTTCATTTACTGACCCAAATTTCTAAGTAGAAAACTTGGTTTACATTTAAACAATTCCCACAAAAGCTTAGTCAACACTCTAGAGAATGTCTAGTTAATCACTTAAAGGAATTAAATAAAATATATTCTGTATGTTGTCCTGGCAAACCTTCAGGGCAAAGAGACATAAAAGTAAAGCCACTGAGGGTAGGGAGATGGCTGAGTGGGCAAATGTTTGCCCTGCAATCAAGAGGGCCTGAGTTTGAGCCCAGCACCCACATAAAGGGCCAGACACTGTGGTGAAGAGCCAAGCATTCGAGCGTGTGCTTATAAACACAGAACTAGGAACAAACACAAGTGAATCTCCAGAACTTGGTTTCTGACTCTGGGCTTGATGAAAAAACAATCTCTCAATAGCTAGAGAAACAGTTAAAAGAAGACATGTCATGCTGACCTCTGGCCTCTACACAAAACAAGTTTGTTGCTTTCTATTTCTGTACTATGGAAGCCCAAACTAGAGATGCAGAGGTATAAAGCTTCATAAATTAGATTATTTTCTGTGTGACACCCAAGAGAAATGATGAAATTCCTAAATCGTTTGACTTAATTCAAGCAACCACAAGACTAGATACATAAAACTAACATATTTTTTTAAAGTGAAGATTTATGTTTACAACTGCAGCTCATGTAAAGTTGAATATCTTGAAAGGTCATTGGTATCTAGTTTGTGTCAGTAGCAGTTCCGTAATAGGCAATTAAAAAAGAAAAACCAAAAAAACCTCCCAGCATCCAGAAAGGTAAAAGAGATGCCTAGGTGAAATAAGACATGGGATGCCTTGGGGAGCTCTGCCGGGAGTGTTTGGATGCTGTTTGCACTTCTGTTTCCTTAGGCCCAGATGGTACAGTTTCTCAACATACCTAGAGGAGCGGCGACAGCAAAGATGCTCACAAGCTCGTGACTCCCGGTGACAAACATGTGACTGGTAATTGCAAGGTTTCATTTCCAGATGTTTGGATCGCTGAGAGCTCTCAGACAGCCCAGAAAACTGTCAGAAACAATAAAGATCAAACAAGCCTGCTTTGGAGATTGAGAAATGTTATCATAAATGAGAGGCCATCCCAAAAACTGTGGTGATGGGAATACATAGGAGCTGTGTGGAAGATGCATTAAGAAACAGAACCTCCAGCTTAGCTTTATCTGTGAAAGTGCAGCTTACTCTAATTATTTAAAAACTAGGGTAATAACATGTACTATCCCTCTTTTACTAGTGTGGAATTTAAGAAGTCAAGGAGAGAACTTTAACTTAGTGGTTTCTAAAACAAGTGCAACGATTTTCTGATAAAGGTACATAGCTGTCTGTTAATGTTCTTCTACAGTTCCTTCTTTCAAAGAACATTCCACCCATGCAGAATATTTGCCGTATCCTTTAAAAAATAACACATTTTTACACTTTGAAGTTTTTTACATTTATACATGTTTTGATAACATCTGGCCACCACTGCTGCCCTTCCAATCCTCTTCTCACTTCACACTCCTGCAATCCAGATATGCATACTGGTTCAACAGTGGCATGGTGGTCATGAGGGTAACCAAGTGTTCTGAAACTGGAGATCAGCCTGTCCCACAGCAGAGATTTCATGCCTTCTACTATAAACCTAATCAAAAGCCCACTGCTGGGAGACCATGCAACCTATTGCTTTGTTTTGCTAAATGATCGAACTACTTTGCTACGTCTCTAAAAAAAAAAAAAAAAAAAAAAAAAAAAAAACTATTACAAATGTCTATAGCTATGGAACTCTAATAAAAACCAGTCTCTCTCCATCCACATATATTAGTAAGAACCATGGAAAGGCTTGTTCTGTTGGAGACTTGTGAGCACACATTGGGATCACTTTATGAGCTGCTTCTCTGGCTTTCTTAATCTCTCATCTCAAATGTCATTGCCTCTTTCTTGGTTATATAAAGAGATAGTGGCCATTTTTAAGCTTGAAAGTCAGGACGGTTAAAGGCGGTAACTCCCAAGCCCAATCGAATGAATGCTGGAGTCTGAATAAAGGTCTCCTTCACTTTCCTCTTACACTAGACCTTTTGAGATTTTATTTTTTATCTTTGTGTGTTTGTGTGTGTCTACATGAGTTCGTGTATGCTGTGTGTGCACAGGAGCTTGCAGAAGCTGGAAGTATCAGGACCCTTGGAACTGGAGTTATAGGCACTTGTGAACCACTGTGGGTACTGAAAACCAAACCTGGATTTTCTTCATTGTGTCATCTCTCCAGACTCAAGACTAGACTTTTTGAACAGTCATTTATGTGAGACACCAGCCAGTTGACCTCTATCCCAAGCAAGGATGAATTTGGAAAGGTAACTTCCGGTAGTTGTTTCTGTCCTGTCTTCCTCTCCTTTGCCTTTCCCGTTTCTCCACTCTGCTTCCCTTTTATTGTTCACCTGAGAAACAAGTACATCGGAGAGTCCATGCTTCAACATATCCTTCAAGATCTGCTTCTTCGGGAACCTCAACCAAAACCTCGCTTATTTCCTTTCTTATCTACTCCATTAACTAGTTCTAGAAACATGTCTTTAAAGGGAAATAATTATCTGTATATCACGTACATGTGAAAACATCTTTATTTTTCATTATCTATTTAAATATTATTCTGCCTATACTAGATTTGAAGTACTTTAATGACAAAATGTGTTTTTTTCCATTTTCAGATGACAAATTTAATGCCTATTTTAACGCTAAAAAGCTAATTAAATGTTATTATTGGAATATTTTAGAATTTATTCTTATACTTATCTTGTTCCTTTTATGCTTTTATCTTGAACTGTAGGAATTTCAATCTAGCATATACAGTATTCTGAAACTCTAGGTTCAATAGTTAGTACTGAAAAAAAAACTATCAGCTATATATGCTTCATAATTTATTATATCTTTTCACATTCTATTCCCATCTCTACTGGCCTTCCTTATTTTCTCTCTCCTTTTGTCTTTTCTTCCTTTTCATTTAAAATTAATTTTGTGAATTTTTTGAGAATTTTATATATTGTAATTTGAGCATATTGGACCCCTCCCCTATCTCCTCCAGATCAACCCAACTTTGTATTCTTATTTAAATTTTTTTTGTTTATTTTTAAGATTATAACTGAACCACATTTCTTTCCTCCCTTCAAACCCTGCCATATACTTCTCTCCTGTTCTTCTTCAAATTCATACCCTTTTTCTTGATCAATTATTATTTTATGCATATATGTATCCATATATACTTATGTATTTTAAACTGTAATGTGTTGAGTCATGATAACGTTACTTGTATGTATGTTTTCAGGGCTGACCATTTGGCACTCTCCCCTGGAGAGTATCACCTCTCCTGCTTCCAGCTTTACTCAGTTACCTATCATCCTTTGTGTAGGGTTGAGGCCTTGTGGGCTTTTCGACATCCACTTTGGCATGTTCGCTGGTGTCCTCCTTGCTCAGCTCACATTGGGTGGTCATGTTGGTGAGGCCTTATGGGTCTAGCTTCTGATACTACTAGGAGACACGATCTCACAGAAAGTCCCAGTCCTCTTTCTCTTACAGTCTTTCCCCCTTCTGTGATGTTCCCTGAGCATTAGGTGAGAGGATGTCCTGAAAATGTGTCTATTGGGACTGGGCTCCAGAACCCTGCATTTTGATTGGCTGTAGTTTTTCTGTAGTGGTCTTTGTCTATTGTAAGGAGATGTTTCCTCCATGAGGTGTGAAGACTACACTTATATCTGAAGACTTGAAGATCCACTTAACTTTGTTTCCATACTCACCCAACATTGTTTCCTTATAAAAAAAGAAAAAAAATCCATCAAGTCATTTTTATTGTTACTTTTATCTTCTAAGGGAGTGGTTCTCAAACTTCCTAATGCTGCAACCCTTTAATACAGTTCCTCATGTTGTGATGACCCCTAAGTGTAAAATTATTTTCATTGCTACTTCATAACTGTAATTTTAATACTGTTATGAATCATAATGTAAATTTTTTTTGGAGCTAGAGGTTTGCCAAAGGGGCTATGACCCACAGGTTGAGAACCATTGTTCAAAGGATTAGACATCTAGTTCCTGAAAACACCTTTAAAAATTTGTTTTTGTGTATGGGTGTTGTGTCTCCATGTATATCATATGCATGCCCAGCACCCATAGAAAACAAAGGCCAGAAGAGGGCACCAATCATGTGGGTTCTTGGAATCGAACCAGGTACTCTACAGCAGCATCAAGTCCCCTGACCATCTTTTCAGTCCCCGAATACACCTTTCATGCCCTGACACAGTGGAAATTCACCTTTTTTGTCCTTGCTCTACAGTTTGAAAATTCTTTGATTTTAGTTTTTCACCATAAATAGATGGTGATACCATATTGCTGAAAATGTCACACACTTTGGTTGCAGGATGTACTGATTTATTTTATATTAATATATTCTGGTGTGTTGGAAAGAAGGCCTTACTGGTTAGAGGTTGCAGTCTATCATGACCTGGCAGCTTTTTACAAAGCTCGATGATATGGAGACTCCCTCCCCAGGGTGACTTCCTGATCTCTACCTGTCCTTATCTGGAGAATGTCCCTGGGCCCAGAGGACTGACCTTATCTGAAAGCTATCTCAAAGCCTGAATGTCTGATTTTATTTTTTAGCATGGCCCTTGGCACAGTTTCCTGCTAAAAGCCTTTACTCTACTGCACATATGGTAACTAAGACTTGTGCTAGGAGCTTTGCTGTAAGACCCTGCTGTCACATATGAAGCCTTATGAAAGGAGCATGCCACTTAATGCAAATTAGGGTTTGTCCCCAGGCTCCTCAATCCTATATATTCCCTATACTCTGGAATAAAGCTGAGCTGATTCACTGAAGCCATCTCCTGGAGGGCCATCTCCATTGTACTCGCAGCTGTCTGAACCCTGTTTCCTGCTTCTGCTCCCTCCTCCCTCATGGACCAATGTAGCCAAACATCCCAAGGAAGAAGCAGAGCCACACTGGTGTTTTTAAAGTAGAATTGTAGTTTGCTAATGATTTAACCATTTGTTGTTCTTGTACCGTTCTTTTTAAATACCATCTGATCTGTTTTTATGGTCATAGAAACTTCCCAAATGCTTCTCAGAAATGATCATTTTAAAAGTCCTTTTATGTTTTGCGTCCCTTTTACGGACTTAATTCTTTTATTTATTTATTTTTGGTCCCTCTATTTCCTGCTGTTGATTTTCCCTAATGACAGATAAACCTGTCATTATTTCACTTGAGTAATAAATAAAATGTCTTGAGTTTTATAAATAAAATGCCAGCGCAAGTGGTCAGGCATGCTGAAACAAGACTTCTTGTGCTCATTTCTCATCTTTGTTTCTTACAGATTCATTTTCCTTTCAGATTGCAGTTTCTAAGAAGAGATTGTCTTTGACAATCTCAGGCTAGCATCATACTACTTCACAAACTCCAGACTCTGGAGTTTCAGAGAATGACCTCACCAGTTGGGTCTACACCACATGTCCTAAGTCCATTTAAAAAGAATTATCACATTTGATATGAATGTTTTATTTTATTTCATTGAAATGGCAACACATTTTAATGAAATAAAATAAAACATAATATTCTTTTAAAAACCAGTTCCCTTCCTCTTATTTCAAACAGCAAGGTAAATGTCTTACAAAATCTTGGATCATAGAAAGTCCATCATTTTCCTCAATGAGATTTTTAAAGTAAATATTTCTGTTTCAAATTGTTATCATTTTTTTCCGTGTAACTAAAATATTTAGATTCTGTCTTTGGTGTATTTTGATATTACAAGGAAACTCTTGCATTCTTTTGGGGGACATGAATGAGAGGGTAAGCTGAAAATGCAAAATGTTACCTTTTATTATATCATGTATATTTGGAAGTTCATTCCTGATTGTATATGGAATGCTAGAACAGAAAACAGACTATAAGTTATAAGCACCACTTTTTAAACTATGACTGATCCATAAGTTCTTGGTCCTTATAAACTTTACTTTGAGTTCTACTAACTAAATAGATTGTGTCAGTTGTAAAAATGCACTATCTTATATGATGTAATGCATACACAACCAAGTTTTAAAAAGTTGCCAAAGCTCAAAAACATCAGTAGAATTATGGATTAAATTGTATTAATAGAGAGCAGGAGGCTAGCCTATCGAAAAGAAACATTTCCAGTACAAAGAGATTGTTGCCAAGCAGGAGAAGTAGAAGATAGAATCACGAAGATCATCATGAACCTGGAGAATTGTGTAAGCAACTGAAGAGAAGACTTCTGACTTAGCCACAAAAATTGTGTTTGGAGGCAGGATCAAAGTCCTGGTGATAGAAGGAGAAACTGCAGAGAGCAAACTTCAGGAGGAGATCACAGACATGAGCTTTCTCCTCTGGGAATGAGCTGTCTGAAATTCTGAGGACCATAAAAATGCTTTAAATACATCACTGAAGGGCTTCTTCAGAGGGGACTCAAATCGACAGTATAAAGTTTGCTAGTTGAAAGTGGGAGAAGAAGAAAGGTTTGGTTATGTAACATGCTATGTTGGCTTGGGAGCCCTTTGTACGTCTCCCAATGTTCATCCTATAGAACTAAATCACACGCTAACTCAACTGGGATAAGGTATGTATTCTAACAAATAGACCAGAGGCAGACACAATAAGGCAAAGCATGCCCTTGACAAGGTAGATTAATACATAGGTTTATGTGGGTTCCGGAGTGCAGAGGTCTGTCTTACATGGCAGTTTCTAATTATGTTATTTAAGAGTGTGAGTATTACACAGTAGGAAGCTAGAGGTGATCACTGGACTGCTGGGGGAAGCGGTCACTCAGCAGCCTCATTTTATGCTGGCCTTGTGTTCTCCTCTTGAATTTGCAGCCTATGAAGTTCCAGTTAAGCCCTTCACAATTGTGTTTCTCTATGGAAAAAAACACTGTACAGAAATCTAGTTGGTCACCATGGAGATCCCTTCAAACTATTAGTGGTCTTACCTAGAAACTCACATTCTCCATAAATAAAGTATGAGTTGTGATATTATATGTTAGCTTGGAAAATTGCAGTTGTCAAGCCCAATGTAAGCTGTAGTGGAAACAAGAAAATGTGATTTGTGAAGCTGATTCAGCAAATGTTCTAAATAGCCCCGAATTTGCTCTTATTGTGAGAGATAAAACTTCAGTAAAATCTGAAAAGGCAATTAACTTGTAATATGAAGTGTAATGTTAGAAGGAAACATGCTTCGAAGAGATTTATTTCAATAGCTGTGTAAATAAACTGTGGGCCCATATTATCTAGACATGCAGAAAGCCTGAAGGTATTGACATTTTCAGTTCTGGTCTTTGCATTTGAAGGAATGAATTCAGAGTTCTTGAATTTGGGAATGCATCAAAATTCCTTCTGCCAGAATTTGAAGGTGAACTTTCACTTACAGCCACCAGGAAGATTCTGGGATGTAGTACTGCTAAATCATGTTGCTACCTATTAGATAAAGGATTTAGGGGCAGCCCATTTGCTCTTCCCTGAGTTAAAACCCTGTCTCTTTTTACATAGAGGATGGCATAGAGGTTAGTAATAAGTAGGAAGCATCCTTTTACCGTGTGTGTTCTCTGCTGGTCTGCCACTCATCAGTGCTCTGCAGATGAAGGCTAGCCTCTCCAGCCCTCCTCTCTCCATGCTGGTGGTGCTGTGTATCAGGAGAGGTTTTGGGCTGTGAGATGAGTAAGGGCAAACTGACTGGCTTCTCTTCCCTCTGCCACATGCCTTCATATTGAGTGGGATGCACCTGCCAAGCCAAACTTGACGAAAAAGGATTTGCACATTAGCACAAAATACAGAAAAAAAACTGGATGCTATGACGACTGCCTATGGTCCCATTTATCCTTTAGATAAGTGCTCATTGATGGGATTCTGCCATCTCAGTACATTTTGGTATTCAAATATTTCTGTAACAGCCTTCTCCATTCTTACTTCTTGGGGATAATGTTTCTGTCATTTCATTTTCTCTGTGAAGACAGGTGAAGTGGGAAAGGCAGGTTAGGCAGTGTAAGTCACTTATGCTCCAAGGAACCAAGAAAGAGCTGAGACTAGATCTAGTGCTGGCCTTGGAATCACAGAGATCTTCTGGCCTCTGCTTTCTGGGTGTTGTTCACTTGAAGTCTTAGGACAGTTGACAAAGCAAAGCTCTGTCATCAACCTGCTTTCAAAGGCCCGAGTTCATTTTTTCATGCCTGTTGATACTGAAGTGTATTTATTCTGAAATAGGCTTCTAGAACTTACTTATACCTGAGTCCCTTCTGACCCAGCAAGTAGGCATGATTGATTGACTGGCACCCCCAGCTCCCAGGCAAATTTCCACACATATTTTCTATTGCACATCACTTTACAATGTAATATATCCTGTTACATGTTTGCAAATATCATGAAGATGCCCTTGAGAAAAAATGGCTGTTTTTAATTATAAAATTGAATAGCACCTGTTACACAGAAGGCATTTAAAACTGCATGCTGAATAAAGGCGTGAATCCCACGCCCCACATTCTAGTTGTCGTCTCTGGAAGATATTTTTTTTTTTTTGCCAGATGATCTGTAACAGATGATGGTTGAGTTTTGTCCAACAAATTAATCACCAAAAAAAATTTAAGAGCAATTGAATTTGCCTTTTCAAAAATAGTAGGAAAATTATTGAAGCTAGTCTTTATTCTAGCTAATATTTAGGTAGAGCATAATAATGCCATTATCTATGTTCTTTACATACACCATTTTTTTTAGTTCATAACTTATCATGTGTGAAAGATACTATTTCAATGTCTATTTACATATAGACAAAATGTCTAAGTAATTTCATCAGTCAGACATAGATCAAGTGACAGTTAAATACATGCCATGTTTTTCTGATGTTCATGTTACTAATGTTGACTTTATGCTTCTTTCTTGCTGCACAAAGATGGTTTTAATTTCTTCACAGTCTTACTAACAAGTGTAAAATATTTTAAGTGTGTGTGTGTGTGTGTGTGTGTGTGTGTGAGAGAGAGAGAGAGAGAGAGAGAGAGAGAGAGAGAGAGAGAGAGAGAGAGAGAGAGAAGATCATTCACAAAACCGGGCAGAAGGCTTGGCACTTAATTTAGCAGCTCAGAGATGAGGTCTTGGTGCATGAGTGACGCCTATGGCCTCCCAATCTACTTATGGATCACAACTTGTATAATGGAGGAAACACTTTGAAATAGGCACTAGTTTGAGGAGACAGGTCATTGCCTGTGTGTGTGTGTGTGGTGGGGGGGATCGTGTCCTGAAGGGTGTAGTTTGTCCCCAACTTCCACCTCTCCCTCCGTCCCTCCGTCCCTCCGTCCCTCCGTCCCTCCCTCCGTCCCTCCTTCCCTCTCTTCCACACTTGTTTCTTTTTATTTATTTTTGCTTCCCATCTACTTGGAAATGAATTTCTTTCTCTGCCACATGTTCCCTCCACCATGATGCTTTGTTTCACCATGTTCTTCCCAAAATTGGGTCTGCCATGAATTGAAACCTTTAAAACCATGAGCCATTATAAACATTTTCTTCCTTTAAGTTATTTGCTTCAAGTTATTTTGTCTAGTGATGAAAAGATGACTAACAGGGATGTCACCAGCTTAGTGGACATGAATTTTATTGACTTTTAACTACAACACATGTTTTAGAAGAATTCATAGCTCACAACTCTTTCAGAAGCCCCTGAAAGGATTTCTTTTAACATATATTAATTATAAATATTGAAGACAAATATAAGAACCTAAGGCAGTAACCATGGCTATGATATTCCTGCCACACTGCCTTCTCGCTCCAAAAGGACCTCACAAACTTCTGGCCCCACCTCTTATCCCCAGGGACACTATTTCTCTCCTCTTGGGTGTACCAAGGCTCGTTGATCCATTCTGGCCAGCTGAGTGTGAACTCTGCCTCTCTGACCAAGTACTCTATTCATTTGGATAACAGACTACAGAAAAACAGGATTCCTGTAACAGCCCCTACCCCATCAGAGGCCATGCCTGCTGCCAGAACTTGAGGCCATATCTCTGCTCAGGGCCTCAAGTCCACCAGAGCAATTCCCACCACCAGAAACACTGCTCTGACAAGGTGTCCCCCTGCTGGAACAGAGACCATGTACCAGCTGCCAGAACTCCAGGCTCCAGCTCAAGCTGAAACTCCCTGTACAATCAGGGGACATCTTGAATGTCAGAAGTTTAGCTCCCAACTCAGGTAGAGACCATCTACTCAATTAGAGACCACACCAGTCAGAAGACCAAAGAGGAAACAAAAACTAAGGAACAACATACTCTCCAACAAAGGCAAACTCAGAAATTGGCACCTAGACCTATAATCACCTCAAACCCAGATGCCTAGACACCAGTGTAAGAACACAACCAAGAACAGCAAAGGCAATATGTCATCACCAGAACTCACTCTGCTACAGAAAGCCATGGATATTCCAACATAGCTGAAGCACAAGAAAAATCACCTTAAAACCAACTATATGAAGACAATAGATGTCCTTAAAGAGGAAATGAATAAATCCCTTGAAGAAATAAAGGAAAAGATAAGCAAAAAATGGAGGAAATCAATAAATCCCTCAAAAAAAAAGCCAAGAAAATACAAACAGTTGAAAGAAACAAATAAAGCTGTTAAAGACCTGAAAATTGAAACAGAAACAATAAAGAAAACACAGTTTGAGGGAATTCTGGAAATGGAATATCTAGGTAAGGAAACAGCAAGTACAGACATAAGCATCACCTACAGAATACAAGAGATGGATGAGAGAATATCATGCATTGAAGATACAATAGAAGAAATAGATTCATTGGTCAAAGAAAATGTTCAGTCTAAACAATATCAACACAAAATATCCAAGAAATCTGGGACACTATGAAAAGACAAAACCTAAGAATAGAAGGAATAATGGAAGGAGAAGAATCCCAGTGCAAAGACCCAGAAAATATTTCCAGCAAAAAAAAAATCTAACCTAAAGAAGGACATGCCTATAAAGGCACAAGAAGCTTACAGACCCACAAATATATTGGACTGGAAAAGAAAGTCCCCTCACCACGTAACAATCAAAACACTTGCCATATAGAACAAAGAAAGAATATTAAAATGGCAAGGGAAAAAGGTCAAGTAACATATAAAGGCAGACTTATTAGAATTACACCTGACTTCTCAATGGAGACTCTAAAAGCTAGAAGATCATGACAGATGTCCTGCAAACTCTAAGAGGTCACAGATACCAGCTCAGACTACAATACCCAGCAAATTTACAATCACCATAGATGGAGAAAACAAGATATTCCATCAGAGAGCTGTCCCCATTTCCTATCTGGTGGACCAACCCTACAGCTGCTCAGGCCCAGACCCAGGATTGTTATAACTTGGTCAGCCCCAACATCTACCCCATGTATGATCTGCTGGAACAAATGAAGGGACCTGACCTGCAGACCCAAAGCTGCAGGATCTCCACAATACAGGGTGCCAGCAGGATGTCTAGAAAAAGTCCTAGTGGGGGCCCAGCATCAAACATGTAATGGAGACCAGAGGCCTCATCCAGACCAATGACTCTTTGCAATGAACACTTGTAAGTAGAGATGTGTGGACAAAGAGGTATACTTCGTGACTTATTGGGTTGCACTGCAGCTTCCATGATGAGATTTTTTAATTCCTTTTCTTTTTAAAAAAATGTTCTCATGTTATTTTCTTCATTTTTTTCTCTTGAATACTGTTTTATCTTGGGGGGAGGGAGGAGGAACAGGGGATGGATGCAAAGAGATGGAGAATGGATAAGATCAAGATACATGATGTGAGGCCGGGCGGTGGTGGCGCATGCCTTTAATCCCAGCACTCGGGAGGCAGAGCCAGGTGGATCGCTGTGAGTTTGAGGCCAGCCTGGGCGGAAAAAAAAAAAAAAAAAAAAAGATACATGATGTGAAAAGCACATAGAATAAATAAAATTTAAAAAAGGAAGCAAGATATTCTACAATAAAGTCAAATTTAGATGATCTCTATCCATAAATCCCCTACAGAAGGTACTAGAAGAAAATTGCAACCCAAGGAAGTTAACTGTACCCATGAAAATATAGGAAATAAATAATCTCACACAAGCAAAACCAGAAAAGGTAAATACAAACACATACTACCACACAACCACCAAAAAATAGTAATTAACAACCATTGGTCATTGGTATTTCTCAATATCTATGGACTCAATTCACCAACAGCAGATACAGATTAACAGAAGAGATGTGAAAATAGGACCTATCCTTTTGTTGCATACAAGAAACACACCTCAGCATCAAAGATAGATATTCCCTCAGAGTAAAGGGATATAAAAATATTTTCCAGGTAAATGGACCCCAAAAGCAAGCTGGTGTAGCAATTCTACTATCTCTCAAAATATTTATCAAGTCAAAACAACTCAAAAGAGAAAGGGAAGGATACTTCATATTGCTCAAAGGAAAAATCCACCAAGATTTTAATTCTTAATGTCTATATTCCAAATTCAAGGACATCCATGTGTGCAAAGGGAACACTATTAGAGCTTAAATCAAACATTGAACCTCATACATTGATAGTGGGAGACTTCAGTATCCCATTCTCACCAATGAACACTTCATCCTGACAAAAACTAAACAGAAAAATACTGGAACTGAAAGAGGTTATAAACCAAATGAACCTAACAGATACCCACAAACATTTCACCCAAACACAGAAGACTATACTTTCTTCTCAGCACCTCTCAGAACATTCTTAAAAAATTGACCACATACTCAGTCACACAGAAAGTCTCAACATATACAAGACAATTGAAATAACCTCCTTCATCCTACCAGACCACAACAGATTAAAACTGGATTTCAACAACAGAAAGCCTGCAAATTCATGGAAATTGAACAACTCTCTACTTAATGACTACTGGTTCAAGTCAGAATTAAAGAAATTAAAGACTTCCTAGAAATCAGTGAAAATGAATGCACAACATACCCAAACATATGGGACTCAATAAAAGTGGCGCTAAGAGGAAAGTTCATAGCATGAAGTGCCTGCACAAAGAAATTTGAGAGATCTTATACTGGCAAATTGACAGCAGACCTAAAAGCCCTGGAACAAAAAGGAGCACACACACCCAGGAGGAGTAGACTGCAGGAAATAATCAAAGTGAGGGCTGCAATCAATAAAATGGAAACAAAGAGAACAATACACAGAATCTATGAAACAGAGAGTTGATTCTTTGAGAAAATTAACAAGATGGACAAACCCTTATTCAAACTAACTAAAAGCTAGAAAGAGAATATCCAGAGAGAATTACAAAATCAGCAATGAAAAGGGGGGACATAACAACAGACACCAAGGAAGTCCAAAGAATCATTAGGTCCTGCTTTAAAATTCTGTACACCACACAATTGGAAAATCCAATAGAAATGCACCAATTTCTTGATAGGTACCACTTACCAAAGTTGAATCAAGATCAGATAAACAGTTTAAATAGACTTATGACACATGAGGAGATAGAAGCAGTCATTAAAAGTCTCTCAACTAAAAGAGCCCAAGGGCAGACAGTTTTCATGCAGAATTCTACCAGACTTTCAAGGAAGAGTTAGTGCCAATATTCTTCAAATTATTCCATAAAATTGAAACAGGAGGTACATTGCCAAATTCATATTATGTGGCCACAGACACCCTGACACCCAAACCAGACAAAGACTCAACAAAAAAATAGAATTATAGACCAATTTCCCTCATGAATGTTGATGCAGAATTACTCAATAAAATGCTCACAAACTGAATCCAAGTACACATCAAAAACATCATAGACATTGACCAAGAGAGTTTCAATCCAGAGAGGCAAGGATGGTTCAACATATGAAATCTGTCAATGTAATCCACCATATAAACAAACTGAAAGAAAAAAAACCCACATGATCATCTCCTTAGATACTGATAAAGCCATTGACAAAATCCAACACCCCTTCGTGATAAAAGTCTTAGAGAGATTAGGAATACAAGGGACATTGCTAAACATAATAAAGGCAATTTATAGTAAGCAGATAGCCAATATCAAATTAAATGGAGAGAAACTGAAAGCAATTCTACTAAAATCAGGAACAAGACAAGGCTGCCTGTACTCTCCATTTCAATTCAAAATGGATCTCTAGGAGGAGTTATAAAATAACTGAAGGAGATCAAAGGGATACAAATGGAAGGGAAGGGAAAGAGTCAAAGTATTGATGTTCATAACTGATATGAGAACATACATAAATGATCTCAAAATTCTAGCAGGAAATTCCTACAGCTTCAGTGAAGTGGCTGGATACAAGATTAACAACAACAACAACAATGAATCAGTAGCAACAACAATAAAGAACCAGTAGCCCTCCTACATACAAATGACAAATGGGCTGAGAAAAATCAATCAATGAAACACTACCCTTCACAATAGCTACAAACTATACAAAATATCTTGGGAAAACTCTAACCAAGCAAGTGAGGACTTGTATGATAAAGACTTCAATTCTTTGAAGAAAGAAAGTGAAGAAGATATCAAAAGACAGAAAGACCTCCCATGCTCATGGATCAGTAGGATCTACATAGTAAAACTGGCTAGCCTACCAAAAGCAAACTATAGAGTAAATCAATCCTCATCAAAATTCCAACACAATTCTTACAAACCTTGAAAGGACAATACTCAACTTCATATGGAAGAACAAAGAAACCTAAGATGGCTGAAAACATATATATAATAAAAGAACTGTTGGAGATATTGCAATCCCCAGTTTCAAGCTGTATTATAGAGCTATAGTAATAAAAAAAACTGCATGTATTGGCAGAAAAAGAGACAGGTTAATCAATGGAATTGAATTAAAGACACAGGCATAAATCTATATACCTATGGACATCTGATTTTTGATAATGAAGCCAGAAATATACAACTGAAAAAATGAAGCATCTTCAAAAAATGGTACTGATCCACCTGGATGTCAGAATGTAGAAAAATGCCAATAGATCCATATTTATCACCATGTACAAAACTCAAGTCCAAGTGGATCAAGCACCTTAACATAAAAGCAGATACACTGAACTTATTAGATAAGAAATTGGAGAATAGCCTGGAATGCATTTACAGAGGAGACAACTTCCTGAACAGAACACCAATAGTGCAGGCACTAAGATCAACAATTAATAAATAGGACCCATGAAACCTAAAAGCTTCTTTGAGGCAAAGGATACAGTGCACAGGACAGAACAGCAGCCTACAGAATGGGAAAAGGTTTCCACCAACTCCACATCTGACAGAGGGCTAATATCCAAAATAGATAAAGAACACAAAAAACTAGATATCAACAAGTCAAATAATTATCAATTAAAAAATGAGTTACAGATCTAAACAGAATTCTCAATAGAGGAATCTCAAATGGCTGAGAAAGACTATAGACGAAATTCTAAACAGTCTTAGTAAATAAGAAACACAGAGCCAAATACAGAGTTAATAGCCAAAGAGACAGAGCAATAGCCGTGACTAGCTTTAACTTACTACCAGCAGTAGCTTCCCCAGAGAGAGAGCTTCTTCCTGTCTGACTTGTGTTTTTATTGCCTTCCTGTTCTGCTTTCTCATTGGCTCTAAGCCCAGTCACATGACTTCCTCATCACTGACTGTCTATACAGACCTTCAGGTCTCTATGGTTGGTACTGGGATTAAAGGCTCGGGTCACCACACTTGGCTGTGTCCTTGACCACACAGAGACTCTGCCTGCCATGTGATCAGATTAAGGGTGTGTGCTACCACCACCGGATTTCTGCTTAATGGTTATTTGACCAAACAACTTTATTTATTAACATACAAATAAAATATCACATTTAATCACAAATAAAATATCACCACAAAAGACTTAAAGAAATGTTCAACTTCCATAGTCATCAGGGAAATGTATTTCAAAACTATTTTAAGATTCCATCTTACATCTGTCAAAATGGCTAAGATCAAAAGTACAAGTGACAGCTAATGTTGGGGAGGATATGGAGCAAGTAGAACACTCCTCCATTGCTGGTGGGAGTGTAAACTTGTATAGCCACTATGGAAGTCAATATGACTATTTCTTAGCAAATTGGTACTCTATCTACCTCAACACCCAGCTACACCAGTCTTGGGCATATACCCAAATGAATCTCCTTCTTACCATAATAACACTTATTCAACTATGTTCATATTCAATTTATTCATAATAGCTGGGAATAGGAAACAATCTAGATGTTCCTCAACAAAAGAATGGATAAAGAAAATATGGGACATTTATAAAATGGAATATTACTCAGCTATTAAAAGCTGTCACATTATGAAATATTCAGGCAAATGGATGGAACTAGAAAAAAATCATCCTGAATGAGATAACCAAGACCCAGAAAGACAAACACGATTATGTATTCACTCATAAATGGATATTAGAGATAAAGCAAAGGATAATCATGCTACAAAGCACAGACCCAGAGAGGCTGATTGTAGCAGGAATCTTAACAGTTCTTATTAATAAAATCAAACTCGAGGCCAGTTATTGGGGTCAATGCTGGTAGATCAGAGAGGCATAACAAGCCACAGCTACCTCACCTCACCGGATCCTCAGCTGGTCTTGTCTCCTCAGACTGGAAGCCTCTGAACCCTCATCCAGAATGGGTCTCAGCTGAATTGCTGCTCAAAAGCCTGAATGCTTAACCGACCAAATGCTTAACCAGCCAAATGCTTCTAGTTTCTGGTCCTCATGCCTTATATACCTTTCTGCTTTCTACCACCACTCCCTGGGATTAAAGGCTGGCTTTCTGGGGTTAAAGGCATGATGAGTCACCATGCCTGACTGTATCCTTGAACACATGGATTTCTGCCTCTGGAATGCTATGATTAAAGGCATGTGCTACCACTACCTATCCTTTATGTTTAATATTGTGGCTGCTCTGTCTCTGACCCCAGATAAGTTTATTAGCATGTACAATATTTGACGGAATACAATACCACAGCTGATTAACAAAAATTCCTCAAGTGTGTGTGTGTGTGTGTGTGTGTGTGTGTGTGTGTGTGTGTGTGTTTGGGTGTTGAGGAGCACATGGATCTCTCTGGGAAGGGGAAAGAGAATAGCTTTTGTGGTGAACTGGCATAAGCTGAGAATGGGAACAGAAGTGATTAGGTATGGTTGTATGAGTGAATGAAGAGGGTACTTGGAGAGATGACTGGAATTCAGAGACAATGGGGAGGGAGATGATGTGGATACCTAGTGCAGTGGAACCTCCCTGGAATCCTCAAGAGTGATCCCAGGGAAGACTTCTAGTAATGAGGGATATGAAGCCTGAACTGACATCTTCTATAGTCAGGCAAGGCTCTCAGCAGTGGGATTGAGACACCAACTGGACCACAAAACTTTCTATCTACAGTCTGTCTTGCCACCAAGATGTGCTGGAGTAATGGTAACACAGAGCTTGGAGTAGCCGACCAATGAGTAATCCAACTTGAGTTCCATGCCTGGAGAGGGAGCCTACACCTGACAGTTCTTGAATAGCCAGGAACCAGATGCTAAATAGCCCAGAGACCTAGGATAGAACCAAACACAACTGGGAAAAAATGCAATGAATTTATTACTAAGATTGGTGCCTAGCCCAACTGTCATAAGAGGGGTGTCATCCAGCAAATGATGGAAACAGATGCAGAGACCCACAGTCAAATACTATGTGGAACCAGAGAGACCCTCCCCAACACACACATGAGGGGTGGGTAGATTGCAGGAGCCAGAGGGGTTGAGGACACTGGTAGAATACAGCCCACAGAGTCAACAAAGCAGGGCTTATAGGGTATCACAGAAATTGAAGCTACCACCATGGACCCTATATGGGTCTGAGCTGGGTCCTCTGCATGTACATCATGGCTGTGTTGTTGGGTGTTCTTATGAGACTTTAGTGGTGAAAGTGGGGGGTGTCTCTGACTCTTTTGCCTGATTTTAAGACCCTTTACTTCCCTCTGGCTTGCCTTGTCCAGTCTTGATATGAGGGTTTTGCTTAATCTTTTTGTAACTTGTTATGCCATTTTGCGTTGATATCCCTTGGAGGCCTACTCTTTTTTGAAGACAAAGTGAGGAGGAATGGATCTGTGGAAGCAGGGAGGTCTAGAGGGAGCACTGGGAAGAGTGGAAGGAGGGTAAACTACAGTCAAATGTAATGTATGAGGGAAGAGTAAGATAAAAAAGAAAGAAGAACCCATAGCCAGCTCTTCTGATTGAAAATGCATTTGGGGTCAGTTTTGTTATATAAAAGTAACTAGTCCTATAGGATAAATGGAAATAATTGCCCCATTTAAAACGAGGACTCATTTCACAATTTTTTCTCATTGAATCTGGTTTGTAAATGTCTTCCTCATCACTCCTACACAATCTACTGTAGCTCAGACTGCTAAACCAAAGAGTAGTTCATGGAAGCTTTGACATTCCTAGTGGCCAATGGCTTCTGATTCTGCTTTCTCTTCAGCTTCACTGGCACCCAGTACTGTTGACTTCCTGGCTGCCTCTGTCAGAACAAGACGAGCAATGGTACAAGGATGAGATTCTTTTTGATCCAGAAAGTAAAAATAATTAGAACAGCCAGGCATGGTGATGTTGACCCTTCATTCCAGCACTCAGGAGGCAGAGGGAGAAGGATCTCTGGGTCTACCTACATAGTGAGCTCCAGGACAGCTAGGGCTACATAGCGACACCCTGTTGCAAAACCAAAAACACAAAATAGAACAATCCCAAGGAGATGCTTTCCTGGACTCTGTCACCTACACAGCTACATTGCTATATTGCATTTCAGGAGTGAGGGAGAATATGTCATTATCCTGAGGTTACCTTACGAAATAGAAGAGTTTGGAAAAGCTGAAAGTAAAGAAATACTTGGCATCAAACACTTGTTGGGTTCATATGTCATTATACTACTCTGTGATTAATAATGAATATATATTAAAATACTTCATATGGATTGCCACATTATTGCACATAGTGATGGGATTCCATGGGATATTTTCACACATGTATACAGCATGCACTATTTTTTTTCTAAAAAGTAGTAATAATGCTTTATAAGACTTGCAAGATTATCAATGTATTTATTTCTTCTTCAACTTTGGCTTCTCATTGTAAACTGTTACAACAGTATCTGACAAAATGAATCATAGTTTTAAGTTGAATTAGTGAATGAGTTCCATTTTTATTACTTTGAGTGATGTTTTTTTCTTTGCTTGTTTTGGCTTCTGAAATAATAATCAATCATACATTTTGTATATATATGTTGAATTTTGCATTAGTGAATTTAAATTTATATTATCAATCCAAAGAGCTGTGTATTAAGTTTTTTATAGATACGGTACTTCATATAGAAAATGTGCTACACAAGATATTTGTGATGGATTTTTACACTTCATAAATGGTCCTGCACTTTTGGAGAGTGTTTAGAATCTTCTCCACTCTGGACGGATTCCTGCAGTGACGGCAGCACCTGCTGTGGGACTTATTCATTCATTATTCAACAACTGCACTGAGATGGAGCACCTAACAATAATGCTAGTTCAATGACTGCATCCCAGATCAATGAGCGGTTTCTTAAGAGATTGTGAATATATTATGAAATTAAAATAAACGTCAACACAATAGAAATATTTTGTGTTCTAGAAAACCTGAAAAACTAGTAAGGTCTCATTCTAGAAATTTCTGATTAGCAATAGAACTATGGCAATGTGTGCCCCATGTCATAAAAATCAGGTGTCTTTTAAAAATCTTTGTCATTTACCTGTCAGAATCTTTCTACACTAACATCTTATCTTTCTTCCTCATCTTCTGAGACATAAAATACAAGGCCCTCATAGTTTTTGTCTTAGGGACCTGGTTGTTTCTTTTTAGTGTTTTAATTAATTAATGTTACCACTATCACTTCTAAATTTTATTTACTTTTTTATTTTTTGAGATTATAGTATAATTACATAATGGAATTTTTGAAATTTTTCCAACTTCTTTTTTTTTTTTTTTTTTTTGAGACAGGGTTTCTCTGTGTAGCTTTGCTCCTTTCCTGGAACTCACGCTGGAGACCAGGCTAGCCTCGAACTCACAGAGATCCACCTGCCTCTGTTTCCCGAGTGTTGGGATTAAAGGCGTGCGCCACCACCGCCGCCAGGTGAAATTTTTCCAACTTTTTCATTTTTAAAGTTCATTTTTTTTAATTGTAGGATTTTAAAAGTTAATTAAGAAAAAAACCTTAGACAGTATAACCCTTGTATGTAATTTACTGTGATTACATCCATTACCCCCAAATTTTCCTGACCTCCCGTTATTCTGGCTGACCCTCTTCTTCTGCCCAAGTCGTCTCTCTCCTACCCTCATTGCCTCTTTTCCTCTCTTTTGCAGACCTCATGCAGGCAGTCCCAAGAGCCCTGCAGCACAACTGCTTTCCAATGTGTCGTGCAGCCAAAGATTGCCCTGAACTCCCGATTCTCTTGGACTCACTTCCCAAGTGCTGGCATGAGTAGCGTGTGATTGTTACCTGGCACAATTCTTCAACTCCTACCCAAACTGTAAACAGTAATGGGCTCCAATATCTATATCCCAGAAATTCCTCTGGAATTATTTTCACCTACAGATGTTTGACTCAACATATCCATTCAAACCACTAATGTTTTCTCTTCTTCAAAAATAACACTTTAAATTTGAGGCCATACTGTCTTTGATCCTCTTCTATTGAATCCTATATTTTATGATGACATCAATGCCATTTCTTGGTGTAAACCAGATACTTGTCCCTTATAATCAATCATAAAAAAATATTTACCTCTCAAATATTGTTATATTTGTACCACTTCATTAATCTTCTACATGTTCTTTCTTCATGTTAAGAGCACTATCTTTTAGCGAAGCATTGAGAATAAAACTGTAAGTACCAATCTTGCATCATTATATAATTTAATCATTCGTTAAGCCCTCTCTCCCAACTCCTCCTTGATCATCCCTCTCTCCTTACCAAGTTCATGTTTTTTCATTAAAAAGACATTTGTTGCCCTACTACTCTTGGTGTTGGGGCTTGTCCTTCCTATTTGTCCATCCACATTACCGGTTTTCAAAAGACATTGGGGCTTTGCAAGTCATTGATTTTTGATTTGAGTCTCATCTGAAGGGAGCTCTTGACAGCCTCTAAGCTGAGTTAAACATCCACAAAACCTTCTGCACATAGATTTTGATTACATATTTATGAATGTTAAAATATTTTGACTTGCACTCTTGATTGTTAATTTGTTTCATGATTTACCACTCATATTATAAGCCACATCTCTCATTTCTTTATAATCTGAAGTTTTTCAGACCATTCTCATCATCAAACTGTTAGCTCTTCATCTGATGCACTATATATATATATATATATATATATATATATATATATATATATATATTTGTGTGTGTGTGTGTACTGAAAATATGAAGACAATTTTATTAGAGTTTTAGAGAAAAACCTAGCAGGCAAGCTATACACCCTGGCAGCTGCTGGGATGAAGAACATGAATAAGAGAAAGAAAGAAAGTCATGTCTTCTGAGTTTGAGTTCAAGAAATTTGGTGTGTTCAACATAACAGGCCACCACGAAGCAGTTCCATGGGCTGAGGTTTCTTCATTGAGAAGGGCTTAAGACGGTCTTAAGAGTGTTATTTTGAGCTATTCTATACCAGTTTACAGGTCTTTTAAGAAGTTATAGTTTACACTCGTGTTACATTTTCCAATTATTCATGGTCTTGTTTTGTATTGTTTCATCTTCAATGAGGAAACCTTGGGTTTTCCATTTCGTATTTACAAAGTTTTAGATGATTTTCATATACAAATAAAGTCCATGTTGTACTTAAGATACACATAATACTAAAAATACTTTGTATAACTAATAGTCATTTTCCTTAATATTCAAAAGCTATACTGAATTATTGTGAACAGGAAAACAACTTAAATTTGACACAGCTTTGTTACTGTGAGGATCTTTGAGTTCTTCAAGGTAACTACAAACACAGGGGAAGAGCTGGACCTTAAACCACAGCTTAGTCATGTCCTTGCTTAAGTCAGTGACAACCTCTTCTTATTTATGTTAAGAATTATGTCTCTTTAAGGCTCATTTATAATTCTCAGTCACAATTGACCTAATACTTTCCAGTCCCATCGTAGTAACCTGGCTTCATGGATACCTATTTTCCCATGTCATGTAGGCTTGGAGATATAGTGGCTGTGTCTGTTGTTACTCAAGAAATGACACCAGTCTCCTCTAAAACTTCTTTGGTAGCATGGATGATTTCAAATGCGGCATTCTAGTTTTATTTCTATTCAAGCTGAAGAGCTTCCACACATTTCTGCAAGGTTTCTTAAAAATGTGTCCGTCTTAGTTAGGGCTTCTGTTGCTATGATAAACAATGACCAAAGGCAATTTGAGGAGGAAAGGGTTTATTCTGCTTACATTTCCACATCACAGTCCATCGGTGAGGGAAGTCAGGGCAGGAACTCAAGGCAGGAAACTGGAGGCAGGTACCAAAGCAGAAGCCACAGAGGAATGCTGCTTATTGACTTACTCTTGATGGGTTGTCCAGTCTGCTTTCTTTTATATCCCAGGATCACATACTCTAGAGGCAGCACCACCCACAGTGGGCTAGGCCCTTCTAAAATAATCACTATTTATGAAAATTCCCTATAGTCTTTCCTACAAGTTATTCTTATGGAGAATCTTAAATGAAAATCCTTCCCAAATGACTGTAGTTTGTGTCAAGTTGACATAAAACCACTCAACATTCAATCATCTATCAGTTGTCTAATAATCATCTATCTTCTAGCTATTTTCTATCTACTTTTTAATCTTCTACCTATTTGTCCATCTATCACCTATATACCATCAAATATATTATTCTATGTATCTTTTTAGCCATCTATCTGGCTACCATCTATATGTCTACTAACTACCTACCATCAATCAATCTCTCTATTTTTACTATCTGTCTGCCTATCTATCTATCATCTATCTATCTATCTATCTGTCTATCTATCTATCTATCTATCTATCTATCTGTCATCTATTTGAAATCTAGATAATGATTAGCTGATATCTCAGAGGGAGAAGATCTCTCTGGTCTCTGTAAAAAAATAATAATGAACTTACCAAGAAAAAGGGGGTAAAAACAAAGAAAATCTGTCAGAATGAAAACTACCTTTTATCCTTTCAGTCTCTTAGTTCTGCTGAAATAAAAATCTTCAGAAAAAATTCTTTGTAAAGATCATAGTTTTTCCTAAACCCTGTTATATTTTGTCATCTAATTTGTCATTACTCCCAAGGACTGTTCATAGTTGCTTATTTCTGCAACATCGCAGAGTGGGACTCCTGTATATCTGTGTTTCTCCTTGCTCAGGACACTCTCAGGACTGGTGATATCATTTCTCCTTTATCATGTCTACTTCTCAAAATCCCCCTGTCTCTCACCCTTGGGAAGCTGGAGGTCCTCTCCCTTTGCCTGTCTACTTCTTCACTTTGAGTATTTTCTTTGCTTCCTTCTTATCCTCTCCTCTTAAAAAAATGAGAGGAATAGGATGATCTGACCTGCCTTTTAGATGAAAGAAAAAAGCTTTCAGCTTGAGTTTGACCCTGTACCTTCTTTGATACTTCTTGAATTGCAATATCAAACAGCACCTCCATTCTCCAATCCTCCTGAAATGGCACAGAAGTTTTCAAGTTAACTCTTTTCAGCCCGGTTCTCTATGAGCTACACTAACTGAATCTAGGATGTGCTCCTACTTAGCCTCATCATCGAAATATTTTAATTTTAAACAAATGCTCATATTTTTTTATCAGCTGGGTCTGTTATATTTTTAAAAATAAATAGCATCAATGAGCAGTGTTTTCTTAGAGCAAATGTCTGCTTTTGCTGGTCTGATGTATCTTGTATCATATTAGATTTTTCAAAGTAATTGTATTTTTCTCTGAGAGTTTTAGAGAGATTATCTCTAACTCGAATGCTTCTTTTTAACTCTAAAATAATTTTTCTGGGTGTTTAAATTATCAATGAATTCAATTATTCTTTCTTTTATGGAATATCACACTACTAAACCTTTCTTCTGGAAAATGCTGAGTTAAACTTAAGGACACAGGATTATTAGTGATTGATTCTTATCCCCTGATCAACCAAATGAGAGCCTTCCTTCCTTCCCTTCCTTCCCTCCTTCCTTCCTTCCTTCCTTCCTTCCTTCCTTCCTTCCTTCCTTCCTTCCTTCCTTCCTCCCTTCCTTCCTCCCTCCCTCCCTCCTTTGAGACAGTATCTCACCTTATAGATCAGGTTAGACTAAAATTCTGTGTTTAACCAAGGATGGCCTTGAACTTTGTATCCTCCAGCTTTCCCCTCTTCAGTGCTGGGATGATAGGCAATTATTACCATGTCCTGCTGATTAGTTTATCCTATAGAAACACATAAATTAACCTTTTCATTATTTCCCAGTGCTCTACAAATCTCTCAGTGAGCATAGGAGTAAACTATTAGCTAATATCTTCTTTTCCTAAGTCATAAAACTGTCTAACACATACAATAGTCCGATATCAAAATGCCCATCTTTAAAATAAAAAGAGAAATCAGGGTTATAGTCAAGGGACTCTGATTTTTTGCAAATTGTATAAAATACACACCAATAATTATTTTACCTTTTAGCAGTTGAATTTAAAACTATTTTTCATAATTTTTTTCTCAATATGTTAGAATATCAATTTTACAACTAACCCATGGGAAGTGACTCAGCTCTCTGGAGGAACACTGCACACTAACATTCTTGGACGGACGGTCCTTTTCTGGTTTTTTCTTCTCTGACTGGTTTTGAAGTTTCTGATGCTCAGTGTCAGTAAAAATTCTCTTGATGCTAGCCTTTGATCTGCCCATACCGTAATCTTTTTGGGAAGTACAGCATAAATCTGCCTTGAGAATGGCAAAGATATTTACATATTTAAAGTTTTCTCTAGCTTTGGCTAAACAATTAAGTCAATAAACTGGCTTGTAAATCGAAAAGAGAGGTGGCATGGGACCCAGCCAGAGCACTGCTGAGCATGGCCTGAAAGGACTCTCTAGCCCACCACAGAGACCCTTGCACAACCTGTTTATTGCTCCAAGTCACAACAGGAAGGAGCCAGAACCAGTTAGATGCCATGGACGGATGCATGGATAATTGGAAATGTGGCTCCTGTACATAATGGAATGCTATTCACAAATAAGGGAAATTGAAGTTATGAACATTTCAGGAAAAAATGGATAGATCTGGAAAGCATAAAATTAAGTGAGGTGCCAGAAAGACAAAACCAGAAGTCTCCTTCCAGGGTATTAGTTATAATGTACGAGTATAAATGTGGGGAAGACCTGGAAAGTTAGAAAGGAAATGGAGAGTAAACTGAGGCACTGAGGAAGTGAGAGAGGTAAGGTAAAACATCACACAGGACATGAAAACCGAAGGGAGACAGAGAGGAGGCTGCAACAGGAAGTCAAGGACAAGGAGATGAGAAGGGAGAACCACCACATCACACTTCATTAGAAAGTGCTCAAATGATATCTAATATTCAGTGTGCCAATTAAAATAATTTAAAGAGTAAAGTGAAAAAACAAAAAAATTGTTTTAGAAATTTTCTGAGAGGCAGCTGGCATACACCTTGCTGGTAGGTAATTGTATATATTTTTTAATATGCTATGAGAGATTAAAATAATAGTTTTCATTTGCTTTCTCTGCTCTTTGTAGAGAAATGACTTAATCTTAGCTTCGGCTTGCTAGATAACTTTACCCCCGTGTCCCTGAGAAATTGTTGCATGATGTCATCTCTCAGCACAGACTATCCCTCCTTTTGTTGTGGAGTAATTCAAAAAGTAAGCCATACTAAAAATGGCTTTGGTTTTTATTGTGTGACTGATGCCACCGCCTGTATTGACAGCAGAGCCACGTCTCGGTGCTGCAGATAGAAAATGAGAGGATTGGAGACTGCTATGTGAAAGTGCTGAGATCATCATCATATATTATTCATGAAAATAAATAAGAAATAAAAGAAAAAATAACTTTTGTTCCTGAGAAAGTCCGTGCAAGGTCTGTATTGTGCATCATCTACTGATCAGTTCAATTTCCTCTTCCCACATCACACACCACACATACACTGGGCGCCTGAAAACCTCTCTCTGTGACCTTGTCACTTTACGTTTTTATAAATCGCCTCATCCCAGCATCTATCTCACAGTCACAAGACACTGGCGCTCCTTTCACCTCGTGTTTACGTCACAAAGCTCGAGAGCTGTTTGGCTTTGGTGGTTTATTTAAAAATAACTAGAAAAAAGTAGGAGCGAATCTGTCACCAAGAAAAGGTAGACTGAGCCCTGGATTTTGTTAGGTGACCTCTTAGGAAACATTTAGGTCGTCCCTGCCACTCTCTGTCAACTGAGGTTGTCAACAGAAGAAGCATCAGGGGAAACCTCAGGCTAGAATTCTCCACCTCCACTTCTCCTGAGCCTGTCAATCACGGAAAACATGAGAATTAAAACATGGAAGTTGCTTTTAAAAGAGTAAAGTTTTGGAGCAATAAATACATTGAAATAATAATAGTTACAATGTTAAAATTTTTAATTCTCTATTGTACTGTCTTTGAATTAAAAATGGGGGAAATGTTTATTTCTTTATATTACTCTACTTCCAACTTGTTTCTTTTGATCTTTCTCTGAGGATTTAATGGAAAAATGAAAAATTGGAACCGAGGAGTTGACTCAGCAAATAAAGTTGCCTGCCACTCAGGCCTGGCGACCTGTGTTCCGTCCATGTAACCCAACTAAAGGTGCACAGAACTGACCTCACAGGGTTGTCCTCCAACCTCCACACCTCTGATAGGATGCACACTTGTACATGTGCACACATCAGGCATACACATATATAAAGAAAACATTTAATATTTAAAATGTAAATTTGTCTAATCAAAACAAATATGAACATGACTTTAGAATGTGAAGGATCAAGATCATCAGTCTTTACCCTGAGAGTGGACCTTTGGCAGATGAAAGAATGACACAGGTACAATATGCCCAGGACTGGGTTAAGATTTTATTTTAAAAATATTTTTCCAATTTTATTTATTGTTGCCATATTTTTCTTTATATCATCTATGCTAATGCTTATCACTCTTCTTTGGAAGATTTACCTACTTTGCTTAAAAATTAGCAGAAAATCAAGTATATTTCTGAATGATAAATTTGGGAATGATTAGGAGTAGAAATTAATAGAAATATGCTATCCTTTACCTGGAATTTAGAAAAAATATATTTTATCACTTATATTGTTTGGTATATTCATTTATTTATTCGGAGATTCACATCTGTGTTCTTCAACAAAAATACAAATGTTTATTTAATATTTAATTAGAGTCACGATTTTTTTTGCTTTCACATGGTGAGTGTAAATTTGCTTTTTAAATATAGTACAATGAAATATAATAAGATAAACCCAAAACTATGACATTTAAGTCTCACAGGACAAACTAAAAGAAGGAAAAGAACTCAAGAGAAGGCCCAAGAATCAGAGATCACTTGTTCACACACTCGGGAATAGAGTAAAGATGTTAAATTGGGAGTCCTAATGTATACCCAGAGGACTTGGTGCAAACCTGTGCAGGCCTGTCCATGGTGCATGCTTCTTCAGTCTCTGTGAGTTGATGTGAACTTTTCTCATGATGATGTAGAGGTCCTGTTCTCCTGGTGACCCCCATGTCCCCTGGTTCTTATGCTCTTTCCATTTCTTCTTCCACAGAGTTCACTGAACTCTGAGAGGAGGGATTTGATGGAGACATCCCATTTAGAGATGAGTGTTTCAAGTTTCTCGGTGTCTGCAAGTATGGCTGTGAGTCTCTCTATGTGTTCCTGTCTGCTGCAGGAGGAAGCTTTAGAGTTACATTTTCAATGAGGCAAAGGAACACAGTTTTCAAATACTACCTGGATGTAGATGAAGCACAAAGTTACTGTGTGAGAAATAAGTTGATTATTTATCTTTTCAGTAAAGCTAGAACTTAATATTTTGTAGCCAGGACTTTAGGATTTATCTGATATTATGCTTTTTGCCAATTTGCATGATAGTTGAAGTCTGGGCAGTGAGTGTGGCTGAGAGCAAAGAGCTTCCTGTCTGGTGGAGAGTTCTTTCAATTGTATCAATTTGCTGTTTGTTTTGAAAATATAATTATCATCTTGTCAAGTTTACTTTGATACCAGAGTTGGTATCTTATTCCCCAGATCTTAAAGCACTATTTTACTTTCCACACAGCTGGGCTGCTAAAACCTGGCATTTAAAGCTTGTCCTGCTCTTGCTGAGGACACACAGTTTAGTTTTCAGTATGCATGTTGGGCAGTTCCTGGCTGCCTCTACCGCCAGCTCTAGGGGATCCAACATACTCTTCTGAACTCTGGGGGCACCTTAATTCATATGGGCAATACAAGCACATGAAAATAATTAAAAATAAAACAAATCTTTAAAAAGCTGACTGAGAGGGTGTACAGATAAAGAGGGTTCACGTCAGCTTGGAGCCGGTCTGCCTCTCAGCCTTCACTTTCATCACCCTCTGTTGCCAGTGTACAGCTCTAGATAAAACAGTGCAAACCATCTGTAGCTTTGGCTCAACAATTCCTGTGTATGTATGTCATGTATGTATGTATGCTTGCCATCTTCTGGTCTTACTATTTTGAGGTTGTTTGTGTGTGTACATATTCATATGTGTAGGTGTACATGCATGTGGGAGTGCATGTGTGTGGATATTAGAGATTGGTATTGGATACTTTCTTCAATTGTTCCTTAACCATTTTTTATATTTATTTATTCTATGTACATGAATGTTTGGCTGCACATATGTCTGTTCACCACATGGAAGCCTGTTGTCTGCAGAAATTGGAAGAGGGTACCAGATCCCCAGGAAATGGAGTTACAGGTTCTTGTCAACCACCATGTGGCTGCTGAATAGCAAGTGCTCTTAACCCCCGAGCTATCTCTTCAGCTCCTTAATTTTTTTGAAACAGACTCATTCTGAACTTTCACCGCACTGGTGATTGGCTAGAATGATGGTCCATCGAGCCCCACAGATCCCCATTTCTGTTTTCCATCACTAGAATTATGGATGTATGGTGCCACCTTTGGCTTTTTATGTGGTTGTTGGGTATTTGAGTTCAGGTCTTTATGGCTGTGCAGTAACCATTTTAACTACAAAGATGTCTCTTCAGATTCTCTAAATGATTTTTTTTCTTTTTTCTTTTTTTTGATGCTGTGATGATTAGCCTTCAATGCTAGTTTGAGTGGATTTTGAATTCTTTAGGAGACTGTGTGTGTGTGTGTGTGTGTGTGTGTGTGTGTGTGTGTGTGTGTGTGTGTGTGTGTGTCTTTGAAGGAGCTAACAGAGAGATTTAACTGAAGGAGAATATGTTACCTTGAACAGCGGTGGCAACATCCCATGGACTGGAGTACTGGGCTGAATATAAAGGAGCAGAAAGGAAGTTGAATAGCTACATTCATTCATCTTTCCCTGTTTCCTGATTGCCAATGCAATGCCACAACTGTAGCTAGAGTTTTCCTGCCTGGCCCACAGTCAGGACAAATCTCTGTCACCCGCCAGTCCCACAGCTGCTCAGACCCAACCAATTAAACACAGAGACTTATATTGCTTACAAACTGTATGGCCATGGCAGGTTTCTTGCTAACTGTTCTTATATCTTAAATTAATCCATTTCTATAAATCTATACCTTGCCATGTGGCTCGTGGCTTACCAGAATCTTCACATGCTGCTTTTCCGGGCGGCGGCTGGCAGTGACTCCTTCTGCCTTCCTGTTCTTTCTTTTCTCCTCTCTGATAGTCCCACCTATACTTCCTGCCTAGCCATGGGCCAATCAGTGTTTGATTTATTGACCAATCAGAGCAACACATTTGCCATACAGACCATCCCACAGCACACAACCTTCCTCCTGGGGCCACAACCAGAGCCCTTCTCACTGCCATGATTCCCTTGCCGTGATCAAATAACTGCATCCTCCAAGTCTGAGCCAAAATATGTCTTAATAGATTTTTGTCACGAACATGAAAAAAATAACTAATACAAACTTATAATAAAGTTATTAATGAGTGGGCTATGCAAACATGCAATTGATGACTATATTTAGTCATCAGTAAGATCACCACATTCTCATACTCTTTGACACTTCTCTACTTTCATGGTAGATGGAAATTTGCCTCAGACCAATTGATCCAGGACTCCTTTGTGTCTTATTACCTTTTTCATTCCTTGAAGAGTTTAGTCTTGGTTCAGTCACTCCATCACACTCTGTGCCATAACTAAGAATTTTAATACCCTCTTATACAGTCTTTTCAACACCTGGATCTTCTTATGTTGTGTGACTCTCTTCCTTCCTTCCTTCCTTCCTTCCTTCCTTCCTTCCTTTCTTTTTTTTTGACAGGGTTTCTCTGTGTAGCTTTGCACCTTTCCTGGAACTCACTTGGTAGCCCAGGCTGGCCTCAAACTCACAGAGCACCGCCTGCCTCTACCTCCCGAGTGCTGGGATTAAAGGCATGCGCCGCCCCAACGATGCTGCCTCCACCACCACCCGGTGACTTTCTTTCTTTCAATGCATAAAGCCAAATAATCACTGTGTGTCAAAACCTGCCATTACTGATAAAGGTGTTTTCTACCAATTTCACAAGCATCCTATTATCCAGCATCAGTTTAATTTACTGGTTTTAAAACCTTACTTCCATCAGTCCCTTTAACTCATGAATATTATAATCAATTGACTCATGTCCTTTTTCTATCCCCATTTCCCGTCTATTTTATCTTCCTCTTTGTCCTGATTAGGGACTTACTCCTTAGGATTCTATCTCAGTTCCCTTGAACTTTCCTCAGCTTACTGTTGTGGAAAAGCCAATGTGTGCTATGTGTACATCCAGCAGGTCTCCATTTACAGGCTTGCACAGACAATAAACTGAACATGGCTGGAAAAACATCTTGTCATGTTAAATATGATCGAAAGTTTCAAGTGAGCTTTGAAGGAAGCCTGGAAGTCACAGCTGCGTTTTCCTAATTCAGCTACCCTTCTCTTGTCCCTGATGACTATTTTTGTTGCTGTTGTTTGCTGGCTTGCCTTTGTTGTTTGTTTGTGAGCTTTGAGACAAGGTCAGTCTATGTTTCCCGTCTGTTTTGGAGCTCATTGTGCAGAAGAGGCTGGCCTTAAACTCACAGAGATCCACTTGCCTCTGCCTCCTGCAGGCTGTGATAAAGGTGTATATCACCACACCCAGCCCTTGATGACTATTCCAAATGGGCTTTTCATTCTTCAGGTCTCTAGTACTTACCTTTATGAAATAAATTCATGAGCCAATGCACTACTTTTTCTGAGAATATGGAAACAATCCCGAGAGAAGTTTAAATAACTTCCACAAAGGTGTACAATGAGCAGTCATCACCTCTGCCTGTTGATAAATTACCTTCACACTGAGCAATGACCGAATGCCAACTCCTGTGCCAGGTTCTACTTCCTCACTCACATACATTGTTCTGGAAAGCCTCCCTTTCTCCATCATTCTTTCTTTTACTGAGTTTGTTTTTCCCTGGTAAACAAAATTTTTCTGTAATGTCTCCTAGTTATGATAGCTATCTATGGATCTTTCTCCTTTTTCTGGTCATACAATGAATTTTTTTCATCACATACATAGGTGGCATAATTCTGGAAATGGTCCTTTTCACCAGCACTCTCCCATTTCTTCCACTCTGGTCTTTGTAAACTCACAATGTACAGGACTTTGTGCTTATCACTCTGTGGCCTTCGGTCCTGTCCAAGGTACATCTGACCTGAGTTGTTTCTGTCCTCAGTTCCCATCTGCTCATCCGCCTAGCTGCACTGGACAGAGCTGAGGGTGTATTGTCCTAGAAATGCCACCCACATTTTGCTTCCAGGATATTGACCTCCATGTTATTATTTCACTCTCCAGTCCTCAGCTGCCTCATTCTCAGGCTTCCATATTGATATCTGTAAAAGGGAAGTATTCCAGGTTTGACCTTGGAACCTTTCTATTCCTCGTTTCTTATAAAAGCATCATTTTAAAGTTCATTTATATCTTTTCTCATCCTAGATGGACTTTTTTATCCCAGACTTCACCTTTGGCCTCCAAGGTGGATAACTAACTGCTTTCTTGACATCTTCACCTGGATATCTGAGGGCCCTTTGGGTATCTCATAGTTAACACACGAAAGATATCAATGCTTGTAGCCTTAATTTCAAAAGTTAATTTCCTGTTAGTCTTTCCCATCACTTAAAGACAACTCCATCAATGATGTTCCTTCTGCCAAAAATATTTGAATAACCCTCTTTCTCTAACACCCCAATTCAATCTGTCAGCAAATCATTTGGCTGTGCCTTAAAAGTACATGCTGAATCTGGCCTTTTCTTCCCACCTCTGCTTTTACCGTCCTGTTCCAGGAGCTCATAGTCATTCCCTGGAGTCAGTGCTTAGGCATCCTCAGAGTTATCAGCATCTACCCTAGTACCTTCAGTCTGGCTTCTTTCCAACTCAGATTATTGCTTATAAAACAGAAATTGAATTAGATCAGTCCTATCTTCAAGGTTGTTCAGTGGCTTCTGATCTCACTCAAAACCAAGTTACTGGGGAAAAAAAGATTCCCCTTAAAGCCTCTGGCCTCATCTACTACAATACTTCTTGCTCACTTTGCTTTAGCGATATGCACCCCCATATGTAAACAAATCAAACCTGTTCCCACACAAGGCCCTCTGCATAGGTTGCTTCATTGGCTGGTGGTGGCTCTTCCTTTGGAGATCCATATGGCATTTTTTTTTAAACGCCACTGTATCTTCACTCAAATGTCATCTTCTACATGCAGAAATATTGGGAAATTAAAAAATATTTCTTCCATGTGCTTTCAAAAATCCTTTCCATCATTTTTATTAATAGCATAATCTATTATGCTGCATATTTCATAGAGTTTGTTTGTAGTCTCTGTGCACTCATTCATCAGATAAAGTTCTGTGGAAGCAGGTGTTTTGTTCTTGATTCTCTTTTGTATCTCTAGTACCTATAATAGCATCTGATACTGAGTAGAAATATTAGTGGTTTCTATTGGAACAATGCCACTACATTTACTACTAATAAATATAATTGAGTTTGCATTATGAAACTTTATGTTTTTTATATTTATGAATAACATGGACTAGAAAACTGTTTCTTTGTGAATATTTAACTCTGATGGGTCTTAGTTTAGGATAAATACAGATAAACATGTCAGAGATCCAGAATCTTCTTAAATTGGCTAGACAGACCAGCATGAAGATGGTTTGGCAGGAAATATGAGAATTGCTTTTGTAAGACAAGAATGTCCTTTCTGAGGCATTTTTGGTAAAGATGAGATTTAAATAAAATAGATACCCATGTCCATATAGTGGAAAAAGTTTTAAAGGCAATTATATGAGTCACATATATATCTGACAATTAAGTTAAAAATAAACAGTAAAGAACACAAGGAGGATGCAGTGTTCATATTTTAGGTTAGTTGTTATGAACCTATAATCACTGACATGGGATATAATTCTTCAGTGTTAAAACATGTTTTCACGTGTGTTCCCTTATTATACTTAGGAAAAAACTGAATTACTTAAAATTTATTAAAAATAAAGTTTAGAAGTTATTGTCATGTTCAATGTCATGTGCCTTCAAATAATTTCAATAATCTTCAATAATGATAACTACTATCTTCTCATCCCAAATATTTCCCTTTGCAGCATTCCATGCATTATAGGTCAGGGAACAGATAGAACTGAGCTTACCCAAAGAGCAAGCCTTTATCAGATTTTCCTAAGTTGTTGAACGGCCTTTGAGTTGGAGAGTTCTCTCCCCTGATTCCAAATGCAAAAGGCACTGTCACTATTCAGGCATAGTACCACTGCTCTAATTGTCATTGAATGTGCAGAACAACTGATTCCAAAACTCAGGATTGACGGTGCATTTATCGTCTTCCATTCTCTGCTGCTCATGGAGATGGGTGCAGAATAATTGAGTGCTTCTGGCTTTCATGAGGGGACAGTCAAGATAGCTGAAAACTGAAAAGTTTGGTTGCTCCTGGAGCATACATCAGTTCAAGTACCATGCACTGATAGATCGCACAAGTGCAGCACCCAGAGAATCTGCTTCTTAGGTCGCTGTCACACACCTGGACAGCTGTTGCTGGTTCTTGGCAAGCAGTCACATTTACTTACCATGTTCCTTGCCCATAAAGGTTCTTAAAAGTTCTTGTGCAATAACAGTTGCTTGCCCACAGTGGTTTTCCAGAGTACCCAGCAGAAGTGGCAGTATCTTCTCTGTCCTAACAGTAGACATCATGTTTAACATTTCCGTAACATTTTCAGATTGTGCAAGCAGTGAGAGAGCACAACACAAGGGCACAAATGCAAGGAGAGAGGACCGTGAGAGCCTTTGTGCAGGTTAATTAGCATAAAGAAACCAACTGTCACATTTCCAGCGTCCGGGCATATTAACTTCTGCAAGAATGTGCCTGAATGCTAATGCCTGGATAAATGGTCTTTTAAATACTATAAAAAGAGCTATATACCTCAGTTATTTGTGTTGGAAAAGAAGTTCCTAGTTCTTAAAATCTTGTTTGAATTCAAAATACACCTCAGTAGTTAATTCTTTAGGAAGCTTGATAAGATCAATCAGTTACAAGCAGAGATGGAATCTCTCGAGTCACAGAATAAAACGTCTCTTACTGGCACTCTCTGAGTAGTAACGGTTGAATAATCCTCATTAATTTAACATTAAATATCCAGCAAACATTACCTCATTATATAGGTTCTATTGTTACAGTGCTATGAGTTCAATTGCCTTCTAATCAATTTAAGTGCAGTTTTGAGCGGAAATAGTGGTAAAGGCCGAGTAATCTGTAGATTTACAATGTGATGTTTAGAGGTTACTAAGAAGCCTGAGGCAGTTGAATGGGGGGTGGATCACCCTGAGAGTTTTGTAACTATTAATGAGTTAGTGTTGCTTTCACTAACAAATAATATCACAGTTATGAACATTCATAAATCAATTATAAGATGAACTGGAAAAAGGAAGCAATCGTAATTTCAGGTAACATAGGGGGTAAAATTATCTAATACATTTAAACATCAATCTCCCATTCAGGACAGTCAATACCTGCACATGTGGACAAGCATCCAGTCTGTGATGAGCAACATACTAATATTTCAGAATTGTAAGTCACAAGGCCTTCTACAGTGGCACAAAATTGACTTTGTAGCGCAAAAGTAGTCACATTTGTAAATAAATTAATAAGCGTGTGTGTACGTCAGTACAACTTTACTTGTGAAAATAGACAGTGAACTGGATTTGATCCATAGGTCACAGTTTGCCAACCTCTGTTACAGAATGTGGATTACTAGCAATATCCAAGCCTAATGGATGAACAAAATGCAACATTAGCTTAGCCAATACTAATTCCATGTTGTATAAGCTAACACATTTTTGACGATACGGTCATTTAAGGTCCTGTGGTCTCAAGCTAAGTCAGTGTTTACACTATCAGGTTACTGTACACATCTGAGAACATCTGAGTCCTATTCAGACTTGGCTTTGAGGGCTTGTCTTTTGTGATTCTTAATACCTCTATAATTACCTGAGGGTTGATTGAGCAGACTTAAGTGAGGTAGCTACTATTTCCTCTGTGTTCCCTTAACACATTGCATGACTTTATGTTTCTGGTGATTTTAATTTGGTAGCTATTTGTGTCTGCCCCTGCTTTTTTTTTTTCTTTTGAGACAAGGTTTCTCTATGTAGCCCTGGCTGTCCTAGATCTCACTCTGTAGCCCAGGTTGGCCTCGAACTCACAGATATCCACCTGGCTCTGCCTCCTGAGTGCTGGGATTAAAGGTGTGTGCCACCACAACCCAGCTAGTTTTTCTCCCTTTTGATATTCTTTTTAGGATAAGGATATAGCTAAGTGGTGATATACTGTCCTATCATGTCTGAGGCTCTGGGCTTGATTTCCAGTATTGCAAAACTAAACAGTTATAGATAGATGAGTAGACAGGACATTTTGAGAATAAAAACTATGCTTTGTGTACTCATGTACTGTTGGGGGCATGCAGGTCCTTGTGCCAAAAGCACTACAGAAATCAGGAATATTAAGTACACAGGGGCCTCTGCTCAATGGAGGTGATAAAATACCTGTTTTCCCACCCAGAGGTCTGGGAGTGGAGTTTGTTAATGAAATGGCAGCTACTGTGTTATCTGTGGAGGCAGATCTCATCCACCTTTTGCTATAGAAGCAGGCATCAGAATGATTATCCCATTACCCATCCTTGGTGATATGTCACATGGACTCTATGTTATCTCAGTCAGATGTAAGATGAATTTTAAATGGTCTTGTTAATTAAAAAGTCAGTGCCAGCTATTGGGGTAAATTCTGAAAGATCAGCAAGACAGAACAAGCCACAGCTAAGCTCACCTTGCCAACTTCTCAGCCGATCCTGTTTCCTCAAACTGAAAGCCTCTGAGTCCTCAACTGAATGGATCTTAGCTGAACTGCTGCTAAAAGCCTGAAAGTTTAAAAGTCTCTAGTTCCTGGTCCTCAAGCCTTATATACCTTTCTATTTCCTATCATCACTTCCTAGGATTAAAAGTGTGTGTCACCATGCCTGGCTGTTTCCAATGTGGCCTTGAACTCACAGAAATCGGGATGGATCTGTGCCTCCCAAGTGATAAGATTAAAGGTGTGTTTGTCAATATTTTCTGGCCTCTATGTCTATCTAGTGACTTCTATTCTCTGACCCCAGATAAGTTTATTAGGGTGTACAACATATTGGGAAACACAATATCACCACAGTCAGAGACCACAATAGACTCTAGGACCTTTTAGCTATAGAACCCACTCTCAAGGTCACATGTACTTCATAAAAGAATTTCTATATAGTCACACCTTAAGCTTTATTGTGAACCTGGGATGAGAATGATTGTTGCCTGGAATCCTGGATCATAATGATAGTTTCCTTGAAATCTTTTCTGAAATTGTACTGTTTTAAATATGCTGACAGTGAACTGCCTGTCATTAGACTCCCCAAAGTCTGATCCAGGTTGACAAAAATCAATCTGAACCGAGTTTCCATTCTCACTTCTTCACAAATCACTGCCTGTATTAACACCTGCGGGGCCTGCATCAATGCATCTCAGCACTGAGCACACTGTGCAACATAGATGCATGAGGGCAAAAACATTTCTGACACTAAATTAAGCCAAAGTGTCCCAATCTTCTTATATTTTCACTTCCAGTTTTTTTATTTTCCTTCAGGCCTCTAGTTCCTTCAAACAAAATGGTTGAAAGCATTGCCAGTGTCCACATAAATTCTAATTTCTTATCATCATGGAAATATGTATATTTCATCTGTGTGTGTCTTTGTATTTGTGTAATAGGTGTGTGTGTGTGTGTGTGTGTGTGTGTGTGTGTGCATGTGCATTTGTTCTTGCAAGTGTACATGTGTGTTTGCATGGATACTTTTGAGGCCAGAGATGGGCATCACACTTCTTCCATTATTATTTTATCCCTTACTTGTCAATACAGGATGTCTTACTGAACCTGGAGCTCACCAACTCAGCCCTGTTGCCTGGATAGAGAGCTCCCCAGACCCTCCCTCTTCCTTCCCAGCTCTGGAATCACTAGTATGTGCCACCATGCTTCGCCTTGAAAGTTGGTGCTAGGGACCTAAACTCAGTTCCTCATGCTTGTGTGGCATATGTTTTACCAACCAAGTCATCTCTCCAGACCATATCTCTTTAGAAATATTCTAGAATATTTGTAGACCCTCAACAAGTACTTGTTAAATGGGATTGAAATACAAGGCTTACATTTAGTTTTCACAGGAAATCACAGAGGCAGAGCATAGTGAGTGTGACAAATAAATACATTTTCATTATATTCAATACACTTGGCCTCTTGAATAACCTTCACTAGTCATTTCCTAGCTTCTCCAGTCTATATGAGAATTCTTCATTTTTATCATAATCCACAAGCCATTCTTTCCACTGGAGGTTTTCTTCTTCCCAAAGATCCCAGGTTTCCAAATTAATGTTAATGATTCATAAAATCTATCCACAACTAACACTGTTTTTCTTCAATCAAGTGATATCTTTGGTTTCTCTGAAATGTAGACATTTAGACCAGATGATATGTACAAGTTAGTTTATGTAGTACTTGAAGCTAAGAGTAGCAAAATAGAAAAAAAAACCAACCAAACACACAAAAAACAAACTCAAATAGACTCATGTATTACTCTCATCATGGACATCGGTGCTTAGATCCTACAGGGTTATTCCTGGAAATGTGTATGTAAAACACCTTAGAAGAATGTAAGAGAAAATTTTTCTGTTGGCTCCAGTCCCTTAATACACAGTGATTACCTTCAAACATGATATTTGCTTCATGCTCTGAAGGCTGTGCATTAATCAGAATGGTTGACCCTGTTCTCATATAGACCCAAGAAATTGTGGTTGAGCAGAAAAAAACAAGAAATACTAGATAGAGGTGAAGTTAATCCTACTACCTCTATGTATAAGAAAAGCCATGTACAGTATTTAGTGTACAAAGGCTGCCCTGACACCAGCGGAACAAAATAGAATAGGATGGGTTGAGATAAAAAGAAGCATTAGAGTATGTGCCATGTAATAATGGCAACATTTCATCGAATTGTGTTTTGGTTCATTCTCCTACATGCCTGCATTTAATTGTATGTGCATAGATGAGTACATGTAGTCAAGGAGGTTTTATTTGATTTGTGTTAAAAGTTCAAAAGTCCTCAGCACCACACTGTCCTTTTCTGGAAGATACTGTGTGCACTTTGCATTCTCCTCTATAGCTCAGATTCTTATTACTTTCCCTGTGATCATTTTATACTAAACTGTCTCTAATCAGCAGAACCATACAAAGAATATTCTCAATACTCTAATGTCTTTCCCCTAACATTTGTAAATCAGTAATTGCAGTCTAAATATTTTGAATAACATACAATTAGCTTTTGACTGGAGTATGGTTGGAAAAAGCCATTCCATTTATTGGACTTTGCTCATAGTAAACAGCAATGGTTACATCTTGGAAAAGACTTTTAATAAAACCAAACAAGTAAATGTGGACAATGAATTGAATCAGGGAAGACTTGAACTCCAAAGGTTTAAATTCTTAATTGTAAAATTGATTCAGTTTTCTGAATTTGCTTGATGCCTCATGTTGTACAAACAAAACTGCAATTAGAGGCCTACACATGAGGTGCTTTCTGTTTTTGAAACTTTAGATTATTAGAAGACTCTGATTTTCTCCTTCAAAAAAGGCATTTTGGCTTCTTGTCTGGATATTTTCCGGTGGTAAAATGTTTGAGCCTGAAAGAACAACCAGGGGTTGGTTCTTTCACCTTGCAGGGCATTTGTGTTGAAAGAGTACATCAGGGCATATGCATTGACAGCTTTAGATAAATTATTCAAACCCTCTATATATTTTGGTTGATACAGAGAAAAACCTTTTCCTGCAAGGTGTTCTTCATGGCTTCATTTAGAAAACACAATAGAGGTAGGGAAATATGTGGCATAAATGGAAACTTTCATTTTAGGCCTGACATCTATACCATTATCAGGCAATATCTGTCAGCTGAAATTTAGAAAGGTTGTAACCTGGAAAACTTTATTCTTATGAAATGAAACTAAGCACATACCTTTAAAGATAAGCTTATTCTTGGTAAAAACAAAACAAACAAACAAAGAAAAAACATTTGTTTTGTTTTGAAACTCCTATGTCAGTGGTTCATTTTAACTGTCACTGCAAACACTAGAATTCATGATTAACATTATCAAATATTCTGCTTTGGATTTGGTCATTAAACGACCCTCCATCAGCCAGCTCTCTTAATACAGAGATACCCCTCATATTCAACTGTACTAACACTGTTCTCATTCTGCATTTTCTATTCTGTTTACAGCTTGAATGCTTATGAAGGGGAGCAACCATTTCTTTGACAAGCATATTTCTATTCTTTTTAAAAAGATTTTCTCAATTTTTGAGTATTTCATACATGCATAGTGAAATACGATCCTATCTGTCTCTCATTTACCTCCCCTAACCTCTTCCATGTACAAGACATCTTCCAAACAGGCACTTTCTCAACTTCATGTCTTTTGTTGTTATTTTTTTGTTTTTGTTTATTTTGATAATGCTTTAAGTCCAGTTAATACTGCCCACATATGAACAGGTAAGGGATCATCCACTGGACCATGGGAAACTTACTAGTAGCCACATTCTAAAGATAGAAAGACTCTCCTCCCCCAGTAACTATTCATCACCAATTGCTCCTCTATAAGGGGTGGAGCCTGGAGACGATCTACTCCATATATGTCAGGAGTTTGGCTGGGTTGAACTTCTATTGTGTTAGTCATGTCCTATCCCATAAGACAGCTTTTGACAATACTCTTACCCATCTTTCTTCTCTTATATTCATTCTGCCTCTTCTTTGGTGGCATTCCACTGCTGTTTACTGCTAAAAGAAGCTTCTCTGAACAAAGCTGAGAACAGCCAAGGTCTGTTGGTATAAACATAGTTATAGTAGATGAAAGGCAATTTGTCAATGTGGCCACGTAGCAAAATAGCAATAACAGGGGCTAGAAATTTCTTCCTGTGGAGCAGGGAACAAATCCAATCCAGAAAGCGGTTAATTAACCAATGAAAGTTGTGCAATTATTGTACCAATGTGTACACCTTGCCTGGTAGTTCAATATTACAGCATGCAAGGCCTAGTACTGGGTAAGACCGCTGATACCTTTTCTCCCCCAGCAGCCTGCACAGCAATTCCCAGCATTATTAAAGCTAGCTACCAGGGAGGAAGTTTCCTCGTCAGTTTGAGATTGATTTCTCTATGTCCTGTGGCCAACGTGTGCAGTATCTTCAGCAATAAGGTTTTACCATGTAGTTAAGTTGGGTAATCATGGCAAAGCTGCATTGTTTTGGAGACCTCTGGGAGATCCATGACCAAAAACTCACGTATGGAGGTCTAGTTTCCATTCTACTGTGATTTTCATTTAATAACCCATGTTTTCAGATATTGATCTTAACTGAATATGCAGGGTAATTCTGGTTAAACTCTTTTCTTTTTAAGTTGTATATTGAAATGGGCTCAATAGTAGGTTTCCTAAAATCTTTAATTTTGGTTAACTCACCTGTTACCCTTTCCAATTATTGTAGCTAGAAGATTTCCTGTGCCCTAGCCTGTCAGCGGTTGGGACAAATCTCTCCCATTCATGTCCTCCAAGAAAACACACAGAGGCTTATATTAATTATAACTGCGTGGCCATGTCTCAAGCCTTTTGCTAACTAGCTCTTATATCTTAAATTAGCCCATAATTATTAAATCTATGTATCGTGTGGCTTTACCTGAGTTCCATTACATGTTGCTCCTTGGGTGGCTCGCTGGCATCTCTCCAAGCCTTCTTCCTGTCTCTCTCTTTGAATTTCCTGCCTGCCTCTAAGCTGCCTTGCCATAGGCCAATTGACTTTATTTATCAACCAATCAAAGCAACACATATTCACACTGTACGGAAAGACATTCCCCCATCACTTCCCCTTTTCTGTCTAAACAAAAGTAAGGTTTTAACTTTAACCTATTAAAATTACATATAACAAAATAATTATCAAGCAAGAATTACAGTTACAATATCTAGTCTATTTGTACTTTGTAAAATTAAAGAAAAAATCTATCTATCCTATATCTGTGAGTCTAAGGTTTCATATCTAATTTATCTTTTATCATAATCAATGAAAATTATGATTATAACTATCTAGTCTTCAACTACATCAAAGACATCAGAAGGATACAATATCTAAGTAAACACGAACTGCATTGTAATCAACCTCCAAAAATCTGGAATGACAGAGACAGCTGGCTTCCTGGACAGTCATCCAAAGTTCCTCTGCAATATTGGGGCATTCATCTTCAGCCTATAGGCTTAGAGTCTCTCAGTCACTTCTCTTTGTGTCCCGTAGAATGTCTGGAAGTTTCTTCTGTGAAGCAGGAACCAGAAGGACCATTTTGCCTTGCAAAGTTCGGTGGTCACCTTCCTATGTGTCCTGCTTGTCTAGTTGATCAAGCAGTCCAGGCAAGAACAGTTTCTTGTCCAAATGGCTATTTTTGCCAGGAAGAAGATAAACTCCATATGGAGTGTCTTCAGTGCCCATCCTCCTCTCTGAAGTAAATTGTCCCTGCCAGGAGCAGACATGTCTTACTGTCCAGAAAAATCTAAGTTTTTAAAACATTTTGAATGCAATATTCTGTAGGTCTTTGAAGTATTTGACGATTACCTAACTAATTGAATTATATCTATGTTAACCTAGAAAACTTAACATGACTATAAGTTTGACTAGCATAGAAGATTAATTATTAATCTATATTTCTTAATTATCCATTGCAATTTAAATGGGTTACATAAGCATAATACCTTAAACAAGCATAGAAATATACATACACTATAACAAAATTAATTTTAAATTTGTATCAATAAGCTAAAATCTATAGCAATGTAAAACATTTTAAACAATTGTTCTTAAAAGTAGATTCAATAATCTACTCTTTTATCCTCTCAGATCTATATCCTAGATTTCTGTATCAAATTAACCCACCTCCATTTTCACTGAGGATATTAACCCTCAATATTCCCCATCTTCTTTCATTTCATATACGTTCTATTATTCAAGTTACTCGTTACTTGTTGGTAATGAGGTGGTAAGTGTCACTGTGGGTTTTCATAACCTTCCCTTTGCTTAGCCCTCCCCTTCACATCCTGATTTTCCCCATAGTCCTGCTGTGCTCCCTCCTTAAACCCTTCTGCCCCCATATTCCACCTCACTACTTCACTTTTCCTAAAACCTGTTGTCCCAATTCCCTTAAACATGCCACCCCAAAGGCCCTTTCTAGTTCCCTGACTGTAGTGGGTAGCCATTCCAGCTTGGATCTGGAAGTTCCAACCCCCATTGAGACTCTGGCAACTGTCACACCTACGAGGCGGGGCGAGGGGAGGCGCCTGGGGACCTGAGAGCTGGATGGGCCAGCGCTCTCTCTGTGCACGCTTGGTGCCGGGACGCTGAATGGTGAAGGTGGACTGTGCAGAGCTCCAGAGAACACTGCTGGACTGCGTTACACCTTCCCCAGACCCTGCGACCTACCCATTAATTAATTTGTGAGTTACGCCATTCAATAAATATCCTTTTAACTATGTGGAGTGGTCAAAATAATTTCTCCAATATCTGGCGCCCAACGTGGGGCCCGAACCCATGACCCTGGGATTAAGAGTCCCATGCTCTACCGACTGAGCTAGCCGGGATAACCATTCCTTTGTATATAGTCTTGTATTAGTTTAGAACCTTCTTATTTCGACAAAAAGGGGGAGATGTAGTGGGTAGCCATTCCAGCTTGGATCTGGAAGTTCCAACCCCCATTGAGACTCTGGCAACTGTCACGCCTATGAGGCGGGGCGAGGGGAGGCGCCTGGGGACCCGAGAGCTGGATGGGCCAGCGCTCTCTCTGTGCATGCTCGGTGCTGGGACACTGAACAGTGAAGGTGGATTGTGCAGAGCTCTGGAGAACACTGATGGAGTGCGTTACACCTTCCCCAGACTCTGTGACCTACCCATTACTTAATTTGTGAGTTATGCCATTAAATAAATATCCTTTTAACAACGTGGAGTGGCCAAAATAATTTCTCCAATACCTGACTTCTACCTGCGTCTAGCTTCAAGACATAAAGCAAAAGATTTGAAGCCAGACTCTGTGCAGGAGAGACAGCCTACAGCATCTGTCTTTCAGGCTTGAGTTATCTCACTCAGTGTACTATTTTCCATTTTTATCCCACTACCTGCAACTTTAATGATTTTATTTTACCTTAGCACTAAGTAACATTCCATTGTGAATGTGTACCACATTTCCCTTCTCCATCCATCTGTTGATGGAATCTAGGTTGAGTCCACTTCCTATGTACTGTGCACAGACAACTAATGAATAGTGAAATTATTGTGGGCATTATTCAGAGACAGCTAGTTAGTCCCATTCTAGCTTTGCAGGCTTAGCTTGGAACTGGTATGTTGTTAAGTGACCTCACCAGGTAAAAGAGGCAGGGGAAATTTTGATAATAATAAAAATTCTCTTTGCTGGAAAAAACAAGCATTTAAATGTAGATAAGTGAGTATACAGAAAGAAAGGGAGATATCTTAAGGTGTTATCATTTAGGCAACAACAACAATTCCAAATGTCCAGTGTTTGTGGCTTTCCAGTATTGTAAGTTTCCAAGAAAGGTGTACAGTAGAAATTGGTATAAGTAACCCCCAACCTTTGCTTACTCCCCTTTCATCTTCTGAACTAGACTGGAATTTGCAAGAGCCAGAAGGTTCTCTTTATTTTTAACCTTAAATTTCAGTTGAAATAGAGCCAAGCATTCTACCTTATCTTTTTCCTCCTTTTCATCTTAGACCTGAAAATGAACTAATTTACTTTGTTCTTGAGGAGGCTTGAGAAATTTCACCCATAGAAATAAATAGAGGCTATCTCTTTGTGTCCTTTCCGAGTCTCCAAACCCCACCTAGACCTATGAGCCTTTACAAAGGCCGAAAAGGAAGTCTACATTTGTCTCAGCACATTCTCCACGTGGGAGGGAAGACAGGAAGGGAGACTGTGGAATAGTCCCCAAGTCCACAGCAGTTGTTTGCCTTGACTCTGCCCAGTACTGCGCTAAGCTCTTTGTATATAGTATTTTATTCCTTATAGTGTTGGAAGCACTACAGCCTTCATTCTGTAGATATTAAATCGAAGCACTAAAACCCAGCAGTCTAACATCACATAGCTGGAAAGCAAGTAACCTAGGATTGTAAAGGGTCATTTGTGATGGGATCGAGGAAATGAAATGCTGTGTCACCCTGATTATCATCTGCAGGCTCTGGTCATTATCCATATATTTCTGTCATAAATAGTAAAGTTCTCATTTCATAGAAGTGGGGATAACCAGAAACCTTGATCCACTGAAGATAAGCCTTTAAATGTATTAATACCTTTTGATTTCTACTATTTTATTTTCTCCCATTTTATAGTTTTTTTTCCCCTAGATTTTCAAGTAGGGAGAGTCAGAAGTTTCCTGGGAGTAAGAATCCACTGAGTAATGTGTTTGTTGGGGTGGTTATATAAGCAGTTAACCTCTGTTCAATCCCAATGTCAAAACCTCTGTGTGTGCTTTCAGAACCAAGCATAGCTAATTGGTTATCATATCTATTCATGTCCTGTGCCACTGAGAGTTACAGTCCTGTGGGACCGCCTCACTCGGGAAACAACTTTGAAGGAAGCGATATCTTTACCAACTTTGTTTTTACATTTGGCTCTCCTGATGAACTTGCTTTTTCAAATATTCTCTAAGGACAGTAGAAATTAATAGTAATGAGCTCATTTGGAAAGGAATGGGCTCGTGATCATTTTCGCTCTGTTCACTCTGCTACTGTTCGTTTTATTTTAGGGAAGTTTGCTGAGGCAGGATGCTGAAGGCAGCAAGGTGGTTTTCACTAAAAGAAACTATTGAATTTTGGTAAGACTCTGGAACAAAAAAGTAAGAACGACAATTGCCCATAAAGTATGGAATTGTTATTTCCTGGTGAAGAAGAACAGTAGGTGTATGTGGCTTCTAAGCGATAAACACGTGCATTTCTAACGTCATTTGTACACCTGCCAAGTCTCCCAGCAGCTGTATTCATTACAGCCATCTGAACGTTAATAGAATGAGTCCAAAAATGTCCTCAACAACATGCATCATACTAAACTTTGAAAGGTTTTTATATCACCAGTTGGGAAGTTTTTGACAGTGTGCATAGTAAATCTAGGGCATTTTTAGAGAGTAAAGTTTGTGGAGAATTTTATTCCTTTTGTTTTCCATAAACTTTGGGTTTTAGAGTGAGCACGTTTAATAGATGGTAACAGGGTTTTGTTTGTTTCTTTGGTTGTTTGATTTTTGTTGTTCTGTTCTTATGAAACAAAGGCTATTTTACTGATTAGAGATGTTGGCTTATAAAATTGTCTGGACCTAAAAAATCATACAAAGCTGACCATATCATCACCACATATGATGGAGGAACTACTTCCTCTTAACTCCATTCTGCACACTTCCCAACAAGAAAGAATAGAGATAGAGAATCAGCCTCTCAAACCTGAATATATTAAAAATGAGAATATGTTATATGATATGGTCACCATCAGGTGACAATCCTCATCTTAAGTCTGATCTGCTCAGGCATCTGCTTATCTGATGTAAAGTATAAGGCTGGTAGACCCTGGAAGCAGACCTCCTCACAGGATTCTCTACTTACTCTGTTGCTTTGGTAATTTTCTTCACTTTACCAAGTTCACACTTTGAAAAATAGAGACAGAGACATGTAATGAGAGCCTCAATTGTCTATCTGCATCAATTTATTAAGGGGTTCTGTGGGGGAAAACAGACTCACTGATACAGGATAAGGTAAATTCAGTTGCAGAGTCCTTGGAAAGCTGGGGACAGATCACATGCTGCTTCACACTGCCTGATCCAGTCTTCATCACCCAAGAGACTGAGACTCCCTTTCTCCTCCCTCTTTAGTGGTCATGTAGGCAGATAAGAAACACCACCTCTCTCAGGCCAGATAGCCCAAGGTCATGGGCGGAGAGAATTCCCATTACAAGGATACAGAATAGCATCAGTTGCAGAGAGTTATTATAATTGATATATGTGGTCACACATGCAACTAATATATGTGGTAAGCATTTATCATGTTAACCAAAACACATTGCTAAAAAGAATGCAAGTATCAGTTCATATGAAGGCTACAGAAACTTGCCAGGAATTGATTTTTAAACATCTGGAAACAAAGGATCGATTGACTAGGGTTAAAAAAGTCTTCAGGAAGCATCTGGGAGGCCATCTTGCATTCCCTCAGCTGGCCCTCACAGGGACTTGATAGGTTCCTCGCTCATGTTGTGTAGACATGTAAAGCAGAACACTGACTGGAGACAGGTGGTCATGAGACCAACCATAAAATTTTTCACAGAAAGAAGTCAAATAGCTTTTGGTTCAAACTGCTAGGGGAGAAAAACATTATAAGACCACCAACTGGTGTGCAGCGAGTGGCGGAGTGTTTGAATCTGGCATGTGATTGAGAGGGAAGCAGTGTCCTAGCATCTGAAGTCATGTGCAAGATGAATCCTGACATACCAAGGCTCCAATAGCACCTCAACTTTGAGTGCCAAGTGGAATGGGAACGGTGTTCAGAAACTGATTTTCAGGTGTTTGTGTCACTCGGGCTCTTCAGAGGGACAGAACCAATAGGATCTATACATAGCTATCAGAGGGGATTATTTTCAATCCGTTTAAATGATTCAAGGCTAGATAATGGCTGCAATGGCTGCCTGCAGTCTACAGAACTGGGGGAACTGGGAACTGTTCATTCTAGAGCCAGAAGTCTCAGAGTAAGAGAGGCTAAAGATGCTGCCTGAGCCTGAGGGCCTTGAAGCACCTGGACATTTCCTGATGAGAATCTATATGGAAATGCTAAAGAATGACAACTTTTCCTATCTCAGTTTTGATAAAGTCGATGTTTACATATTTTACCACTGAGTGAGATGCTATGGTATAGTACCTGTCTTCAATGCCTGGTTTCACTTCCCAAAATGGCTTCCAGTTTCATGTACTGGAATTTCAGTCATCCTTCTATGAACAAGTGTTCAGTCTTAGACAATATCACAATATCAAGTTTTAATAGCTACCATATGAGATTATTAGGAAAGTCAGTATGGAGACACACATGGCAGTATTTGGCTTGTTGTAACAGAAACATTATGTTAGTCTCCTTTCCTTCAATAGTTATGGAGCTACTAGTTAAATGATTGAGCTGTGTCCCCTAACAAATTTATATAAATGAGAATAAACAACGTTTCATGTGAAGGAGAAAGTAATTGAACCAGAAGATATTATGTAGTTGGAAGTTTCTCAGGTCCTGCAGTCCCATGGCCTGCTTATATAATAGTCACTCAGAAGCTTGTATTAATTATGAACTGTATGGCCATTAGCTCAAGCTTATTACTGACTAGCTCTTACACTTAAATTTACCCACAATTCTTATTTTTGTTTAGTCACATGGCTTGGTACCTTTTCTCAGTTCTGCCTTCACATCTTGCTTCCTCTGTGTCTGGCTGGCAACTCCTGACTCAGCCTTCCTTATCCCATAATTCTCCCTGTCTGTTTATCCTGCCTATATTTCCTGCCTGGCTACTGTCCAATCAGCATTTTATTTATCAACCAATCAGGGCAACACATTCACAGCATACAGAACTATATTCCACAGCAATATTAGAATAAGATAATGACTCAATAAGACTACTCATTAGTAAAATAATTAAAAACTAGTTTATTGAACTCTTCTTACATGTTCTTTCTGGACAGCATTAGTAGTAAGACCCATGTTACAGTTGAGGAAACAAATGTAGAAATAGTTATAGTGTCTTTTTTTCTAGATTTGTACTCAATATTCTCTCATTACAGACTGAAGATGAAGAAAAGCAGACGCAGTTGATGAATAGATAAGCAAGTTGCAGTCAATTTTCTCAAACTGACTGACAGTTTCCCAGTCTGAACTAAGTCATAGGAGAAACCTAAGAATTATTCATATTTTAGCTTCAAGTAAGTACTTAAGACAATTGCATTACTGACAAGAAACTATTCTTTTTTATTTTTGTAATGACATCTTACCCTACACAGATTGGTAGTATGTATTTTTCAGAGCCATAGAAAGTCCCAAGTCAATTAGAAGAAGCCGAAGGAAGATCTTCCCACTAGAATCCTGGAATATTGATTCAAAATCTACTGCAGTCTAACTTTGTAACTTTGGCAAAGTGAAAAGGTTTTGAACCTCTCTTTCTGTATCAATCGTGGAAATGAGAATAGGGATCGCATACTCCTTTAGACCCATCCTCATTCTAAAACGTGTTCAGGCCACATAATAAAAGTAAGGTAGCTTTTGTGTATGCTTCTCTGTGTGAAGGCACAATCATGATAAAATAGAAAATGCCCCTCCCTGCCACCGAGATGGGTTGCCTCATCTTCACCGCCTGCTAACGTAGATATTTTAGTTATACACAAGATACTATTTTAAGAACTATCCAACAAATGAATTGGCAATTTTATTCTTAGAATGGCTGCAGGCTGGAATTATTAATGCTAACTCAAATTACACACAGGTTTTTAATTCTTTTATCATTTAGATGGTGCTGTTAACCATCCTTTCTAAATAAATCCATATTGATTGACTTTGTATCTTGATTTGCAATGGTCATATTAAATGTAGAACTCCCTGTATTAATTACATGTAAAATCATGTGGTCACTAGTAATAATCCATCTGAAAATTGTTCTATAATCAATTTACATTTCATATTTAGTTTACTCTTCTATCCCTTTTCAGAATCCATAAAGCTGGCACTCTCAGAGGGCTCTCATTTACAAGTAAAGGTCAAATGGAGTGGTTTCAGGTTTTGGTTATATGAGGAAAACATTAGCAAAAGAAATAAACGTGATTTGAGTATTTCTAGCGCTTGGAAGCATAGTTCACTTTGAACTCTAAATTATTTATGACACAGGAGACACTTTAGTAAATCACAGGAGAAGCAGACTGCAGCATTTGCTGACTTTCACACTTGGGCTACCAAAACCTGGGTCTGATGAGATTTTATTTATTTTGAATTAATTCCCAAATAATAGTTACATTTCTAGCTGAAATAATAAGTTAAACCACTAGCAAATGACTAAGATAACATCTACAGGAAAATGAAAATAATCATTCATGGTTGATGTTCAAGCTAAGTATATGAAATCAACAAGAATGCTAAAATATGAATGATTGATAAATTGCCAGTGTTATTTCTATGTTACCTGATGATGACAGCTACCTATGAAATGTAAGATTTCATCACCAGGACAATAAATCAACTCACGCAGGAAGGTTGAAAAGCTAGGTATGTGTATAAATACATGTCTGTCAGTAAAATAAATGCATATACATTTTAATATATTCTAGAAAGCTACCAACTTTTAGAAAGTTAACATAAAAAAGTACTGCTTTTGTGAACCACTTTGAGGAAGTGCGTATTTCAAAACCTAATGAAGTTTACAAATGTGAACTCTTGTTTTCTCTGTTTCATTTAATGCATCTAACTTTCCTCTGTGATACGCCATAGTTATCCTGCACTTCTGAGAGTCCCCTGTTTCTACTTAGAACTTTCATTTAAGACAGCATAGGCTTGAATCCCATGGCCCTGGGTGGCCTCCTTGTTCATGGAAGGAAGTGATCATAGATGATGCTTCCTTTCATCAAACTCAGTAGTAAAATTCTTCATGGGTATTTGCTTCTTATAACATCTGGTTCATTATGGAACAGGTTTACCTTTTTAAAAGGTATAAGTCAAAATATTTCCCCCTGGAATTCCTTTTCTCTTATAGTCTCACTGTACATACTTTTCAAAAACCCGGTGCTCATTCATCATCACTCATTTAGTTTTTCCTTCCTTTCTTTCATGGTGATTTTCATTCTATCAGGATCTTGGAACTAAGCCTGGTTCATTGCTAGCACAGTGAGCATTCTGTTACCTTAGGTATTTCTTAAATGAAACACATGCAAAGATAACTCATATATATATATGGTTATGAATATTCTCCATTAACATGGGCAAGATCCTCAATTGTTTCACTTCTAAAACAGTAAAATCTTTTTCAAGAGGAAACATTCACCACATTTGGAAAAATGCAAATCTATAGTTTACATTGGCAGGGAGATTATAGAGGGAGAAAAAATATAAGAGAAGATATATTTTGCAGACTTTGCAATTTTGATGCAGACCACACTTGGATACATAACCTGGTGTTGAAAGGGGACTAGAACAGGCAGAATGTCTTTACTTATTTGTAGCACCTATAAAAGATGTAGGTAAATACAGGCATGAGTTATGGAAGGCAAGGGATAGGAGATGACGATGGTCCAAAATCAACTGAGGGATTTGAAGGACTCTCTAATGACACATCATAGAAATCGTATTTCCTGGAGCTTTCATTCTTCTGTACTGGTCACAGGAAATAAGAAGGAGATGGTGGGCATGCTTAGAAGGAATTCAGCCCCCTGAGAGATGAAAGTTCATGAGATGAGAGTCTAATGCTCTCAATGAGGCCTACAATCTGAAAAAGTTTCCCCAAATAAAATAATCTTGAAGAAAAAAGGAGTTTGGATTCTCCACTTGTGACCCTGGCCTAAGGAGTAATATAAGAGAGTAGATATAAGCATGCATTTTACCCAGGGAAACTCTGGAGCAAACCATGCCTAGTGTCGTATTTTGGCAAGCATTATAGGGGAGAGAAAGCCAGCATTTGAGACTGTGCTTGGGACTTCTAAATGCCCTACAGCATAGACAGCCATCAGTCCACATGTCACCAGAAAGACTGGGTTGGTCCTGCACACCGGCACATGGGCCGCACATCATCATCAGGGTAGGCAAGAAGGGAATGATAACACAAGCAAGATCGCTTGTCTTCCTTCCCATGAGGAAAAAAAATAAAACAAATGCTGAGGACTAATCTTAGAGACAACTGTAGCTAGAGTTTTCCTGCTTTGCCCACAGTCAGGACAAATCTTTGTCACCCGCCAGTCCCACAGCCGCTCAGACCCAACCAAGTAAACACAGAGACTTATATTGCTTACAAACTGTATGGCCGTGGCAGGCTTCTTGCTAACTGTTCTTTTATCTTAAATTAACCATTTCCACAAATCTATACCTTGCCACGTGGCTGGTGGCTTACCGGCGTCTTCACATGCTGCTGGTCATGGCGGCAGCTGCAGTGTCTCTCAGCCTCAGCCTTCCGCTTCCCAGAATTCTCCTCTCTCCTTGTCCCACCTACTTCCTGCTTGGCCACTGGCCAATCAGTGCTTTATTTATTGACCAATCAGAGCAATTTGACATACAGACCGTCCCACAGCAGACAACTTTTGCCCATATTGGTCCATATTAAATTGGTAAAAGAAAAGCAAAAAAATGTGTGAGTATATTACAAAATACACATAATGATGTCTATTTTTATTTCTGAAGGTGTTAACCTAATGAACACATTTATTGGTAAAATTACTTTAAATTATTATTTTTAGTAAATAAATTTATTCTTTGTTAAAATAAAGAGGAGTATGTTTTTCTCTAAAATGTAATGATAATAGAATGCTAGTTGTAATTTTCCTTAGCATAGTGGCTAAGTATACACATACACATGCATGTGTACACACACAGAGACACACAGACACACAGACGCACACAAATTCCTATGATGTTTCTAAACTGAGGTCTTGAAACCAAACAAACTTAAAAGAGCTTAAGATCCTAAATTTTATGACTTACTAATACTATCTCTGTACCTATTCAGAATGTGTCCATAATATCGTTTTCTTCTGATGTTGCATTTCTGTATTTATTTCCATTATAACTTTAGTTATGACCTATAGTGATTTCAGGTTTTGCATTTCATTCACAATAAATTAAAATCCTGAAAAAAACGTCCCCAACCTCACTCTTCAAATGACAACAAATGCTGATAGTGATATAGGGGAAGGAGGAAACTTATTGATTGGCAATGTGAGTGTAATCAGTATGGAGGTTCCTGAAAAAATTAGAAATATAACCTATTTTAGCATTATTGACCATGTACCCAATAGTCTCTACATTGTCGTACAGAAGCACTGGCTTATCCATACTCAATGATGCTCTGTCACAATAGTCAGTAAATGGAATCAACCTACATGTCCATTGACTGATAAATGGATATGAAGATGAGATATTTATATACAATGAAACGTTACTGAGCTATAAAGAGAAAGACAATTATGAAATTTTCAGGTAAGTGGATGGAACTGGAAAAATTATACTGAATGAGGTAACCCAGACCAAGAAAGACAAATGCTCCAAATTCTCTATTGTTGGTATTTTATTCTTTTTTGGGGGGCCCTCCACCCAGCTCCCAAATAAATCACACACAGAGGCTTTTTCTTATTTATGAACACCTGGCCTTAGTTTGGCTTAGTTTCTAGCCAGTTTTCCTTAACTTAAATTATCCCGATTACCTTTTACCTCTAGGCTTTTCCATTTCTCTAACTTCTGTAAATCTTACTCTTTCTCTGTGGCTTGCTCTGTAGCTGGGTGGCTGACCCCTGGAGTCCTCCTCCTCCTCTGGCTGCTAGATCCTAGATCCGTCTTTCCAGATTTCTCCCTCTATGCATTCTCTCTGCCTAAGAGCCCCATGTATCCTTTCTCCTGCCTTGCTATTGGCCAGTTCTTTATTAGGCCATCAGGTATTTTACACAGGCACAGTAACACAGCTTCACACAGTTAAACAAATGCAGCATAAACAAAAGTAACACACCCTAAAATATCCTACTACAGTTCTCTCTCATCTGTAAATCTTACTAAAGATTTTTAGTTTCATATGTTTAACTTGCAGTACTTGTGGAAGCCAGGCATCTAGAAAAGGTTGGTTTGAGTAGGAAATTCTATAAATGATGGGGGGTGGCGGTAGTAGAGTATAGATGATCTGAAAGTAGAGAAGGGTCATACTGGAGGGAGAAAAGTATAAAGAGTGGAGGTGAGAGATGGAGGAGATGAGAGTGGAGCAGAGGAGGCGTAACCAAAATGAATGCTGCATGATGGAAACGTACTACTCTGTAAACCAAATAAAATGAAAATTACAGGTTGAAAAGATAGCTTGGTGGTTAAGAACTTATATTGCTCTTGCAGAGGACCCAACGTTGGGTTTCCATAACCCAGTCAGGTAGCCCATAACCCCCTGTAATGCCAGCTTTAAGAGGATTCAATGTCTTTAGCCTCTGTAGGCACCAAAGGCTTTGAAAATAAATGTCTTTTGCTACTCCTTCTGATTGCTGACCAGAACTAGTTGATAGGTAAAGCTACCACCAACTTTTATTACAGAACTTAGAGAAAAACTAAGATGGAACTGGACTGCTTTGAAGCTTGCTTCCTGATGGCTGCCTTTCATAGTGCTGGAAAGACCTTTTCAGGCTGGTGGGAATTATAAGGGTAACGTCTGCTTCTTGATTGGATTTGAGACACACTCCATAGGAGAGAATGTATGCCTGTACTGTAACCCTAGTTCACATCCATGACTGAAGAGGGTTTAGGCCATGGGGTGAAACTAGGAGAGAGGGTGAAACTGAAACTATTCCAATTTCACTAAATTGACATGGTATCAAACTGCCTTCAAAATACTCAGGTTTATACTCATGGAACCATGCTACTCTCAACCCGAATCAGAGAAGCTTCTCTTTGCAATGAATGGTGGTGAATGCAGAGAATCATGACTCCTCCAGGTGCTGAGAACACGTGATTGTTGTGTGCTTAGCCTCAAAGAGAACATTTGTACCACACCCTCTAAAGTTCAAGGGACATTGTGGAGGGAGAGGTGGAAAGAATGTGAGAGACAGAAAAGCATCTGTCAAACGTCTGAAGAACATGACAGCGATTGCAACCATGACCGCAAAGGTCCTGTGGCTATCTGTACTGGGCCTGCCCAAGACTGGGCCTGGACAGTTAATCATGGGTTGGAGAAGAACTCACTGGGCCCCACCTTGCCCTGCTGAACAATTGGTTGCTAATGAATTCTAAGGAGAAGAAGTTATTATCTTCAGTTTTGTAGACACTGAGGAATTCACCCATGGATAGTTCCATACTCATGATAACACAAATGGCACTGGTTAAACTCGGGGGCTGGGGTCCCAAAACAAGACAAAGAAAGCTATGAATACAATGTGGGAAAATACCTTTTCCGGGGGATGGAGGAAGATAAGAGAGTCTCATCAGTAAGAGTGACAGTCAATCGAGTATATTGCATGTATGCACAAAACTTGCAAAAACAAATCTAGTAAAATTATAAAAACATGGCTGGAGACTGGGTTCAGTAGGTAAAGGTGCTCACCACAAAGCCCGACAACCTGAGTTCTAGTCTTGGGACCTTCATGGAGGGAAGAGAAAACGGATTCCTCCAACTAGTTCTCTGACTTCCACATCCCCCCATTAGGAAATACATGAAAAATTTCTCTAAATGTAGACAATAAAACCAAAATACCAACAACAACAAAAGAAAAAGAAAAAAATCTCTAGGAGATTAAGGACGAGTAAAGAGTTCTCATTTGATGTTCTTGTTGCTTATTTTCAAATGTTTACTTTGTGTTGTCGGGGGTTTAAGAGCATGTGTAAACTATGGATATGTCTCAAGCCCAGTAAAAGATTTTAAAACAGTTAAGGATTTTTCTTGAATTTACAAATATTGATGATTGGAAATATGAGAGCAAAGAAGGGTAAAATTATTTGTAAATAGAAGGTTTCTCAATGAAACCTTAAATGTGTATTTAGTAGGCCACAAAACACATTTACCATGGCATTACTTTGAGATTTCAGGTGCATGAAAAAAATGGGTGGCAGTTTTTGGTGATGTGTGCTTTAAAATAAAAAATGTAAGGGAACAAGATAGAGTATTTTCAATAACATTTAAGATTTTTACCCTTACTATGAATTTCAGTGACTTGTCATTGATATAGATGATATACAACTGGGTTCCTTCTAGTTGTCAACCAAATTTACCAATTTGTGTGTGAGAAATTTTGGAGAACAAATATTAGAAAATTTTGTGTTTCTCTCTAAAGAAGTTTTCGAGGATAGAATATATACATTGAGCATAAGGAAAAAAAACCTATGACATAACAACCTCAAAAGAACACCAGATATTTAGAACTACATATGTTAAGGTAATCTAAAATATTACAAGCCAAAGCCAACTAATTCTTCACAGCTGTGCAAGAGGAGTCCCCAGCATGGAGTTGCTAGAGAGCACAGAAAGAGTTACAAACATGTATAAATATTTTGAAAATATCATGTAGCCCATCTGCAGCTCTTATATATGGCGAAGTACACGAAACTCCTTTTATTAATTATACACAAATTTCATTATAAGTTACAATGTGTTTAATGGCTTGATATGGTGAAACAAGCTTTGAACGTTCTGACAACTTTTTCACTGAACAATTAGATATGGAAGGGATGCATTTTCTAAAGCTGCAAGGGCAGAAGAAGATAAAGAGAATATGAGGGCAGCAATCTGGGAATTCCTTGGAGACCTGGGAGTTGCACTGGCCTTCTAGGCCATTATCCTATAGTGTTATAGTGATAAGGGCTAAATATTCCTACATTCCTCTAATTAGCTCAGAACTGTGCTGTTGAAAATATGCAATTCATGTGTATTTTCATTATCTTTGTCCTTTACTCACTCAAAATATTTTATTATAATGCAAAGGAATATGGATACAATGCCACACACAAACTTTTCATATTTCTATGAAATCCAAATAATTTACTTTTTTTAAAGCACATAATCACTTTTTCCAAATGTATTCAGTAGCTTAATCAGCGAAGGGCTGGAAGCATGCTACGACATTTTTGTTCACTGTGTCTTTGAATCAGGCTGTATGTTAGCTCTTTGTAACAGAAGTTTCAGTGAGAAGGACTTTTCTCCTCATTCTGTAAATGAAGAGTCTGAACTCTGGTGTTCCTCGGTCATTCTACAGATTACAATGCGAATGTAATACAATGCAGTCCCATTCTGGGTTGATACTGCTTGTTAACTTGTCTCCCATTAGGAAAGCATATCTCTGAATGCATTTATGAAATGTTCTTAGAGACAGTTAAGCAAAGTGTGAGAACCCACTCCAGATGTGTATGGTACTAGGCTGGGAGCCCAGATGCAACAAAAACGGAAATGGAAAAGCAGGAGACTCAAGTTTTCTCCTCCTGCTTATTGGTGGCCACAGCTTTGTCCTCCAGCCCCTCCTCCCAGGGCCCCTGAGACTGATGGGAAACCTGTCTTGAATAGTTCCATCAAATTCGTTGTCACAGCAGTGAATGAAGCTGGGACTGGGACGGGGACAGAATCACCGGTGGGATTCTAGGTCATGTGGTTATGACGCCTTTGGAACCTGCTTGTGGAAACCATCTGGAGAACTCACAGATGCGAAGGAGCCCTAGAATGATGGAAGTAAGAGGTAAATACTCAGTTGTGTTGGGAGCTTGGGACAAGGAATTGCAGAGCAGGACGCATTGGTGAAGTCCGCGCTCAGGAATTTTCAGGTGGAAAGGAGGACTTGGGAATTTAAATAGAGGCTGCTCGTGTTCTTTCTAGGCAAATAGCACGGATACATATTTTATCCATGCTCTGAGACTTTGAGGGAGGATGATTTTACGGGAAATGGGCAAATTGATCTGTAAGAGCAAAGTTCAAGGCAGCTCGGCACTCAGTTTGTGGGCTGACCATTATTACCTTCTTGTTTTCAAGTTTATAGTGGGGATTGGTAACATACTGCCTAACAGGAAGGTTTGAGGGTCTATTCAGATGAATGGTATGACACTGTTTATGTTTAGCGTGTGGCAGTGTGTCCCTGTAACCCCAGTGTAAAGGGACAGAGGCAGGCAGATCCTGGAGCCAGCCTAACTTCAGGCTTAGTGAGAGATCCTGCTCAAAGGAATAAGGTGGATGTGCTCTTCTGTGTCTGCATGCACAATCACATGCATGTACAGACCACACACACAGATATGTATACATGTATGTACAGACCATGTACACACATATGTGCATGCATACTCACTTGTATATACAGACCACACACAGAGATAGGTGCATGTACAATCACATGAATGTACAGACCACACATACAGATATGGACAGCCACATTTACATGCATGTACAGACCATACATGCAGATATGTACATGCATACTCACATGCATGTATAGACCAAACACACAGATATGCACACAAAATTTTCTTGTACTGTGATAAAACCAATTGAAAGAAGAAAATTGTTTTTTAGTCCAAAGAAGAGAGAAGGAAGAAAGCTCATACCTGGAATTCTAGCACTTGAGAAAGGGAGGCAGGTGCTTTGTAAGTTGGAAACCAGCCTCATCTACATGAGAGAATGAAATATTATTTCAAAATGAAACAAAACAAAACATGAACAAAGCTGATAAGAGGTAATAGCCCTGGGGGCCCCTAGAAAAGATGTGAAGTCAATGGGATAGAAAAGTCTTGGGGACTGATGAGGTATCTCGAATGGGCCATGCGTTCATGAGATGGAAGGCAAGCACAGACATACATGGGGTCATGTGAGAGTGAGGGTCAGTCATGACTTTGTGCAAGAGGATTCCCAGCACCTGTGCAGTGTCCAGGTGGAAAGGCAGGAAGCACGTGACTGCCATTTTGAAGTAGGTTCTGGGCCACCAGGCAAGTCAGTGCTTTCCTCAAAGAATGATCCCTTCACCCGAGGAGGTGAGGGAATCATTTAAGTGAAATGTGAAGCTTCACTTGGATTTCTTCTATATCGGTATATGAAACGTGTGTGTACATTTGTGTAATTTTTTTCTGTCAAACCTTGGGTAAGAATAACCATCCCCAAATATTAGTTAACTCTCAGGTTCAAAGAGCTATTCATTCATCTTTACCTGTTTGACTTACAAAGTGGGTACCAATGAAATTTATAGGATAGGTCAAACTGGGAGGTAAAACAGGTCAATGATGGTAGTTCAGGTAAATGTTTTAAGGAGATTTTCTGTTTATTGTGCCTGTGTGGAATTCAGTTTAAGATGTAGAAATAGGTAAAAGATATATGGGTTAGACAAGAAATATAAATTAGAGAATTCTAACTGGTGCTTAGGTGTGATAAAATAGTATCTGTGGGTACCACTTATCAAGAAAATGTAACTAAGGAATGAGAAAAAAGAAGGCATGATGCTAAGAATATAACTTGACTGGTGGATGTAGAAAGAGGAGCTAATGTCCCAGGCCTGAAACTTGAAGTGGTCAATAGTTTATAAAATGTATAATGGGGAATCCTAAGGTGACTTAGTAGGTAGAGGTTTTTGCCTTGAATCAAGGTACTGGAGCACATAAGACTTGATTTCTTGATTTATGTCCCATGTGCTCATATTCTCTTACTCTGAATTTTCTTAATTATAGTTATTTATTTTTTATTTATTTGGTAAAATTCTAGATCTTCACAAATATCCTTTGTGGATTTACATTCTCTTGAGGGAAAACCATCATTTCCCTTAGACATAAACCATACTTTATTTACAGAACTCAACCATATAATGTAGTCATTAACACATTTAGCTCTTCTAGTAGATGTAAGTATTTAGGGAAAAGAATGGGTCCTTGAGAAACATTTTATGATAGTTACAGACCCTTTGAAAAATAGTTTCTTCAACCAATGCACAGTGGTAACTAATGGCCTGTTATTGAATAAATTTAGAAATTAATTTCATCTTGAAATTCAATTTTATTTTTTAGCCATACTTTTTTTAAAAAAAATTTATTATTAAGAGATTTTCTATTCACTTTACATATCAACCACAGATTCCCCTTCTCCTCCCTCCTCCCATCCCCAGCCTTTCCTCCCCAATGCCCCCCCCCATTCTCACCTCATCTAAGGCAAGGTCTCCCATGGGGAGTCAGCAAAGCCTGGTATATTCAGTTGAGGCAGGTCCAAGCTCCTCCTCCCTGCACCAAGGCTGCACAAGGTGTCCCATCATAAGCACTGGGCTCCAAAAAGCCCTCTTATGCACCAGGGATGGATCCTAATCCTACTGACTGGGGGGGACCCTAAACAGTTCAAGCTAAACAACTCTCTTGACTATCCAGAGGGCCTAGTCCAGTACCATAGGGGCTCCACAGCTACTTGTCCACAGTTCATGTGTTTCCACTAGTTTGGTTGGCCATCTCAGTATGTTTTCTCATGGTGATCTCAATGTCCCTTGCTCAAAGAATCCCTCCTCTCTCTCATCAGTTGGTCTCCTGGAGCTTAGCCTGGCACCCGGCCCTGGATCTCTGCATCTGCTTCCGTCAGTTACTGGATGAAGGCTCTATGATGACAATTAGGGTATTCACCAATCTGACAACTGGAGTAGGCCAGTTCAGGCACCCTCTCCACTATTGCCGGTAGTCTATGGTGGGGTCATCCTTGTGAATTCCTGGGAACTTCCTCAGCACTCTGTTTCTCCCTGTTCCCATTTATGTCTTCATTTATCATGGTATCTCCTTGCTCTTCCATTCTGTCCCTGTTCCAGCTTGAACCTCCTGTTCCCCTATGTTCTCATCCCCCAACCCTTGCCCTCCATTACCCCCCACCCCCAGTTTGCTCATGTAGATCTCATCTATTTTTCCTTCATTGGGCAATCCATGTGTCCCTCCTAGGGTCCTCCCTGCTAGCTAGCCTCCCTGGAGCTGTGGGTTGCAGTTTGGTTATCCTTTGCTTTACATCTAGTATCCACTTATGAGTGAGTGCATATCATGTTTATCCTTCTGAGTCTGGGTTACCTCACTCAGAATGATATTTTCTAGTTACATCCATTTGCCTGCAAATTTCATGATACCATTGTTTCTTACTGCTGTATAGTACTCCATTGTGTATATGTGCCACATTTTCTTTATCCATTCTTCAGTTGAGGGGCATCTAGATTGTTTCCAGGTTTTGGCTGTTAGGAATAATGCTTCTATGAACATAGTTGAGCATGTGTCCTTGGTGGGAATCAATCTACCTCAAGATCCAGCTATACAACTCTTGGGCATATACCCAAGGAATGCTCAATCATACCACAAGGATACATGCTCAATTTTATTCCTTTCAATCTCTCCTTCAGCTTGTGGCTTTTCTGGTATCTGTAAAAATACTATACAATCACAGATACAGTGTAGGTCAAAAAGCATCACAAAGTGTGGTAGTTTCAATGTAATTAGCTCCCATAATCTCATAGGGAGTGGCACTATTAGGAAGTATAGCTTTGTTGAAGTGAGTATGGCCTGGTTGGAGGGAGTGGGTCACTGTGGGGGAAGCCTTAGAGCTTGCCTATGCTCAGGATACTTCCTTGGGTCTCAGATGACTTCCTGTTGACCAAAAGATGTAGCACTCTCAGCTCCGGCACCACATCTGCCTGTATACCACCGTGCTCCCCATCATGATGACAATGGACTGAACCTCTAAAACTGTAAATGAGCCTCCTCAATTAAATGTTTCCTTTATAAGAGTTGTCTTGGTCATGGTGTACCTTCATAGCAATAAAAAACTTAACTAAGACAGAAGTTGGTAAAAGGGACTGGAGTATTGCTGTGGAAGGCATGACTATGTTTTCTTTCGAGTAATATGGACTTTGGGACTGTGAATTAGAATGCAGTTGAACATTTTAAGTGCTGCTTAATGGGATATAATAATAGAAACATGGAAGACAGTGGGTACTGAGTGTGAACTGATGAACTGTGAGGTGCTCACTCAAGATGTTTCAGAGGAGAAGAATTTTAGTATGTTGTCTAGAGATTGTTCTTGTGATATATTGGTGAAGAAAGTAGCTGCTTTTTGCCATTGTCCAAAGAGTCTGCTGAGGCTAAAGTGAAGAGTTTTGGATTAATTCCATTGACAGAGGAAATCTCAAAACAGCCTAGTATAGAATCTACTGCGTGCTTACTAGTGTTGATGCTTATAAAGACTTAAAAGGAAAAGCAAGCTAAGCAGGGAAAATTATAAAATGTAAATTTTGAGGGTAAGAAGTGCACCAAGAAGTGGAATGGAGATAAGTCCTGTGTTAAAGGGGAAAAATGGATTAAGAAATAAAATATAGGGAGTGGTGACCTCAGGGCAAGATCCCACCCAGCTAAGTTTCCAACCTATGAAAAGGAACTAAAGAAAAACTGAGAGCTGGGAGAGGTGGGGCACAATTTTAATCCCAGCCCTGGGAAGGCAGATGTTGGTGGATATTTGAGTTTGAGGCCAGCCTGGTCTAGAGATCCAGTTTTAAGACAACCAAGCTTAGATAGTGAAGGACAGAAAGCCATTGAAGTTCTCATTGAATGAGGGGGCCATGTTCTAGCCCCAATAAGAAGCAAAACTTGGCAGAAAGTAGCAAAACTTGACAGGTTCAGTCATGTGGTTCTGGTTTTAGAGATAAGGATGGAAGAAACAGGTTATGGAATTTGCCTCTGCACCTAAAGCAAGCTGCTGAGACCAGGCATGTGTCAGGGATGTCCCTGAATGGAGGCCCACTAGAGAGGCCCTTGTGTGACTTTGTGAAGCTGAAGCCTGGATTGCCTTGGAGAATGCAAGCACGATGTTAGAGGCGCCAGAGTGCTGGCGTACCTGCTGAGGAGAGCTGCTGACAGGGAGTACAGTCAGCCCAAAAGAAACACCTGTGTTGCAGACAACAAAGCTGAACAGAGTTGGAGATCTGGAGAGCACTTCGATGCAGAATTTGGAGTTTGCCCCGCTGGGTTTTGGTCTTGTTTTGGTCCAGCATAGCCTCACTATTCTCCCTTCCCTGCACTCTGGAATGGTAATGTATAGCCTGTGCCATTATAGGTTGGACGTGTGTGATCTGCTTTTTGATTTTGATTTTTACAGATTACTACAGTTAAGTGTTTGCATGAATCTCAGAAGAGGCTTTGAACTTCAGACTTTAAAACACTGTTGAGACTGTGATAGACTCTGGGGACTTTTGAAGTTGGACTAAATTAATTTTATATTAAAATATTGTTGAAAGCCTGTGGGACCAGGGAGTGGAATGTGATAATTTAAATCTATTTTTCCCCATAATCCATAGTGAGTGTCACTATTAGGAGGTATGGTTTTGTTGAAATGGGTATGACCTTGTTGGAGGAAGTGTGTCATTGTGTGTGTATGTGTGTGTGTGGGGGGGGGGGCGTTGAGGTTTCCTATGCTCAGGATATTACCCAGTGTCTCAGTTAACTCCTGTTGCCTTCAGGATGTAGCACTTTTAGCTCCAGCACCACGTCTGTCAGTACTCGGCCATGCTCCTCATTATGATGATAATGAACTGAACTTCTGAAACTGTAAGTGAGCCACCCTCAATTATATGTTTCCTTTATAAGAGTTGCCATGGTCATGGCATCTCCTCCCAGCAATAAAAACCTTAACTAAAACACAAGGTAGTTTGATTCCTAAATACAAAGTTCTTGCTCCTGATAAAGGCAGGATGGCTGGTCCAGGTCCTCTAATGGAAAGCTTCTGAGGATGTTCTCATGGATATTAAAAATGAAGGGAGGATTTGGTGAAGAATGAATGATACACAAGTGAATGGTTAACACTTTTATTTCAAAAGCCAGGATTTATACATAACACTTTCTGAGAAA